>NC_142874.1:135530939-135838439 GCF_051225735.1 Oryctolagus cuniculus
CATATTTTCAACCATATACATAATTATGTCACTCAAATTTAGTAGTGTTTGTGCATATATACTTCGATGCTGCACCAGCCATAAATCTAGATGTACTCTTTAATATCATCCTCTTTTGCTTTTCTCTTATTTGGAAAGTGATGAGCTCTTTTCCCCTGATCATCTCTTTAATCTCTCCACCTCTCGCCATTTCAATTGCCACAGTTGTCATTCAATGTACTTCCATCTCTTGACTGGGTTCTTAGCTGGTCCTTCTTTGGCTGACCTTGGCTTATGTACTTTACCTTTGGCATACTGAAGCTAAAATAACTGTTAAATTACAAATGTGATTTGAGGAAATCTCATGTGAAAGTATTTTTATTTTAATTTACTGTAATAGAGTTATTTCTTTGTTATGCAAATATTCCTTCAAGGGCCAAATTGTCTTTCTGAGGGAATGTCATTAGGAGGGAAAAGAACTTTAGTTTATTGAGATAAGGAAATACAGCAATTATTCAAGTAAATCTTTATGAAGTATTTATGCATACATCTCCTGTAAGCTGTACTTGATGACTCTTTCACATGCACTCTTAAGATCTTTACATTCTAAACACTACCAACACTCTGAGATGCTTCATTTCTTATTCTGTAAATAAATAGGATGTTTTCATTGGAAAAAATGCACAATAGTCACATCAATATCATTAATACTTAAAATGTCATTTCACTCGCAAGCAACCTGAATAATTAAAAAAATGCAAATTTAGCCTACTTAGGAATAATAACTTTATATGTAAGTTTTATGAGCTGAATATCATTACTTATTCATAATATACTAACAATTAAAAAAAAACAAAGTACTGTAACAAAAATGTAAAAGTCAACAAGTAAATAAGTGACCTTATAGCAACTGAAGTGGTATCAAATGCATTCTTCATCTCTTAGAAAAAATAATCTGGGAAACTTCTTTCATTTCACTTCTTTCATTTAGAGGAAACTGTCTTCAAAATAAAATGAATTTGCAGAGCCATATTTCTTTTTTTTAAAGATTTATTTATTTATTTTAAAGTCAGAGCTACACAGAGAGAGGAGAGGCAGAGAGAGAGAGAAAGTCTTCCATCTTATGGTTTACTCCCCAATTGGCCACAATGGCCGGAACTGCACCGATCCGAAGCCAGGAGCCAGGAGCTTCTTCCAGGTTTTCCATGCGGGTGCAGGGGACCAAGGACTTGGACCATCTTCTACTGCTTTCCCAGGCCATAGCAGAGAGCTGGATCAGAAGTGGAGTAGCTGGGTCTCAAATTGGCGCCCATATGGGATGCCTGCGCTTCAGGCCAGGGCGTTAACCCATTGTGCCACAGCACTGGTCCCCAGAGTCATATTTCTAACTCACTGCTAACTCACCCTCAACTACTGGGATTCTGTAAACCATAAAAATAAATATTAAATTTCAAAAACAAATGATCTTAAGAGGCAAAAAGTCACTTGTTTTTAATGTCAATCTAAATTTGATCTATTGTTGTAGTCTATTATATGAAGAACACACTCAAAGCTGAGGTAAAGGAACACGAATAAATCCCCCTATAATTTTTTTTTTAAGATTTTTACTTATTTATTGGAGAAGTAGAGTTACAGACAGAGAGAGGGAGTGACAGAGAAAATAGTCTTCCATCTTCTGGTTCACTCCCAAATTGTGGCAATGGCTAGAGTTGGGCCTATCTGAAGGAAGGAACCAAGAACTTCTTCTAGGTCTCCCACATGGGTGCAGGGACCCTAAGGACTTAGGCCACCTTTTACTGTTTTCCCAGACCATAGCAGAGACCTGGATCGGAAGAGGAGTAGCTGTGACTTGAACCAACACCCATGCAGGATGCCAGCACTTAGGTTGAGGATTAGCCCACTAAGCCACAGTGCCAGTGCCCCTCCCCCATACTTTCAAACCAATTGATATTTATCATTATAGATAGAAATTATTTTAATTTTAAAAATAAATAGCATAATAGAAGTGTGTTCACTTTTAGTGCAACTCTAAAACTGCCCTTTTTCTTTAAATAGATTCCCAGAAATTCTCACAGATTGTACAAGAAAGCCTACCATTTTCATGTTTTTTGGCCTATTTTCTTAGTACTCATATTCTTTAAGAGTCTATAGAAGGCAAGGATGTGGTATAGGGCTATCATGATGTAACTGCTGGACAACTTGATTAAGGAGTTACTAGAAATGTATTTCCATGCCATCTTCCTCTCTCTCACATCCCCAGTGCCCACCAAAGCACAAAACTCTTGATCCGTCAGGAAATTTACTGACCAAATAAATTAAATCAGAGATACAAAAAGTGTTGGGTATGATGGAAGAGTGGATTAAAATGAGAATCCAAAAATAGAGGGCCCTAGGAAAGCTGTATTTAATAAATGATGGATCCCCAAACAGTAATAACATCCTGCTTTTAGTACAGTCAATTTTTGAAAACCTCTAGGAAAGAAAGTAAAGGAACCTTTTCTGTTAAACTTGAGGAGTCCTAGAAAAAGTATCTTCTCATTTTGCAATTTCAGAATAACGTTGGCTTTCTGCCACCTAGTCACCACACTGGAAATACATGAAAATGCAAGCTCTCATACACAGATTCTGTGAATGTTAGCAGAAAGCTAACACACTGACAGATTTTCAAGACCCACTGTTGAAGTACAGATCTTCCTCTAATAAATACAAATGAAGAAGTTGAAAATAACAAAATTTTAGTGTACTGTCAGAAGGTAAATTTTAAACAACTTCCCAGAAAGAGCAAGTAGTCACATAGATTGCAAGAAAGATATACAAAATAGTGTAGTTAGAGAATAGTTTTCAGAATCACAGCCCCCCAAATCTGTAAGGAAGGGGAGGAAATTGCCAAATTTGTGAGGGGTGTTGGGAGAGAGAGAGAGAGAGATGCAAATACTAGATATAAATAGTATGAACCACCCCTCTGAGAAGTAAGAAAAGCCAGCAACAATACACTGATAAACAAGGCAAACCAAAGTATAGCATGATAAAATTGAAAGGCAACATGAATAAAAGATAAGTCATTGAAATCAATCAATAGAAGAAAATCACATCATCTAATGAATTGACTAGAAATTGACACTAAACTTCTGAACAATGGTCATAGTTAAAGTGGAAGTTCTCTCCTCCCTTCAGAGAAAGGTACCTCCTTCCTTGATGACCTGTTCTTTTCACTGGGATCTCACTCACAGAGATCTTTCATGTAGGGTGTTTTTTTTTTTTTTTTTTTTTTTTCCCCAGAGTGTCTTGGCTGTCCATGCCTGTAATACTCTCATGGGCTTTTCAGCCAGATCTGCATGCCTTAAGGGCTGATTCTGAGGCCAGAGTGCCGTTCAGGACATCTGCCATTCTATGAATCTGCTGTGTATCTTGCTTCCCATGTTGGGTCGTTCTTTCCCTTTTTTATTCTATCAGCTAGTATTTGCAGACACTAGTCTTGTTTATGTGATCCCTTTGGCTCTTAGTCCTATCATTATTATCAACTGTGAACAGAAATTGATCACCGGGACTAGTGAGATGGCATTGGTACATGCCACCTTAATGGGATTGAATTGGAATCCCCTGATATGTTTCTAACTCTACCATTTGAGGTAAGTCAGCTTGAGCATGCCCCGAATTGCACATCTCTTCCCTCTCTTACTCCCACTCTTATATTTAACAGCGATCACTTTTCAGTTAAGTTTCAACACTTGAGAATAACTGTGTATTGATTACAGTATTCAACCAAAAGTATTAAGTAGAACAAATAAATAAAAAAAATACTAGGAGGGTTAACGTATTACGTTGTTCATCAACAGTCAGGGCAAGTCTGAGAATGGTGACTTGATCAGCCATTGCCTGATTTTTGTGTTAAATTCTATGAGTCTAGATTGTCTCTTGTCAATTGTTTCATCTCTGTCCCTCAACAGAGTGCCTACACACATGGAAGACTCATCATCATTTGTTGAAAAAGCAGATTGACCTAATGCTTATAAAGCATTTGCATCACTCACACTAAAGCTTGCTAACATTATGAAAATGATAGCCAGCCTTTAGACTGTGATACTACTCCTCAAATCACCCTTCATTTTTACATCTATGTTGTGTTCACAAAAGCAAAAGTATCTTTAGAAATTACACAACAATGTAATAAAAATCTAATCATTCATACTAAAATATAATACAAATTGAGTAAAATTATGTTTTATCCTCATTTTCTTAAGTACTCAAGTCTAAATAATAGATGTTAGGCTACATATAGTTCAAGGAGAGGCTATGGTGACACAAGATTATTTACATTGATTATAACCATTTAAAATATTCTATATAATAATTCAAAGATTAAAGTTTCAAATGAATATGTGAATAGAATACTTATAATATTAGAAAGTAAGGCATTATGTTTAATTATATACATGAGGAATATACTATAACTTGATTTATCAACATATAGAATTGGACATACTATTACATACATTAAATAATAGCAGCTGTGATACAATTTCATAAATACCCATTTATTTTCTTATTTTAGTAAGAACACTTAAAATAGGATCTGCCCTTTGAGCTAATATTTTAGTGTACAACATAATTTTGTTAAGTATAGGCACAGTGATATACAGCATTTTTTTTTCTAAGAATAGAACTAAAATGTTTATTTTGGCACAAAAGTAGGAAATCCATGTGTACTATTTTTCCACAATTTTCTTTTTCCATATACTTCCTGAAAATTCCTTTCTTATTCTCCTATATATCGCCTTTTAAAAACCTGTACATCTACACCATCTCTCTATTTCCTTGCTAATCAATTTGTTTTTGCTAATTCACAGCAATTCACATGTTGTGGATTAAAAATGAATGGTGAGTTATTCTAGAAATTGAGTTATTGCATTTCTAAAACTTGATATTCTTTTGATTATCAACTCTCCAATTTCCACTCACCCTCTTTCCTGTGGTCAACACCAGGCTCATCTCTGCTGGGATGAGTTTGAGTACTTTAGATTCTTCATGTAAGTCATGTCTTTAGTATCTACCATTCTGTGAGTTGCGTATTTGACAAGCATAGTGCCTTCAAGTTTGACAATTGATTTCCCTTATTGAAGAATTTACTTTTCAAGGATAATTGATTTTTCATGACATGTGTATTCTCTATACTCATTCACCCTAAATTGGAGATTTAGAAAGTATCATCATCTTGGTTATTGTGAATAGAGCTGCAAGAAACATAGAAAGTATGTCTGTGGGATCTTGATATCAATTCCTTTGAATAAATATCCAGAAGTAGAATTCTTATATGAAATGGAAGTTTTATTTTTAATTTTTAAAGGAAACACCGTGATTCTTTTCATAGCAATTGGACCATCTTGAATTCTCACAGTGTATGATACAGGTTTCTCTGCACATCCTCATCAATACTTGCTTTTATTTACGGCTTTATAATAGCCATAATAAGAGATGCCGTGTTTTATTTTGATTTGTGTTTTCCTGATAACTATTGGCATTGAGCATCTTTTCCAAACACCTTTTTGTCATGTCTATACCTTCTTAGAAGTGTATATTCAGTTCATTTGTCTATTTCTAAACAGAGCCGTTACCTTTTTCTATTGATTTATAGAACTTCTCTATTTAATTTTAAAATTAACCCCTTATCTGATGTATGGATTGCAGAAAATTTTCCCATTCTGTGTACTTCCTTTTCATCAGGTTCATTGTTTCCTTTTCTGTTCAAAAGCAGTTTAATTTTGGCTGTACTCATTTGTTTTCTTTTGTCTATTTTTGCTTTGGCTGCACATGTCTTCAGTGTTTTATCAAGGAGCTCACTGAGACATTTAATACCACAAAAATTTCCTTATTTTTTTCTCCTGTGATTTTATTGTTTTGTATATCACCTTTAAGTAATCAAATCTATTTAAGTTTTCAAAGCTTTTTATTTCATAAGAGTTTACTTTTTATAAAACAATCATAATTTTCTAACAACATTTGTAAGAAGGGACTGTTTTTCCATATTGTGGCCTACTCACAAGAGTTCAGCATGGATTTCTTTATGGACTTCTCATTCTATTCCTTTGGTCTAATGTTTTTCTTCATGCCAGCTTCATACTGATTCAGATAGTATAACTCTATTATATATTTTTAAGCCTGCAAGTGTGAAGTCTTTAGCTTTGTTATTTCTTCTCAGGCTTATTTTGCTCTTCAGGGTCCTTTTTGATTCTAAGTGACTTTTAAAATAGTTTTTCTTTGTATATATCCAGAAAAATGTCATTGGGATTTTGTTGGCAATTGTATTTAATCTGTAGATTGTTTTAGTTACTAATGGACATTCTAACAGTATTAAATCTTTCAATCCGTGAGTCTTTTAGTTCCCATGTGTTTGTGTCTTCTTTAAGTTCTTTGCCAGTGTTCTGTAGTTTCCACTACATAAGTCTTTCACCTCCTTTAGTCCTAAATATTTTTGATAGTATTATAATGAGACTTTTATCCTAATTTCCTTTTCAGATTGTTCACTGTTAGAGTATAGAAACACAATTGATGTTTCTATGTTGAGTTTTGTATCCTGCTAGTTTTTTAATAATTCATTTATTCTAAAAATGTGTTACAATCTTTAACATTTTCTATATGATAGAGGCCGTGTATAAAAGAGAGGCAGAGACAAAAAGAGAGATTTTCCATCTGCTACTACACTCCCCAAATGGTTAACAGCTAAGACCGAGCAAGGCCAAAGCCAGGAGCCAGGAGCTCCTTCCTGGTCTCTCACTTAGGTGGCAGGGGACCAAGTACTTGGGCCACCTGCTGCTGCCTCCCCAGGAGGACTAGCAGGGAGCTGTATTGGAAGAGAACAGCTGGGACTCCGAATGGCACTTACATGTGGCATGGCAGTTTTGTAAGCAGTAACTTAACCCAGTGTACCACAACGCCAGCCCCCTTTTGTGATAGTTTCAGACTTAAGCTGATTTTTAATTATAATATTATTTGGAAGGAAAGTGAAAGTATCTTGAACGAATCCTATTGTCCTTCTCTTTGTACACAACGACCACTTCTGGCAGTGTGACAGTCTGAATTTACTGAAAAGTATCTGTAAGCCACATGAAACTATACAGATGAATTTAAACTATCACACCTGCAAACACACGTTGCAATTTCTTTGAGATACCAACAAAATGTAAAAACAAGCTGATTCAAGCAAGAGAGATCCAGAACCTGGGTGAGGTTGGGACAAATTTTGATAGGTGGAACCAACTAAAATATACAGAAAGTAAGTATTTCAAGGTAATGCTGACTAGACTTAGATCAAAGACACAATGAAAAGAGATTTTTAAAGGGTCAGTACCATCAGTTAAGATTATCTACCTTCAAAAAAAGCATCAATAATGAATGAGAGTAACATCTTTAGGCTTTGCTCTCAAGCATTTTATATTACTTACAATAAAAATAACAAACGCTTAAAGAAATACTGATTATGAACAGATAGTAGGCAAAAAAGCAAAGTCTAGGACATCAGATGTTGGAAGCTTCTTACATGCACTATACTTAAACAGTAACCCCTTATGAAGAGTTCGATAAAATGGGGCTCAAAACCAAGTTAAAGGAGGTGAGGAACTCTTGTGCAGCATAAGATGCTGCTTGGGATGCCCACGTCCTGGATCAGAGAGCCTGGATTTGAATTCCAGATTCACTTTTGATACCTTCCTTGTAATGCACAGCCTGAGAGCCAGCAGGTGACGGCCCAAGTACTTGATTACCTGTCATCTACATGGGATTGAGTTCCAGGCTCCAGGCTTCTGGTTTCAGCCTGGCCCAGCCCTACACACAGAGAATATTTGAGGAGTAAACCAGCAGATGGAAGGTCTCTTTGTCTTTCTCTCTCCCTCTTCTTTTTCTTCCTCTCTCCCTTTCCCTCCCCCAGTCTGCCTTCCAAATGAAACAACAATTAAAAAAAAACTAAATTAAATTTTGATAGATGGAACCAACTAAAATTTATAGAATCTATTTAAAATACACAGAGTATATTTTAAAAAACTAAATTAAAGGAAATAAAAGAATTAAAAGATACTTGTTTGAAAATATATCAAAATAGAGTTTTTTTATATTACAAATAGGCAGGTATATGCCAGTAGACAAATTAGATAACAGCTTAAACATGGAGGGAAGGAGTTTATAGAAAAAATAAAGATTGCACACAGAATGTTGAACCTTCATTATTATTATTATTATCATTATTATTATTATTATTTGAAAGAGTGACAGAGAGAGAGGGGAGGAGGGACAGAGAGAAAGAGAGAGAGAAGGGAAGGGAAGGGAATGGAAACAAAGGGGAGGGGAGAGGAGAGGATGAGAGGGGAGAGGAGGAAGGAAAGGGATAAAATAGAGAACTTCCCTCCACTATTTCATTCCCCAAATGGGCACAAGAGCTGCAGTTGGGTCAGGCAGAAGCCAGGAGCCTGGAACTCCGTCAGGGACTCTAAGGTGGGTGGCAGAGGTTCAAGTACTTTGGCCATCTTCTGTTGCTCTTCCAGACTTACTAGCAGGAACCTGGATCAGAAGTGGAGCGGTAGGTGCTCCAAACACTGCTCATGTGGGATGCCAGCATCGCAGGTGATGGCTAAACACACTGCACCGCAATGTGTCGCAGAATACTGAACACTTTACCAACACAAACTATCTCAAGCTAGTTCTCTGATTATTTCCTAGCTTTGTTCTAGAAATTGCTAAACCTATCAAATTATATAGAAGGGATGATGGACTCCTTGTACCCATCTTCCAGTTTCAATAATCATCAGCTCTGTTGGCTTTGTTTCTTTTACTCCCCTATGCCTTTTCTTCTGTCATTTAAATGCAAGTCCAATGAATCATGTTATTTTAATCCATCATATTAGTGTATTACTATCAGATAAAGGCTCTTAGAAATCACCATAAGTTCAAATACCTTTTCAGTGTCTCAAGTCCCAACTATCATACCGGTGAAATTCATCTTAAGTTTCCTGAAATGAGCACTCAAGTTTCACACATTGTAAGTAGCATGACCCTTAAATCTCTTTTAATCCACAACACCCATCTATTCTTTTTTATTACAGTTCATTTATTGAAGAAACTGCAGCACTAGGCCTGTCATGTGTATTTCTTATAGATTGAATTCTGCTAATTACATCCACCTAGCTTTGTCTCAATATTTGTGTTTTTGAAATATTAAGTTTTTACCTGGATGTTAATTGATTTTTTTTTTATCTTTAGCCTCCCTCCCTCCCCCTCCCTCCCTCCCTCCCTCCCTCCTTCCTCCTCCCTTCCTACCTTCCTTCTCTGCCTACATTCCTTCCTTCCTTCCTTGGTTTTGCAAGATTCTTTCATATGTAGCAGAGTATACTTCCATCAGAGGATATGTGGTATTTAGTTAGGTCTCTTTCTGCGATGTTTGCAAGCTTCTATGGTGATACATAAGTCCATGAATCATTAAGGTCTCTCAAAACTGACTCTAATTCTAGAAATCTAACTTTTTGATAGAATGACCTTTACAGAGAGAAACATATTCTCAGTCATTGCTTGGTTACCCTGTGTTATACCTCATTTAGAAAAAGCAAAACATTTGTTCTCTATTTTACCAACATTCTAAATAATGTGTTTAATGCATAATATTTCTCTATTAATTTTCTTAATTATGGCCCAAGTTTTTTAAACACATTTTATGTGTGTAAATCCTTTGTGAAGTTTACACTTATGAATGTTCAGCTTGCTCCATTTTTGGAAAGTGGGGATATCTGAAACCAATTCCTTTGCTCTGTTGTCATGTGTTTTCTATTCTTCATAGTTACCTTGCTGTATGGTGTGTTAAAATATTCCATGGAAATAGTATTAAGAGACTATACTCTGGGGGCCAGATTTGTAGCACAGTTGATTAACCCTCCTGCAAAGCTCAATCCCATATGGGAGTTCCTTTAAGAATAGAAACTGAATGCTATGTTCCTTGTAAATGAATTGGTTATGCTACCGTTTTTCAGTGGACAAAATCCAATATGTTTCACAGTTTCTTTTTTTTTTTCTATTAAGAACATAACGAACCAACAGCAAAGGAAGACCTTTCTCTCTGTCTCTCTCTCTCACTGTCCACTCTGCCTGTCAAAAAAAAAAAAAAAAAAAGAACATACATTATAAATTCATTCTGTATTTCCTATTCAGATGCAAGACTACAGGGTCTTTATATATCCTCTCATATTGTACAATGGATTTTTTTTTCTCTGCTGAAAAATATCAAGTTGCTAGTATTTGAGGAATTACGAGGTTAGAGCATTATATTCATTTCTTTCATCCTACAATTCAAGTACAAAATCCTGGAGTATCAACTCTAACTACCGCAAATAACATGTTTGCTGCAAATGCTTTGATTGTCTTTATTCTTATAGCAGGCACATAGCACTAAGAATTAAAATAAATTGTAATATTTTCGAGGCTGAAATACTTTTTCTCATCCAAACTTCACAAATAAGCACTACCATATTTTGAAAACTCTTGCTTGAACTACTTGATGATGATTGTAAAATTTTAATTATCTAGGTCTATCATTTATCCTACAATTATTTGTTGTCATTTTATTGTAACACAGAGCCTCTCCTTTTACCCCATGTGTTTGTAAGTTCGTGAAAACATTTATAGCAATGTGGACTTAGGATTCATTGTTTATTCAATAGATTATAATCTTACTTTTATTTATTTTTATGCTCAAAATGAACCAAAATTAACTGCAAAAAACTTTTCAATCTAGACCTTATTTCCTTCTTACATATTCTCAACATTTTCTAGTGAGCATCTTCTAAAATTATGTTAAAAGCAAAAGTAATCATTTAGCTAGTTTATTCCAGATTCAATTGCTATTTACCACGTGCTGCCCTCAGAATTTGGAATTTCTCTGAAGAGCTCTGGATCTTTATAATACAAGCTTTAATGTACATGTCCTAAGTCCTAATGGAAGATAGTGGCTCCTATGCCACAGGTGTGGGCAGACATTGAAAAATATATGCATGGCTGTATTATACAGCAGCCACACATAAATATATATCTCTAAGAAGGAGATGTATTACCTACCTATCATCTATTTGTCTATATATCTATCCATCCATCCATAATCTGTTTATGCATACTATCAGCCTCTTTTTTTAAAGATTTATTTCTTTTTGGAAAGACAGAATTACAGAGAGGCAGCAGCAGAGAGAAAGAGAGAGAAAGAGAAAGAGACGAGAGACGAGAGAGAGAGAGAGAGAGAGAGGTCTTCTATCCACTGGTTCACTTCCCAAATGGCCACAATGGCCAGAACTGGGCTGATCTGAAGCCAAGATTCGAGAGTTTCTTCCAGGTCTCCCACGTGGATGCAGATGCCCAAGGACTTGGGCCATTCTCCACTGCTTTTCCAGGCCATGGCAGAGAGCTGGATCGGAAGTGGAGCACCTGGGACTTGAAACAGCACCCATATGGATGCTAGCACTGTTGGTAGTGACTTTACCTGCTAAGCCATAGTGCTGGCCCCTTTCAACCTCTTTCTATGAGTTCACACCAAATCTATGATTCAAATCTATCACCATGGGAGTTTTTCTAGTCTTCTCCCTTTCCATGCTTGTAAATATCATTTCAGAAGACAAATTTTGGTGAATTTTTCTTTTTTTCTCTTTTTTAAAAGATTATTTATTTATTTATTTGAGATGTAGAGTTGCAGACAGCAAGAATAAGAGAGAAGACAGCGGTCTTCCGTCTGCTGGTTCACTCCCCAAATGGCTGCAACGGCCAGAGCTGCACCAATCTAAAGCCAGGAGCTTCCTCCGGGTCTCCCACATGGGTGCAGGGGCCCAAGGACTTGGGCCATCATCTACTGCTTTCCCAGGCTATAGCAGAGAGCTGGATGGGACTACAACTGGTGCCCATATGGAATGCCAGCGCCTCAGGCAGAGGATTAACCTACTGTGCCACAGTGCCAGCCCCTGGTGACTTTTTCTTATTGTGCTGACACATTAGTTCAATCAATGTGCTTATCTTCTCATGATAATGTCCAAATCATATCCTTTCTTTTCTCAACTACCACTTCAACACCCCTGTTCCCTGGAATCAGTTATTAATGCCTAGACATGTCTCTGCAAACTGCTCACTGTCCTTGTTGGTTACTGACTCTTCTGTGCTATGAGCAAAGGGAAAGGCAAATAATAGGAATAGAAAGTGAAAGGAAGGAGACAGACTAGGAATGATGCGATGGGACAGAAATGAAACCAAAAAGAGTTGTATTCTGGTGTTGTGGCATTGGGTAAAAGCTGCTGCCTGCCATGTCAGCATCTCATATGAGTACTGGCTGCTGCAGTTCTGATCCAGCTCCCTGCTAATGTGCCTGGGAAATCAGCAAAAATGGACCAAGTGCTTGGACCCCTACCACCTATGCAGGAGGCCTAGATGAAGCTATTGGCTCCTGGCTTCTGACTGGCCTAGCCCTGGCCATTGCACCCATCTGGGGAGTGAACAAGTGGATAGAAGATTTCTCTCTCTCTCTCCTTCTTTCCCTCTCTCAATAACATGCAAAGAAAGTAGTAGTGGGTAGACAAATATCAGAGCATAGATTAATGACATAATATAGACCTACATTTTCTAATACAAGGGATCAATAAAGCAAAAGATTTTGTACTCAAAACACTATACAGATAAGCCAAGGCCAATTATGAAGACTAATGACAGAGATAAGCAAAGATTATAAGTCTGCCCAGCACAAAAAGTACATGTTTTAAACTATCTCTATATTACTCATTTAAAAGAAGTATTCTTAGAGTTTAATTATGTCTACTCATTTGCATTAGCTTGTTATATAATTGTTAGATGCATTAATAACTTGAATACCAGGCAAGGATCGATCCACAAAGACTTTTTATTTGCTATTTATTTATTTATTTATTTAACACAGAGAGAGAAACTGATGGATGGAAAGACAGAGCTCCCGTCCAGTGATTCACTGTCTGAAGGCCCTCAACAGCCAGTACTGGGACAGGCTACAGCCCAGAGCTGGGAACTCAATTCAATGGTCTCAAATGGGAGAAAAAATCCAAACACTTGAGCCTTCACCACTGTTGCACAGGGTCTGAATTAGCAGGAATTTGGAGAAAGAACTCAAAGCCAGGTAATAAACCCAAGTGCTCCAAAATTGGATTTGGGCTTCCCAACGGGCATCTTAACTGATTATGCAAATGCCAGCCCTAATATTTTTCAAATGTCCCCTAGATAACACCAGTTTGAAAATACATACCAAATTCCCTATCTTAATGGAAACCACTGTTGATTTCTATATATAAAATTAAATATATGTTTCAAAGTCAGTGCACTTACTCCTCATGTAGGATATTTGTCCTTAGTGTGCTGTACATTGAGATTTAATGCTATAACTAGTACTCAAACAGTATTTTTCACTTTATGTTTCTGTGTGGGAGCAAACTGTTGAAATCTTTACTTAATGTATGCTAAACTGATCTTCTGTATATAAAGAGAATCAAAAATGAATCTTGATGTGAATGGAAGGGGAGAGGGAGTGGGAAAGGGGAGGGTTGCGGGTGGGAGGGAGGTTATTGGGGGGGAAGCCATTGTAATGCATAAGCTGTACTTTGGAAATTTATATTCATTAAATAAAAGTTAAAAAAAAAAAACAGAAATAAAACCAAAAAAAAGAAAAAATTAAAAAGGTCAGCCATAAATAAGAGAAAGATATTTGTAGCACATTATTATCCAGAAGGTTAGCTTCTAAGAGGCAATACGATTTATAGATCTACCCAAAGAAAAATGGACAAAATACACCAATAAGTAATTTACTGAAAAGATATCACAAATTACCAATGTTAATATGGAAGATGTTCAGTATAATTATGTTTCAAACATGACATTTGATATCTTGGTGGAATACACCTTCCATCTGCTATATATTTAAAATATTAGATAAAACTGAGACAATAAATATTGTCAAGGAAGTGTTGCAAAGGACACATTCAAAGGACTTACAGGAGAACAAATTAGTAAATCCACTCAAAAGATTTATTGGCAATAAATAAATCTGAAAATGTCCTATTCCCTTATCTTATAATTCTAAAACCAGGTGTTACCCTGAGGATACTCCTCTATTTATAACTGGAGAATCATAGAATAGTACAAATCTTCTGTGTTCATATCAGTTCCAAATACTTCTATTGTCCAAAAGAGAAGGAAGTACAATAGCATTACAGGACATTCATTCAATAAAATTGTTTGATTTCACTGAAAAGGAGTCAATAATGATATAGAGCAACATGAATATATTTCATAAGGATAATAATGAATTAAGAGAAATGCCATAAATTTTTATATAAAATAATATTCAATTTTATTGGTATAGAAGCAAAATTTAACAATATATTGTTATAGATGCATATATATGAATAAATTAATTAATTAATATAATACATTATTGGCCAATAAATAGATG
Organism: Oryctolagus cuniculus; assembly: GCF_051225735.1. NCBI lineage: Eukaryota > Metazoa > Chordata > Mammalia > Lagomorpha > Leporidae > Oryctolagus > Oryctolagus cuniculus. Next base: position 135,545,398 of record NC_142874.1, read on the forward strand.
AAAAGTTGCTTAGTATAACTAATCATCAGGGAATTGCAAATCAAAATCACAATGGATTATCAGGTCACTCCAGTGAAATTGGCTACTGTCAAAAGCATAGAAGAAGATCACAAGTGCTGATGGAGATGTGGAGAAAAAAGTGACTCTTGCACACTCTTAGGTGGGGATGTAAATTAGCACAACCATTGTGGAAAATAGTTGGAAGTTTCTTAAAAGAAAAAAAAAAATCCTAAAAATCAATCTACCTCATGATCAATCAATCCCAGCCCTGGGTACATATTCAATGGTTAATAAGTCATTTTTTAGGAGAGGTCTGAACCTCCTGCTAATTGGAGCACCATGTACAGTAGCCAAGAAATGAAAACAACCCACATTTTTATTTACAGATGCATGGATCAAGAAAATGTGGTACATACACAAAATCAAATGTTACTCAGTCATAAAGATGAAATATTGTCTTCAGTAACATGGATGTAATTAAAAGTCATTATGCTAAATGAAATAAGCCAAGCACACAAAAACAAGTAGCACATGGTTTCATTCAAATATGGAGCACAAGGCAGTTGATCTTGGAAAACTTCAGAGAGCAATCATGATCACCAGAAACTTGGCAGGATGAGGGGAATAGAGAAATGAGGAACTGTGGATAAATGGATGCATAATTATAGTTAGATAGGAGTGACAAGTTCAGACATTCTATTGCACTTTAGGGTGCACTAGAGATAATGACCATTGTCTGTTAAAAATGCTAGAATAAGGAACTTCGAATGCTTTTCCCTTAAGGAAATGTTAAATGGTTGAGGAGATAGGTATACATACACTGGTTGGTCTTTAGAAGGTAAATACTTGTACAGAAATATTACAAGATTCAAGATTCACCATAAAATATATATTTTATGTATCAATTAGAATTTAATTTTAAAAGAATACAATATAACATCTTTTTATATCAATCATATTTTCAATCGGGAAATGGATTTTTTAATTTCATCAAATAGGGCCGGCACCGCGGTTCACTGGCTAATCCTCCACCTTGCGGCGCCGGCACACCAGGTTCCAGTCCAGTCGGGGCGCCGGATTCTGTCCCAGTTGCCCCTCTTCCAGGCCAGCTCTCTGCTGTGGCCTGGGAGTGCAGTGGAGGATGGCCCAAGTACTTGGGCCCTGCACCCCATGGGAGACCAGGATAAGTATCTGGCTCCTGCCATCGGATCAGCGCAGTGCACCGGCCTCAGCGCGCTGGCCGTGGCAGCCTTTGGAGGGTGAACCAACGGCAAAGGAAGACCTTTCTCTCTGTCTCTCTCTCTCACTGTCCACTCTGCCTGTCAAAAAAAAAAAAAAAAGAAAGTAAGTAATTCCACCAAATATTAATGTCTGTATGACTGATGATGAAACACAAAATGAATGATTTCTGGCCACCTGCAACCCTAGCAATTCCAAATATTTTTGTAGTGATGAATATTTCTGATTCATTCTTCAATATTTCAAAATTGACCTATATAAGAAATAATGTTACCAACTCCTACTTAACAATTTATTTTTAAAACTTGAAAGCCTATTTTGGGGAGAGTGTGACCATCTGTTGGTACACTTCACAAATGCCTGAAATGGCTGGGACTGGGCTGGGCCATAGCCAGGTGTCAAGGTCTCTCATGCGGGTGGCAGGAAATGGATCATCTAAGATCAGCATTAGCAGGAAGCTTGTATCAGGAGCTAAAGTGATATATTGAACCCAAGTACTCTGATATGGGACATGGTGCTTAACGGCATCTTAACCACTAGCCAAAATGCCCGCCCTTAAAATTGTATCTTCTTATCAATAATAATGGTGAAATTATTTCCTAAAACTTTGATTTGGTGCATATCATCTGTATACTTTGAATTCTTAAAAAGAAAATTTTATACAATAAAAATGGAAAAAAGAAATCATACCACAGAAAGGTTCTGAGAATTATGACAAAACGAATGAATTGGGTTTAAAATAATTTCTCAAATCAGTGACATTACCTTCAAGACACTGAAATCAATTTAGTAGATGTGTTTTTCTCCTACTTTTCATTAAATACAGCCAGACATGGGATTATTTCATTTTGCGTCATATATTTAGCTCATCAAACTGCCAGTCCTTAAAACAAAACAAAATGAAACCCAGAGCAATCTTAACACTGAAACTCACTTTAGTACTATAAATATCTCCTTTGATCAAGATATTTGGAATCTTGCACTTTACATTCTTAGACACTTGCAGATATACGGCTATCATAGTTGTGTGTTCTGCTACTGACACTCTCACCGGTAACATTACTGCTGACATTCTTCTGGGAAAACACAGTAGGCTCTGTTTTCAGCCTATAATTAAGTTCCTTGGATAGGTACAGACTTTTCAAATCTTTCTGCTTGAAAGGGACTAGTCTCCTCTGGTTTTTGATTGAGGTACATCTGTCATTCTTTGTTGTTAGAATGTGTTTCTCCCTATTCTTCCCCAGTTTCCTACATGAACCCTTTTCCAATACCAGTCATTTAAACACTGATGCTTTCTCAGATTAAGGCTGTTTTTGTTTGATTGATTGTTGCTCTTAATTCACTCTTTTAAATGCCACTCAGTGTTTCTCAATTGAATCTGGGGTTAGATGTAGGTTTTACCTACAAGTTCTTTATGTGGTTGAAGGAGCTACATTTACCACTAGTTTACTTAGAGTTTGTTAGGGATGGATCTTGCCAAATGATCAACCTGACCTTGATACAATTGTGAGTATTGAGCATTGCCTTTGTTTCCCACAATTCGGTTGAATTGAATGTGGTGTGTGCACATGCATGTAGGCATGCACACACACGTTATTGGTATAAACAACTTTCTAATATTTTGCTTTGTTGGGGATTTTTGTGGTCATGTTCTTGTGGAATATTTACCAATAATCTTCTTTTTCCTTAGTCTTTGGTTTTGGAGCTACAATAATAATGACCTAATGAAAGTTAGGGAGGAGGGTTGTCTCCTTTGCTAAATCTGGAACAGATGTGGAAGAAATGATATTTGTTCTTCTTTAAAATTCTATATAATCTTAACTAAAATTTTGAGTTTTCTTATGTGGAAGATTTTTATCTATGAACGCATAGATTTGTTCATATTACTCATAATTATCTTTAGTCTTAGTGATATTTCATATTTCTGATGTTGATTTTATCATCTATGGAAATAAAATTCTACGGGCAGCAGAGACTTCCATCACAGATTCCCAAGCACATCTCCATCAAATTATGGTATAATGTCATTTGTAGCACGGTCTCATGGAATCTACAACTGAAGAGAATCCTGGCTGGGTCTTCCCTCCTGAACACTTACTCCATGATGATTTTCCAGTTTTTTTTTTTCTTTTTTCTTTTATTTTTTAAATATATATATATATATATATATTTGACAGATAGAGTTAGACAGTGAGAGAGAGATCAGAGAGAAAGATCTTCCTTCCGTTGGTTCACCACCCAAATAGCCGCTAAAGCCGGCACTGCGCTTATCCGAAGCCAGGAGCCAAGGTGCTTCTTCCTGGTCTACCATGCGGGTGTGCAGGGCCCAAGCACTTGGGCCATCCTCTACTACACTCCCAGCAGAGAGCTGGACTGGAAGAGGAGAAACCAGGACTAGAACCCGGCACCCATATGGAATGCTGGCACCGCAGGCAGAGGATTAACCTAGTGAGCCAGGGCACCGACCCCGATTTTCCAGACTTTCAGCAAATTGTAAGTACACTTATACCCAAATGAACACAAATGTTTTCCACTAAAAATAAATAGTTGATCTTTGTCTTATGCTTCTGAGAAAATGGATGTGCTCCTTTAAGACTTTATCATATACATAGTTACATGCCTGTATCCACTGTTTATACAATGTCTGCTAGCGGTAAGAATTGTGTGTGTTGCTCTTTGTTTCCTCAGTGCCTATGGGTGAAAATCCTCTGAGATGGTTGCTGAATGGACCAAGAAAAGCATTCTGTCTCACATACAGCTTGAAGTTCAGAAAGAAAAACTTGCAAGTTAGAATGCTGATAATGGCACTAGGTGACTTCACTTTACGAACTCTTGAAAATGAGCAAGGACTAAGATATTATTGAAGTCGTTCTTGAATGTGAAGAGCTAAATTTCTGTGCCTTCACATCTTCGAACAAAATTAAAATAATACACAGAGATGAAGGATTGGCAGAAATTTGAAGACCCCAAATTAAAGGGAGCTCCTAAATTCAACAGAGGGAAGACAGGAGGATACAGAAAAACAGAGAAACGCATTTCATTCCAACTGAGTCTGTGAGACCCTATAAAGTCCAGTCTAGAAAATAACTTCACAGTAACTCTAACTTTAAAGTAAATTACAAAGTATGCATGCACACATGTACTACAATGTCTCATATACATACATGTCTCATACACATATGCATACATAAATGTGATGCACAAATGTGTATATATACACACAGTGTGTGTTTATGTGTATATATATCCTGAAATATATATATATAGAGAGAATATATTTTATATCCTGAGTATATACATCTATATCCTGTAAATTTGTTATCTTTTCCTCTTCCCAGGGCAGCTTATACTTTAGTTTATTTATAAACAACCAAGATGAGAAAAATAGACTTAACGCTGGTTTAGAAAAAGCTGTAAATCACATTTTATAGTTAAAAAATCATTATGTTGGTGAATAATGAAATAATTTCTTTGTTATTCTTCTGTGTAACATTTATTTACTTTTCCCTTGTTTAACCTGTGGATATCTTTGCAACATTCTTCTACATTCAATACAGCCTAAAGATAAAAATTTTCAAGACCATCCCTGTGTGATGTGTGTCAATTGCCAGGAGAACAAATGCAAGCACAGTATTTAGTTCTAATAATTTAAATTCTGTGGCTGCAAGCCATTAGTCCAATTAAAACTAACATCCTTGCTCAGTAAGTAGGACAACAGACAAAGAAAATGGGGCATTTTGAATGGGAACTACCTATCCATGATATATAGAACATCTACTCCAGAAATATCCCTAAAATTTATAGCATAAATTCATTATAAGCATATGCATTTATTCTTGAAAAGTTTTTATGCAATACTTTTTCAAGTAAGTAGAAATTGTATAATATGCTTTCAACTTTTTCCACTGCTATTACTAAAATGCAACCCTTTAGCCCAAATTGTGAAAGCTTTGGAAATTATTCCTTTTTCTTATAGTTGTTGATCCAAGTAGTGAAGTCAACCAATTCCTCCAAAAATACATTGAATTTTGGAAGAGCAGTTTAATTGTGTGTCTCATGGCACAGTCCACTCTGAGACATTTAAGTTTCTTCTCCTTTACCTCTTGTAAAAGATGCAACTTCTCAACTATATTTATCACCATAGAGAACCATTAGGGGTTATAATCAGACACAGAAAGACAATTAGTGGTACCTTCTACTGTGTAGGAGAAAGGGGTTTCCAGGGTCACATCTCTGCAACACATTGGGATTTCAATAATTATAAATCCAAGAATTATAAAATTGCCCTAAGGCTACTTCCTAAATTGTCATGGGATGGCTTGGCTACAGCAGTGTAGAGGTGCCTTTCTCTGGGCTTTAGAAAAAAAAATATGTTCTTTGTAATAGTTGGTTTGAAATTCTGTTTATTTGATCCAGTATTGGCAGTAGAGTATTGAGGTATATGTTCAGAGTCAAAATACTTGATGATGAGCTTTGGGAAGAGGACTCAGAGGCTGATTAGGTTCTACTGCATGTGTGGAAGGGTGCTTAGGCTCTGTATCTTTCCCAAGAGCTGAAAATACACTTAAGATTTTAGAAATAAAAGGGTATTAAAATGCTCACTGTGTCACACAGTGCAGCCTGTCTCCTTAGTAAACCTATGGCAATAAGAGATAGTAGAGATAGTACAGAAGATAACCGTATATTGGGTCTTTGTATGCATTCTGCATGGCTTTCAGAATTAACCACATGTGAAATACAAATTCCGTGCCTGGTTTGACTGTTGGGACTCAGGTAAAATGCGTTTTCTGGATGAAGGCTCCCGTGTTGAAGTTGAAAACATTTTAATGTATTAAGGATATAGGCAGTGCTGAAAAAGTGATCATTAACAGTAATATTTTTAATTTGATGGTTGACAAATCTTTCTTTGAATACATTTTCTTGGTTAATTTTATGAAAATCCTTACATGATAGAATTAAGGAAACAACTTCAGAGATGAATATTCAATGTAATACATCTATCAAAAACACTTTTCAGGCTCAGATTGCTCTATATTCACAATTTACTAGTCAATTGTTATTTTCTAAGATATAAAAGCAGTCTTAGAAGTTTAGATGCAAAAGTGTGGTGTGTGTGTGTGTGTGTGTGTGTGTGATCATGTGATTGAAGGCAGGTGAATGAGCCTAAGAAAGAAGGAAAAAAAAAGCAAGAGTCTTGCACTGCTAGTTTTACTCTGAGATTTTCCTTTGATCTTCATTCCCATAAGCTGCTGTCTTTCGCAATTCTTTTAAATACTAGAAAATCAGCAAAATCATATCAATGCCGCACAAAGAAGAAAAGCTAACATGTCAGCCCCCCAATTAAGTAAAATGATCACTAAAACAGGGAGAAATAACATTGTTTCCAGTGTTTTACACATAATAGGACCCCCATACACACACACACACTCACATTAATGCACAGCATTTTGTGTCAACACACATCTTCCTTTCTTTTGGGCAAATACCTAGAAGTAGAATTACTGGTAGTATGGATAACTTACATTTGCACCTATAACTAATTGCTAGCTTATCATTTTGCAAGTCCACAAACAATGAAAAGGAGTTCAATTTATACACACCTTCACAAGTACTTGACATTTTACTATTAGTAAAATTGCTGCTACCATTTTATATTTGAGCTACTGCAACAGGTGTATAGTGGTATCCCACTGTAGTTTCTATTTGCGTTTTCCAATGACAAATGATGCTGTTTCTTCTGAATTTTTATTATCCATCAATGTAGCTTCAGAGCTTATGTGTCTATTCAAATATTCTTGTTAATTGTTAAAACATCATATTCTTTGTTCCTCAATATTAGGTGTTTTAGAAGTTTTCACTTTTTTAAGATTTATTCATTTATTTGAAAGTCAGAGTTACACAGAGAGAAGGAGAGGCAAAGACGGAGAGAGGTCTTCTATCTGCTAGTTCACTCCCCAATTGGCCGCAACAGTTGGAGCGTCACCTATCCAAAGCCAGGGGCCAGCAGCCTCCTCAGGGTCTCCCACGTGGGTGCTGGGGCACAAGGACTTAGGCCATCCTCTACTGCTTTCCTAAGACAGCACAGAGCTGGATTGGAAATGGAGCAGCCAGGACACAAACTGGTGCCCAGATGGGATGCTGGCACTGCAGGCGGTGGCTTTACCTGCTATGCCACAACGCTGGCCCCTATATGTTTTGAATATAATATTTTATCACATAAATATTTTGCCAGTATATCTCCCTTTATGTGTACTAGCTTTCTAATTAGTCAATAATATAATTTTTGTTTGAAGATATTTAATGATTTAATGTGGTACACATTCACATTCCTGAAGCAATGGGCTATCATAATTATTTCTGTGTGATCTGATAGACACAAACTTCAACAGGAACTGCTAGGTCTGAGAAGCCTTCCTCAGGGAATTGAGCAAAATATGGTGATTAAAGAAATGTTGCGGCTCACTTGGCTAATCCTCTGCCTGCAGCGCCAGCACACTGGGTTCTAGTCGCGGTCGGGGCACTGGATTCTGTCTTTGTTGCCCCTCTTCCAGGCCAGCTCTCTGCTGTGGCCTGGGAGTACAGTGTAGGATGGCCCAAGTGCTTGGGCTCTGCATCCACGTGGGAGACCAGGAGGAAGCATCTGGCTCCTGGCTTTGGATAAGCACAGTGTGCCTGCCGTAGCGGCCATTTGGGGGATGAACCAACAGAAAGGAAGACCTTTCTCTCTGTCTCTGTCTCTCTCTCTCTCTCTCTCTCTCTGTTTAACTCTGTCTGTCAAAAAAAGAAAAAAAAAAAAAGAAAGAAAGAAACGTTTTAACCACATGGATCAATAATATCCTTTTAATTTCCAAAGAGTCCACCTTACAAGTTCTTTTCCTCTATTTTCTGCTGTTTCTTCACCATCCCCTTTTGATATCCTCCACATCTTCATTTTCTTCCTCCTTTAGTTTTAGATTTTACACTTAAGATTTATGGCATATTTGGAGTTAACTTTTTATGTGATACAACATATTACAGCAAAACAAATTGATACAACATATTATAACAAAACAAATAAAAATAAAGTAGAACTTGTTTTTATATGGATGGCTATATATCCTAGGAACATTCATTTAATAGGTATCATTTCTTTCTTTTTTTTTTTTATTTTGACAGGCAGAGTTAGACAGTGAGAGGAGAGAGAGATAGAGAGAAAGGTCTTCCTTCCGTCAGTTCACCCCACAAATAACTGTTACAGCCAGAGCTACGCTGATCCGAAGCCCTGAGGCAGGCGCCTCCTCCTGGACTCCCATGCAGGTGCAGGGACCCAAGCACTTGGGCCATCCTACACTGCCTTCCCAGGCCACAGTAGAGAGCTGGACTGAAAGAGGAGCAACCAGGACTAGAACGGGTGCCCATATGGGATGCCGGCACAACAGGCGGAAGATTAACCAAGTGAACCACGGCGCCGGCCAATAGGTATCATTTCTTCACAGAGTTACCTGTACATCTGTTTTGAAAATCATTGACCAGATATGTGTTTTGTTATTTCTAAACTTTATTTTGTTCCTGTTTTCTACATCTATCCTTTTGCAAAATATCACTGAGTAATTGCTGCAGATTTATAGTTAAATCTTTTTTTTTTTAATTTATTTATTTGAAAGAGTTACAGAGAGAGAGAGAGAGAGAGAGAGAGAGAGGTGTTCCATCCACTGGTTCACTCCCCAGATGCCTGCAACAGCCGTAGCTGCTCTGATCTGAAGCCAGGAGCCAGGAGCTTCTTCCGGGTCTCCCACAGGGGTGCAGGGGCCCAAGGACTTGGGCCATCTTCCACTGCTTTTCCAGGTCATAGCAGAAAGCTGAATCGGAAGAGGAGCAGCCTGGACTAGAACCAGCACCCATATGGGATGCCAGCACTTCAGGCCAGGGCTTTAACCTGCTGTGCCACAGCGCCAGCCCCTAGAGTTAAATCTTAAGTAAAGAAATATGCCTTCCAACTACTTCTTTTTGAATATTGTTTTGATTTTCTTGTCCCTTTATTTTGAATATAACTTTTAGAATAACCATGCTAATTTGCAAAATAAAAAATCCTGCAGAGGATTCAATTGTTATTATGTGCTATCTATAGGTCAAATTAGGGCCAATCCATTTCTTAAAAATTGGGGCCGGTGCCATGGCTCACTTGGTTAATCCTCCGCCTGCAGCACTGGCACCCCAGGTTCTAGTCCCGGTTGGAGCGCCAGATTCTGTCCCGGTTGCTCCTCTTCCAGTCCAGCTCTCTGCTGTGGCCCGGGAAGGCAGTAGAGGATGGCCCAAGTGCTTGGGCCCTGCACCCACATGGGAGACCAGGAGGAAGCACATGGCTCCTGGCTTCGGATCAGCACAGCTCTGGCCGTGGTGTTCATTCGGGGAACAAACCAGCAGAGGGAGGACCTTTCTTTCTGTCTCTTTCTCTCACTGTCTAACTTTATCTGTCAAAAAAAAAAATAAAAAAAAATCAAGATTTCCAATCTATGAAAATAATGTATTTGTCAATTCATTTAGGAAATTTTACATTTTCATCTCTTTCATATTTCTGAGCATATACATTGTGCCCATAGTATTTAATACTTAATTTATATTTCATATTAAATTAATTAAATGAATATTAATATTCAATGCATACTATTTTATATTTAAAGAACTTTCTTTTTCTTAAATATAAAAATTTTGGGGGCTGGCACTGTGGCACAAATGCCAGTTTGAGTCCTGGATACTCTAATTCTGATCCATTTCCTGGTTAGCTCACTAGAGAAGACAACATAATATAGCAGAGTGGACTGTGCCACCCACATGGGAGACTTAGAGTTTCCCACTCTGGGGTTCAGTCTGGCCCAGACTGGATTACTGCAGCCACTGAAGAGTTACCCAGTGAACAGAGGATCTGTCTTTCTCACATACACTCTCCATCCTTCTCTCTCTGACACTATGTCATTCAAATAAAAACATAAAATAAATATTTTAAAATATGTTGCATTGTTTTGCATTTTCTACTTTTAAAAAGTGTATTTATTTGTTTGAACGACAAAGTGACAGAGAGAGAGGTGAGAGAAAGAGAGAGACAGAGATAGAGAGAAATAGAGAGAAAGAATTCTGTTTACTGGTTCATTGCCTACATGGTTACAACACCAGAAGCCAGGAATTCCATCTGGGATCTCCCACATGAATGAAAGCATCCCAAATACTGTGGCCATCCTCGTCTGCTTTCACAGCAGCATCAGCAGGGAGCTGGGTCAGAAGCGAAGCAGCCAGGTCTTGACTGGTTCTCATATGCAGTGTTGGCATTGTGCAGGCAGTGTTGTAACCCACTGTGCCAAATGCCAGCCCTTGACAGCCCTTGCAAATTTCTCATGAAAAGAAACCAGCTATTCAATAATATTTATTACTTAAAATATAAATGTCATTCTTGCAGTTAACTTATATGAAATAAAATAGCTTATTGTTTTAAATAAAATAATGATTATACAGTAATTATAATGCTAGGTATTAAGACACATGATTCGGCCGGCGCCGAGGCTCAATGGGCTGTTCCTCCGCCTTGCGGCGCCAGCACACCGGGTTCTAGTCACAGTCGGGGCGCCGGATTCTGTCCTGGTTGCCCCTCTTCCAGGCCAGCTCTGTGCTGGTGCCCGGGAAGGCAGTGGAGGATGGCCCAAGTACTTGGACCCTGCACCCCATGGGAGACCAGGAGAAGCACCTGGCTCCTGCATTCGGATCAGCGCGGTGAGCTGGCCGCAGCACGCTGGCCGCAGCGGCCATTGGAGGGTGAACCAAGGGCAAAGGAAGACCTTTCTCTCTGTCTCTCTCTCTCACTGTCCACTCTGCCTGTCCAAAAAAAAAAAAAAAAAAAAAGACACATGATTCAAAGATTCAAAGTGTTAGGAATGTTAGTAGCATGTTTTTAGAGCAAAAATAATCAAGTAAATCAATCACTGCAATATCATAGAGTAGATAGTACATTGTGTGTGTGAGAGAGAGAGAAACTGATTCATAATAGAAACAAAACTATAGTTTAAAAGAGTGGAAGAAAAATTATATTGTATGTGAAAATTTGGTTCACTAAATTGTGAAAATATATTTATAAAACTTGCTTTAAATAAACAAAATCCAAATGAATTTTAAAATCTGGAGTTTGAATTTCACATAAAATGAAAGAAAGTCTTAGGAGAGGCTGGCGCCGTTGCTCAATAGGCTAATCCTCTGCCTGCAGTGCTGGAACACCGGGTTCTAGTCCTGGTTGCTCCTCTTCCAGTCCAGCTCTCTGCTGTGGCCCGGGAAGGCAGTGGAGGATGGCCCAAGTGCTTGGGCCCTGCACCCACATGGGAGACCAGGAGGAAGCACCTGGCTCCTGGCTTCAGATCAGCATGGTGCGCCAGCCGCAGTGGCCATTGGAGGGTGAACCAACGGTAAAGGAAGACCTTTCTCTCTGTCTCTCTCTCTCTCTCGCTGTCCACTCTGCCTGTCAAAAAAAAATTTAAAAAAATAAAAAATAAATAAAAAAAGAAAGTATTAGGAGAAAGGCTTGGGTTAGGAAAAAAATTACAAACAATATACTGTGAATAAATGGGATTTTGCTTATGCTTTTCCTTTGGCAAGGTCTTATTTTTCTGCAGGTAGCAGCATATAGTATACAATCTATTCTTTTGTATTTCTCTTTCAGTATCACCTTCTTAGTTTTCATTCATAAATGATCACACATACTATTACTATTTCCTGTTCACATTTAAATTGACAATAGTCCATATCTGCTGAAATATGTAAGCTCCATTTATTTGTTTACTTCATTAGTTATTATGACTTTTTATTTTTATACTTTAGAATCAGACCTGGTCATGGTAACATTCAAAAAATATAGAGTTAATGAATAAATTAGTAATGAACACACCAATGAAAGCATGGTGGGGGGAAATGAATTCATTTTATAGAAAAATATTTTATAATAATTATATCTTAAAATAATATTAGCATGAAGGATATTTGTTATAGTTATAATGACTATTCTATTAATATAATTAAATACTTAAAAAACTTAAAAAAATAGGAAATAGGTTGGAAAAGTATATGAAGGATAAAAGTGACCAATACATAGAAGAAAAAGTAATAAGAGTGCATGACCAAAAATACTGTCATAATTACTTGCAATACAAATTTCTTTAACACAACCATAGCCTTTTAGGATTATAAGATTAGAATAAAAATAAACTGGGCAGCATCAATTCTCAAATGGGTATTTGAGAATACTTTTGCTTCCTTGTTGTAAGAAAATCACTTAGAGGTAAATTTATTGACATGAGTCAGAATTTCCTAAATTAAGAAACTTGGAAAATGCATATGTATATAAATATATATATATGAATATATTTACAAGACAATATTGAGAAAGATAGCAGGATTTTTCATATAATATACATGCTTATCAATGTGAGTATGAATGGAAGCAAGGTGCATTAGTTATATAAAGTGGAATACCTTGCAGAAGCAAAGAACAACTGACCAGATGTGCCTAAAACAATAAAGACTGTAAACTTTATGTTGAGTTATATTATGACTCATAAGATATTAGCAGTTGGGAACCAAAATATCATTCACTATCACATTTTAGAAGATATTTATGTATCTAAAACTGTATCTTATCTCAAAAGGCCAAAGTAGTTTTTATCTGAAGAGAATAGGAATGAGGTCTGGAGATTACAAAAATCAAGTATTTTAAAAATGAAAAGTTGAAGGCTTTTGCAGAGTGTATGAGAGTGAATAACCTGAGGTATAGATTAATTCATTTTTTTTTTTTTGATCCATGATCTATCACTTTAACTATCAGGCAGAGAGAGATAAGCTCAAGGCTTTTGGGGTTTGGTCTTCGAGGCAGAAGGATCACTATAATGCAGAGGAACGTACCAGTACTTGTTAACCTTATCACACCCGCTAACAAACTCCTTCCAGTTAACTATTTCAACCGCTGGGAACAAAATTCAGGCTACAATTTGAAGTTATATTGGCATACAAGGACAGGGGATATTAAATAAGCATAAGTGTCCTGCTTGAGGATTACATTTAGTTATAAGTAAGATACTGGGAATTCATATTTTAAATCCATTTGCTTCTTATTGAATGTAGCTTTCGTGAGTGTTCTTGGAAGCTTGGCTTTCTTTTGATGAAATAATCACTGATTTCCTCGTCTGACCTGCTGAAGAACACTGGAGAGACGGGTGACAACAATCTGGGACAGCTGGCTTTTTTCAGACACGAAGTTCCTCTGTTCACCATCTCTGTTCCACCAAGGACATCATGCTCTCTTCAGTGTAGCAGAATGAGGTGTGTGTCATGAAGAGGTTAATCATTAATAATGTTAATTAATTAATTGGTGATTGTTGGAATCAACATTAAGCAACACTATAGCAGTCATTCTACACGTGAGAAAGAAAGGAGGAGTTAGAATGGAAAAAGAACAGAGAAGATTAAGAGGGGAAATTATGTTCCTATACACATAACTTTTTTATACAAAACTTGTCTATTAACTTATCGATAAATAAAGAGTAACACCCTCTGTATTTCCTCATCTAACATGAAAATTTCTATGTACTTCTTCAATTACAGCATTGCAGAAATATAAGATCATGGGTCGTAGGCCATGAGAAATCTCAAATTTGATATATTGTAGTATTTGAAAAATGGTGAGTTTCAGTCTGTGTTTTCACTTGGTAAAAATCTTATATCGTCTGCCTGGAATTTAGGGCTTTCGATGTGTGTGTTGTGGTGCAATGGGTTAAGCAGCAGTTGGGACGCCCACACTGTATTGTAGTGCTGGTTAGAAAGTACGAGCTATGTGCTTTCAATCCAGCTTTCTGCTCATGTGCCTGGAAGCCAGGGGATACCTTTTCAGGTACTTCTGTTCTTGTTATTCGTACAGGAGTCTCCTTTTCACTGATTTACTTTTCCAAATGCCTCCAAGAACAAGGGGTAGACTTAGGTGAAATAAAGTAATTTATTTCAAATAAATAAATAAATACTTTTAAAAACTGAGGGTTTCACATTGTGGTATTGTGGATAAAGCCACCGCCTGTAATGCCAACATCTCATATGGGTGTAAGTTTGGAGACCCAACAGCTACACTTCCAATTGAGCTCCCTGCTGATGGCCTGGAAAAACACCAGAAGATGGCTGGAGTGCGTGGGCCACTGCTACCTACCTGGGAGACCTGGAGGAAGCTCCTGGTTCCTGGCTTTACCATGGCTTAACCCTGGTCATTGAGGCCACCGGGAGAGTGAACCAGCAGATGGAAGATCTCTTTCTGTCTCTCCCTCTCTCTCTCTGTCTCTGTAACTTTGACTTTCAAATAAATAAATAAATATTTTTAAAAACTGGGAGGACTAACATTTAGAAATTAACATTTAAACAGTTGAAAATGAGAGAGAAATTTGATATGCATGAGAGAAATGGGAAAGAGCTATCCTGGGCCAAATCTCTGCATGGCAATAATTTCAGGAGATTATTATTTTTAAGATTTATTTTATTTATTTGAAAGGCAGAGTTACAGAGACAGAGTGAGATACAAGAGAGTAAGAGGGAGAGATATATAGACAGGCTGAGAGAGAGAAAAAGGTCTTCTATCTGCTTGTTCATTACCCAGATGGATATAACAGCCCGTGCTGGGCCAAGCCTAAGCCAGTATCTTCATCAGGGTTTCCCATATGGTTGTAGGGGTTCAAGCAATTGGGCCATCTTCCACTGCTTTCCCTGGCACATTTGCAGGGAGCTGGATAGGAAATGGAACCCATGCCAGCATTGCATGCAACAGCTTAATCAGTTGCTCACAATGCTGGACCCAGAGGTTATTTTTAGAAGGGATATTCACTGTTTAGTTTGCTGAAATTGTCACCTGATAAATGTAATTAGTGTAAATTATCTGTTGTTCACTGATTATTTGAATCTATGATTCTATTCAGACCCATGTTTTAATTTCATAAGTGAAAAAATAGAGTTAAGTTATAATCAGGAAAAAGGGAATTTCATTGAAGATGATGGTGATGGTGACTGGTTGGAACTAGTCTCCTGGTTTGATTTATATCTGCAGAATGCCACGTAATCACTCCTAATATTATAAGTTATAAAATATTTGCAAAGTCCTTTATTCATTCTAGCACATAACCATATCTTAAAAATTAAAATTTAGATCTTTCTAATGTGTCATTCACTCAATTCTTTTTTTTTTTTTTTTTTTTTTTTTTTTTGACAGGCAGAGTGAACAGTGAGAGAGCGAGACAGAGAGAAAGGTCTTCCTTTTTCTCTTGATTCACCCCACAATGGCCGCTGCGGCTGGCGCACCTTGCTGATCTGAAGCCAGGTGCTTCTCCTGGCCTCCCATGCGGGTGCAGGGCCCAAGGACTTGGGCCATCCTCCACTGCACTCCTGGGCCACAGCAGAGAGCTGGCCTGGAAGAGAGCGATCAGAGAAGAATCCGGTGCCCCGACTGGGACTAGAACCTGGTATTCCGGCGCCGCAGGCAGAGGCTTAGCCTATTGAGTCGCGGCGCTGGCCTCACTCAATTCTTAAGAAGTGCCTTGGCTAAGGGACTTTTTATTCAAATAATTTTACAAGAGTAACATTTTGAAAAATCAAAATTCACTCATATTTCTAATAAGAATACAAGGAACAACTAAATTTTTCTGGGATTTGTGATTGATTAAAACATTTTTATGTCAAAGATGAACAGATTTCCCATCTGCTGGTTCCTTTTCTAATTTCCACAGCAGCTCAGACTGGGCCATGCTGGAACTGAATCCAGGTCGCCCAAATAAGTGGCAGGGACTCAAGCACCTGAATCGTCACTAGGATGTGCTTCGGCAAGAAGTGGAGCCAGGGGGCCGGCATTGTGGTTCACCTGGAACTGCCACCTGCAGAGCCAGCATCCCATATCAGCAGTGGTTAGATTCCTGGCTGCTTCACTTCTGATCCACTTCTGATCTGGTCCCCATTAATGTGCTTGGAAAAGCAGCAGAAGATGGCCCAAGTCCCTCGTCCCCTGCAACTACATGATAGATGCAGAAGAAGCTCCTGGCTCCTGGTACAGACCCTGGTCATTGAGATCATTTGGAGATTGAACCAGCAAATGGAAGATATCTTTTTCTTCCTGCCCACCATTCAGATAAATAAATTTTGAAACAAAAAAAAATGCAGCTGGGGCTAGCGCTGTGGCACAGTGGGTTAAAGCCCTAGTCCGCAGTGCTGGCATCCCATATGGGAGCCAGTTCGAGTCACAGCTGCTCTACTTCTGATCCACCTCTCTGCTATGGCCTGGGAAAGCAGTAGAAAATGACCTAGGAACTTGGGCCTCAGACCTGCATGAGAGGCCTGCAAGAAGCGCCAGGCTCCTGGCTTCTGATCAGTGCAGCTCCAGCCATTGCGGCCATCTAGGGAGTGAACCAGCAGATGGAAGACCTCTCTCTCTCTCACTCACTCCCTCTCTCTCTCTCTCTCTCTCTCTGCCTCTGATCAGTGCAGCTCCAGCCATTGCGGCCATCTAGGGAGTGAACCAGCAGATGGAAGACCTCTCTCTCTCTCACTCACTCCCTCTCTCTCTCTCTCTCTCTGCCTCTGATCAGTGCAGCTCCAGCCATTGCGGCCATCTAGGGAGTGAACCAGCAGATGGAAGACCTCTCTCTCTCTCACTCACTCTCTCTCTCTCTCTCTCTCTCTGCCTCTGCCTCCCTGTAAGTCTGTTTTTCAAATAAATAAATAAATCTTTTTTAAAAAGTTAAAAAAAAATTAAAAAAATACAGCTGGGTCTCGAACCCAGGCATTCCAATAAGAAATACTTCCCAAAGTGACATCCTAACCACAGTGTCTAATGCTAATCCCTAATTTTTTTTTAAAGATTTTTATTTATTTGAAAGGCAGAGTTACAGAGAAAGTGAAAGAGAGAAGTGTCTTCCATCTACTGGTCCATTCCCTAGATGGTCCCTAGAGCTACAGCTGGGTTGAGCCAAAGCCAGGAGACAAGAGCTTCTTCAGGGTCTCCCTCGTGGCTGCAGGGAGCCAAGGACTTGGGCCATCTTATACTGCTTTCCTAGGCCATAGCAGAGAGCTGGATTGGAAGTGGAGCAACCAGACTCAGACTGGCACCCATATGGGATGCCAGCACCGTAGGCAGCAGCTTTACTTGCTAGGCCACAGTGCTGGTCCCCCTAATTCATTTTTTAAACATGTAAGTCATTGCACAGGGATATGTTGATAAGACGTGGAGTATAGGTTTTTTATTCTTTAGTTTTGTTGGTGAAGGAATATGCTGTTTCATTTTTTGACATTAATCTTATTTGTTAAATGAATATAATGATTCACGTTAGAGCCTACACCCCAGAATAAGGTGGGGTTCTGCAAACTATATTTAATAGGAGCAGACTTCCTTCCTACAAATGTGATCTGCCTGATTTTTCAGCTCAGCAAACCTAGATTATGGGCAACTAAGTACCTTGCCCAAGTCCACAAAACAATTCCAAGTGTGTGAAACAAAAATAAAATCTCTCTCTCGCAATGCTTCCAGCCTTGGATCCCAGACATCCCAGGGATTTTGGCCTTTGTCCCTCTTCTAGAATCTCCTACCACCCAACTGAAATGCATATCATAAACCTTTCTTTAGTCTGATTTATAGATAAGTTAATTTCTCTCTTAGTTCTTATTTATTACCTGATTCAATGAGACAGCACATTTACATAAATCTATAATTATGTAATTTCACTTTACAATGTATTTTGAGTGGAATACTTCATGAAAATAATGAAAAAAAGCAACATTTTATTGTATTGCCTTATGGCCAGTCATCAGGTTAGGTGAATTTGTTCGTCTCAATACTGTTTGGGTTAAATTAAAAACACTAAATTGAGATAATCATGCATGAATCCTGCATGAGGCATTAACAACTGAATGTTGCAAACAAAGCTGATATCTATTGCACTATAACCAGTCAAGTGGGAAAAAAGTTATGCTAAAAGCATAGTATGATCATTTCAGTTCCTCTGGAAAGAAAACTGGCATAATTTCTATTCTAACTGTATTAATGCAGTACAGTATAATTAGGAAACATATAAAGGTGAGTAATTACATTCAGGTGAACTCAAAACCAATGTGTTTTTATAGAGTCATTATTTTCAAGGAATGAAAGATGTGTTAGCTGTGAAGCTCTACTGCTTCAAATTTTTAAAAATAGAAAATGAAAAAAAAAGAAGAGTAAGGAATAAGCCCATGGGAGCTTAATCGCATGGCATGCTCCTAATAGATACAAATCTACTAATAATGCATTTGCCCTTGGGAGCTTTGCAAAAGCTTACAGTCCTTGCTCTTGCCAACAAAGTCATTTCACTCATCTGTTCCCGTTTTGGTTGTTTTCCTGTCTACTGACTTTTAATCATTGATACTGTGCATTGAGCCCACTCTCTTCCCTGCAAATGTTGACCCTTAGCTTCTGTGGCACTATCCGTCTGCAACCATCTGCCCTCTTCTCTGCACATCACTGGAAACCTAATTCACTGTTCGCTGAAGTACCAGACTCCCATTTAGCGCAGTAGGAGTTTAAAGAAAGACAAGTGAGTGGTGGATTGAACACTCATGATCTCCTGCCCAGCTTTGAGATACAGCCAACATATCATGACTCTTGTGCAAATAGATCTGTGTTCTGTGTTAGGCACAGATTAAAGGAAATAGCAAATCAACACTACTACTTGATAAAGCATTCTCAGCTCAACTATTGGGAAACATATCCATCCAGTTCCATTTCTCTGAGGACCAAGGACTTTCAATTTAAGTAAGTTTCGATGCTTCCATCCTATGACAGTGGCAGTGGAAGTAGTTCCATGCAGCCACAAAATTATGAGGTCATTTTAAAATGCATGACTTAGAGGCCAGCGCTGTGGTGTAGTGAGTGAGCTGCCACCTGTGGTGCTAGCATCCCATATGGGCGCCGGTTTGAGTCCTTGTGGCTCAATTTCTGATACAGCTCTCTGCTATGGCCTTGGAAAGCAGCAGAGGATGATCCAAGTCCTTGGGCCCCTGCACCACATGGGAGACCTGGAAGAAGCTCCTGGCTCCTGGCTTCAGATTGGTACAGCTCCGGCCGTTGTGAAACATCGGATAGAAGACCCCCCCCCCCCCCGCCTCTCCTCTCTGTAAATCTGCCTTTCAAATAAACAAATAAATCTTTAAAAAATAAAATACATGACTTAGATGGATGTCTTTTGTGGTTTTCAATCACTGCTGTATTTTTTTTAATTCTGTTGGCTTTAAGGAGGAGGGACAGTCTCAAGTAACCTCAAATAATAGTAATTTTTACAACTAAAGGCAAACCAGTGTTGAAAACACAGCTCATTCCATAATGCAGAATAATGAATACAATGAGGCCTCATGGGAAGAAGGGAACAAACATGCACAAAGAGTACCATCTTAAAGGATGTTCACCCTCCATGACAACTGCATTGCATCAACATATTTTACTTCAGCAAAGAAATATTGTGTTACATATGAACTATCATCAAATTAACTAATTTCATTTATAGGGTGCAGTATCCAGGAGTCAGGAAGTCCATCTTGGCCTCCTACATGGGTGACACTAGCCCAAACACTTGAGTCATCTTTGCTGCCGTCCCAGGCATATTAGCTGGATTGGAGGCAGAGTACTGAAAATCACAACTGCCTTTTGATATAGAATGACATCATCAAAAGCTGAAGCCTAACTCATTTTGCCACAATGCTATCCACGTAAAATTTTTTTAAAAGATTTATTTATTTATTTGAAAGTCAGAGTTACACACACACACGCACACACAGTGAGAGACAGAGGGAGAGAAACAGAGGTCATCCATCCAATGCTTCACTCCCCAATTGGCTGCAATGGCCGGTGCTGCACATAACTGAAGCCAGGAGCCAGGAGATTCTTCTGGGTTTCTCATGCGAGTACAGGGGCTCAAGGACTTGGGCCATCTTTTATTGCTTTTCCAGGACATAGCAGAGATCTGGATAGGAAGTGGTGCAGCTGGGTCTCGAACCAGTGCCCAAATGGCATGCCAGGGCTCAGGCCAGGGCATTAACCCACTGTACCACAACATCGGCCCCAGAAATTTTTGATACAAGTTGCATGCTATTTCCATTATCTATTAATTACTACTTTTATGTAAATGTGACCATTATGTCTCACCATTCCACACATCTCTTTTTTCCATGAAATTTATTTTCCCTTTTTTAATAGAAAAGATTAATATTTATTTAATAAATATAAATTTTAAACGTACAACTTTTGGATTATAGCAATTATTCCCCCCATAACCACCCTCCCACCTACAAATCATCCCCCTCCTATTCCCTCTCCCATCCTATTCTTCATAAAGATTCATTTTTAATCATCTTTATATACAGAAGATCAACTTTATACTAAGTAAAAATTTCAATAGTTTGTACCCACAAAGACACACAAAGTATAAAGTACTCGTTGAAGATTATTTTTATAGTTAATTCTCATAGTATAACACATCAAGGACAGAGATCCTACATGAGGAGCAAGTGCACAGTGACTCCTGTTGTTGATTTAATAATTGACACTCTTATTTATGATGTCAGTAATCACCCGAGGCTCTGGTCATGAGCTGCCAAGGCTATGGAAGCCTCTTGAGTTCACAAACTCCAACCTTATTTAGACAGGGTTGTAATGAAAGTGGAAGTTCTCTCCTCCCTTCAGAAAAAGGTACCTCCTTCTTTGATGTCCCGTTCTTTCCACTAGGATCTCACTCACAGAGATCTTTCATTTAGTTGTTTTTTGTTTTTGTTTTTTTTTTTTTTTCGCCAGAGTGTCTTGGCTTTCCATGCCTGAGATATTCTCATGGGCTTTTTAGCAAGATCCAAGTGCTGTAAGGGCTGATTCTAAGCCCAGAGTGCTGTTTGGAGACACCTCAGAAATCTGAATATAGCCCTACCCCACAACCTAGCCTCCCCACTCCTCAGAATTTACCCTAGGGAAATTAAATTGGCAAATGAAAATGCTATCTGCACTTCAATGTTTATTGCAGCTCAATTCACAATAGCTAAATCATGGAGTCAAACTAAATACCCAGCAACAGAAGACTGGATAAGAAATTTTGGAAAATATACTCTATAGAATACTACACATTGGTAAAAAAAAAAAAAAATGAAATCCAGTCATTTGCAGCAAAATGGAGGAATCTGGAAAACATCATGCTGAGTGAAATAAGCCAGTCCCAAAGGGACAAATATCATATGTTCTCCCTGATCTGTGACAGTCAACTGAGCACCTAAAAGGAAACCTGTAGAAGTGAAACTGACACAATGAGAAGTTTAGACTTGATCAGCCATTTTCCTGACTGTTGAGGAACAGCTTACTATTTTATTTTTGTAGTATTTTCTTTTTCTACTTAATACCATTGGTTGAACTCTTTAATTAACACAGAATTATTCTTAGGTGTTTAAATCCAACTGAAAATTCATCCCTGTTAAAAATAAGAGTGAGAATAAGAGAGGGAGGAGATGTACAGTTCATCACATGCTCCCTCAGACTTACCCTAAGGATAAAGCTAGAAACGAGCCATGGGACTCCAAAGCTCACTAAGTTGGCAGGTACCAATGCCATTCTACTAAAGTGATCAGTTTAAGTTCATAATTGATCATAAAGATAGGATTAAGTGAGAAAGGAATCACATAAATAAGACCAGTGTCTGCTAATAATATAATTGATAGAATTAAAAAGGAAGAACGATCCACACATATCTCTTCATAAGCCTCCTAATAGTTTTAAGATGATATTTTGAAATAGAGAAATACTTGGAATGGCATTGTGCCATGGCAGGCAAGGCCTCCACCTACAACTCTGGTATCCCATTTGGGCTCTGGTTCGAGTCCTATCAGTTCTACTTGCAATCCAGCTATCTACTAATGTGCCTGGAAAGCAGAAATAGATGGCCCAAGTGTTTGGGTCTCTGCATCCCCATGAGAGACCCAGAAGAATTACTGGCTCCTCGCTTTGGTCTGGCCTACCCCGCTCCTTGAAGACATTTGGGGAGTGAACCAGTGGCTGGAAGGTTTCTGTCTCTGTCTCTCCCTCTCTGTCTATAACTCTGCCTTTCAAATAAATGAAATAAATCTTTTAAACAATAGAGAAATACTTTAATTTTTATGGTATGTATTCTCATAGGATACGTAACAATAAATTCCCAAGTTGTATTTTTCCAAAAATGCAAAGGAACTTTCAAAATTTACAGAACACTAAATTTCTTATAATAAGCTCCAGTTTTGTCTAAGGTATATTATTCTAAAGTTGCCAGTTTTTAGAGAATGTTACATGATAAAATGTGAATAAAATTAGTTTCATCTTATTACAATTGCATTCCCTTTTATTTAATTGCGTAAACAACAGTATCTTTCTTTAATATCCTGAGTAACTTAGTATCAAGTCAGATGTTGTTAAGGAAGCAAGATAAGTCATATATTACTCCACAGAAAACAAGCAAAACAAAACATTCCATGGATACAAAGGCTATGCAATAATAATATGATTTCTACAAGAAAAACAGGGACTTTTCAATCTTCCCTTTCTTGTTTTCTTCCTCTGAATTATGTATATAGATTCTGCATACAAGGTGTGTATAACAACAATGCAATCTGTTGTTTGCTACCATGTGCTCTCTTGACCAGTATGAAAGATTATTTTTTCATCTTTCTTGGAATACTCCAATATAAGTATAGTTGAATGTCCAGATTTTACTTTTGAGACAATTCCCAGTTAGTGGTCTTGCCTTGTTTCAAAAGCAATGTGTCAGGACCTGAGGGTGATCTGGCTGCGACATCTGTCACCCCATCGATCGCCAGGGTTGATTTGGCTGATCTGGCTGGCTAGGTGGGTGTCCCCTTCCTCCCTCACCGCTCCATGTGTGTCCCTCCCAAAGCCGCATGCTCGGTTGAAGAGGACAACCTTCCCTGCGCGAAGAGGACCGATCTTCAGACAAGGGTATAGGAGTAGCTGAGCTCCCCTGCTAGAACCTCCAAACAAGCTCTCAGAAGCAATGTGTCAGATACGAATATCAGACTTCCTTACAGAATATTTGGTTATAGTAGCCTC
The DNA here is from genome assembly GCF_051225735.1 of Oryctolagus cuniculus. Lineage (NCBI taxonomy): Eukaryota > Metazoa > Chordata > Mammalia > Lagomorpha > Leporidae > Oryctolagus > Oryctolagus cuniculus. Next base: position 135,568,763 of record NC_142874.1, read on the forward strand.
ATTTTTAGTAATCACCTGCCAGTGCTATTTACTATGATTAATTTGTATCTTTGGGAAGGCATTTGACAGAGCCATTAAGGCACTACTTGGTTTGTCCATATCCCAAATCAGAGTACTAAGTTCTCATCCTGGCTCCATTTATGGTTTCAACTTCCTGTTAATGCAGATCCTGGGGGAGAGTGAGTGATGGCTTAAGTGCTTGAGTACCTGCAACCTGCGTGGGGCACCTGGATTGAGTTTCGGTCTTTGGCCTGGCCCAGCTGTGGCTGCTGCAGACATTTTGTGACAACCAGCAAAGGGAAGATTCTCTCTTTCTCTCTCTGTGTGTGTTTCTTTCTGTCTCTTTCAAGCAATAAATAATAAAGTCCTGATTTATCAGTTTGTTCCAAATCCAATCATTCAATAAAAATATCATCTTTTTGGGTAGCAGTGGTGTAGCAGATTGCATTGCAGCTTGGAATGCCTGCATCCCAAATCAGAATGGCTGACTGGAGTCTCAAATATGCTCATGTGCAATGTGTAATGAGTCTCACATCCTGCTCATGTGTGATCTGGAAGGCAGCAGATGTTGGCTGCAGTACTTGGTCACTGTCACTCGCTGGGAGACTTAACTGGATTTACTGGCTCTTGCCTTTTGACTGGGTTAGCCCTTGATGTTGGGGTCACTTGTGGAGCAAACCAGCAAATGGAAGATGTTTATCTTTGTTTCTCTGTCACTCTGACTCTCTTATAAATAGAAATACATACAGATACACACTTAGAAATATATTTTCATTTCTACTATTAAGTTACTCATGAAATTTTAATGATGTATTATTTTTCCATTAATACATAATAATGATACAATTCTATCTTCATCAGCACTAGGTTTTCATTACAATTAGAAATGCCCTATTAAGGGGCCAGCACTATGGCAGTGTTGAGATCCCATGTGGTTGCAGGGGTTCAAGTCCCTGCTGCTCCACTTCTGATCCAGCTCTCTGCTATGGCCTGGGAAACCAGTAGAAGATGGCCCAAGCCCTTGGGACCCTGCATCCATATGGGAGACCCAGATCTCCTGGTTCCTGGCATCGGATAAGGCCCGGCTGCAGTTGTTGCCATTTGGAGAGTGAACCAGCAGATAGAAGATTTTTCTCTCTTTGCCTCTGCCTCTCAGTAACTCTCTGCCTTTCAAATAAATAAATATAATCCATGTTCCTAAAATTGTAATTATGAAATGTTTAGTTTGTAGTCCTTAAATAAAAGATTTCTTTGGAAAATAAAATTATAAAAAGAAATGCCCTGTTAAAATAGTACACAAATACTTATTTTATTGTAAATAAATTACTAATGTTGTGACTCTTTAAAGGTTCATCATTGTTGCTGAAATTTGTACTGTAGAAGAACCAGGTTAGAAAACACGATAGTCAATAAACCATCTATCAGAGGTTTATTTTCGGGCACCTTTTCATTTTCCAGGCTGCTGTGCTACGTAACATCAATCCTTTTTAGTGGCAGCAGACAGGCCTGGGCCTTTGCTGCGCCGTGTGTGTACTGCTGATAGGAACTATGGTTGAACTTGTCGAGTGCATCATCAGTGGGTCACAGTTGGCAACCTGCAAGCAACCAGGCCCTCTGGTTCTGACCTGAATACTTTGCTGTCTGTGACTGAAGGAGAGCTACAACCTGGGATTTCTCTAATCTGCCTTGTGGTGCTAGGACTACTTCTTTTAGGAACACGATCTTTTCTTTTCTTACCTTATTTTTTTCTGTGATTATTCAGAATCATCCTCTAGTACTTGACTAAGAAAACATGCATGAAGTTTTACCATAAATTGTTGCAAAGAAATAAGGCAGGAAATGCCCCAAAGATGAAACTCAAGTGACGAAATTCTTAAAGTCTTCCTAATAAACAACTAATTTGGGAAATTTGTTATTGTATTCCATTTAGAGATTTATTTATTTATTTATTTGAAAGAGTTACAGAGAAAGGAAGAGACAGGGCTGGGCCAGGCTGATGCCACGATCCAGGAGCTACTTCCTGGTTTCCCACATAGTACAGAGCCCCAAGTACCTGGGCCATCTTTCATTGCTTTCCCAAGCACATTAGCAGGGAGCTGGATCTGAAGTGGAGCATCCAGGGATCAAACTTGCAAAATATGGGATGCAAGTGGCGGCTATACCCACTACACCAAAGCCCTGGCCCCAAAACACTGTATTTTTTAATAGTTAAAATGTAATGAAAGATTTTCTGATGCTCTGCTTAATGAATTTTACTTTGAATTGTGCAATTCTTTAACCAATGATTTTTAGCATATTCAAAGTGACAAACAGAACCGTTGATGCCAGAAGAAAAACTAACTCCAGTAATAGATTATTGGATGCTTAATTTACTACAGTGATATTAATGTTGAGCTTAATATATTTTTCCAAATGTCATTTAAGAGTGTTTTCTAATTTTGTGCATATTTAGGAATGGAAGATATGGTATTATAATTTGAAAGCAAATAGTTATGTCAAACGTGAGGTATAGAAAGATGGAAAAATTTCATTTGAATCAAAGTCTCTGTGAAAAACTTGATGAAGGGTAAACATTGATAAGTAAGCGGATAAGAAATTAGTGGTTTCATAGAAAACCAATAATCACAAATTAGATAAAAATTTATCCACCTAGAACTAAGAGACTAGGAATAATTCCAGAAAAAAAAGGAAATTTCAAAACTGTGAAAGGTTCTTAAAGTGAATTGGGGTCACTGTCCGTAGATTTAGAAGGGCTGTGAGGTGAAAGTGTGAGATTTCCTGTACCTACACTGATATTTGAGAGTCAGAGTTTTAGATTTCCATATCGTAAAACAGATATTTCATGCCTAAGACTGCAGAACTGAGTAGAGAGCAAATAATTTTTTAGCGCAGTAAATGCTCCAATGAGATAAGAATTGGATCATTAGTGGTAAGGAGGGATAGAAAAACACAGATTTGAATAGCTGGGGCCTGCACTGTGGCTCACTTGGTTAATCCTCTGCCTGTGGTGCCAGCATCCCATATGGGCACCAGGTTCTAGTCCCGGCTGCTCCTCTTCCAATCCAGCTCTCTGCTATTTCCTGGGAGAGCAGTAGAGGATGACCCAAGTGCTTGGGCCCCTGTACCCACGTGGGAGACATGGAGGAAACTCCTGGCTCCTGGCTTCGGTTAGTACAGCTCCAGCCATTGTGGCCATCTGGGGAGTGAACCAGTGGATGGAATACCTCTCTCTCTATCTCTAACTCTCTCTATAACTCTGTCTTTCAAATAAATAAAATAAATCTTTTTTAAAAAAAGAAAATATATATAAAGAGGGAGTAGAGAAGCTGGATCTGGAAATAAATATATATTACATATAAGTATAGATGCACACACGTATATAGTTTATGTATATAAATATATGTTATAGTACATATATTGTATATATATACAAATATATATATATATATAAAGTATCAATAGAGAATGAACTTTTCAGCATAAAGTCATTGATACAGAACAGGTATGGCATAGCAAAATCCAGAACCTAGGTTTTTAATCGCAGATGAAGGTGAAGAGAAGTAAAAACTGATTATGTGAGTTTCACAATCCCAAAAGCTAAAGATTTCTTTTTTCTATTGATCTTTAGAAATCACACCTAAAATATCCTAGATTGTGATAGAGAAAATGACTGTCAGCTATCATAGAGTTACCATGTGCCAGGAATTTTCTGAACAACTTGCATGCATTAGTGATCATAAAAATCCCAGCAATATTATTTTTTAAATATTGATTTATTAATTTTAAAGTCAGAGTTATACAGAGAGAGGAGAGGCAGAGAGAGAAAAAGAGAGAGAGAGAGAGAGAGAGAGGTCTTCCATCTGCTGGTTGACTTCCCAGATAGCCACAACAGCTGGAGCTGTGCCAATCTGAAGCCAGGAGCCAGGAGCTTCTTCTGGGTCTCCCATGCAGGTGCAGAGGCCCAAGGACTTGGGCAATCTTCCACTGCTTTCCCAGGCCATAGCAGAGAGCTGGATCGGAAGTGGAGCAGCCAGGTCTTGAACCGGCGTCCATATGGGATGCGGGTGCTTCAGGCCAGGGCATTAACCCGCTGCAGCACAGCACCGGCCCTGGTGATATTATTGATCTTTATGCTGTGTATGCGTGTATCCTGGTGTTCCTATGGGTTATTGGTGGAACAAGATTTAACAGGTGATTTTCTCCTTTTATGGATATTCAAAAGTAGTAGTCTAGACGTATGATTTAGGACATGAGAACTGACAGACTGAGTAAATAAACAGCCTGTGTGAAGAAGTATCTTAATTTTTTGAAAGGTGATTCTTTAGTTCAAATAGCTCTGAGAATATAATAAAAAGTATTCCCAATGGAGCTACTGAGGTGGTGGGAGACAAGGCAGAGTCATTAATCATACAAGAAGGAAAGACGAAAAAATATATTTAGGTCAAACATTCACATAGGTAAACAAAAATCCTAGGCTAACAATTTTGGAAAAAATTCCAACCTACTATTTAAGGTAAGAGATTTTTGAAATTTCCAGTGCTTCATCAAGTTTCAAATCTTTGGCTCCGGTAAATAATTATGAAGCATTTCGAATATGGCAAAATCTATGAGGAATGTCACTCTTTCAAACAAAAAAGTAAAAATGCAGTACATATATTTTAAAGTTTAGCAAAAAATGAAAGTTTCGGGAGTGGGCATTTGTGCAGTGGATAAAACGCTGATTGGGTATCCAAATCCCATAAAAAAGTGTCTGAATTCATTTGCGATCGACTCTTTCTTCCAGCTTCCACCTGATGCATATCCTGGGAAGCAGTTGGTGATGGTTCAGTTCTTGTGTTCCTGCCACCCAGGTTCTCTGCTGGCAAACACAGACTGAGTTGCTGAATTCTGGTTTTGGTCTGGCTCAGAATGAACGGATGTGGGCTGTTGAGCAGTGAACCATTAGAAAGGAGATCAATTTTTATCAATATGTCTGTCTCTCTACCTTACAAATTAAATTAATAGTCACTGATACAAATAATGAATTTTCAGCCTACGAAAATAAGAAATTGAATTTTAAGGGTAATTTACAGGAGGTTAACACTGCCATCAACAGGTGCAGGATGAGAGTTTATAGGGGGTGAAATTTGTTGTACTCAGCTCTGCTGCTGATTCCACTTTCCTGCTCATGTATCCCCTCGGAGGCGGCCAGTGATGGGTCGAGAACCTGAGGGCAACGTGCGAGACTGGGACTGAATCCCCAAGTCCCAGCTCTGGCCTGGCCCTTGAGAGTTTGCACTTAAGGAGTAAATCTGCTGCTCAGAGACCTCTGTCTCTCTGTCTCTGCATTTCCAATAAAATGTAAAATAAATGAATACTTAAGAAGAAGTATACAAACTATGATTGAAATTAAAATAAGAAATATATTTTCAAAATTCAAAAGAACAGAAATAAATCTAAAAAATAGAATAACATGTTAAAAATAAACAATTAGACAGACATTTTCTACTACAGTCCAAATAAAAATAGAATAATTACTACCTTAAATGAGAAAACTGGATTTTATTTCATTGGTAGTAATAAGACATAACTGTATTCAAAGTACACAAAACGGGGCCAGCACTGTGGTGTACCTGGTAAAGCTGCCGCCTGCAGTACTGGCATCCCATATGGGTGCTAGTTCAGGTCCTGGCTGCTTTGCTTCTGATCCAGCTCTCTGCTGTGGGCCTGAGAAAGCATGAAAAATGGCCCAAGTCCTTGGGCCCCTGCACCCACATGGGAGACCCAGAAGAAGCTCTGGTAAGAGCTCTGGCCATTGCAGCCATTTAGGGAGCGAACCAGAGGATGAAAGAAATCTGTGTATGCTGTTATCTTGCAATTCATAATTTTCTAAAGCTTTCTGCTTGAAAAGACAAAGAAACTCGAAGAAAAATCACTGAAAATTTTAAAGTAGATACGTTAACTTCACATCAAACTAAAACCTTCCAAATTAAGCTTATGGTTTCCCTGTTCCAAAACACCTTCCCTTACAACATTATTCTTGCTACAAATGCCATCTCTCTTCTCTGTTATGAGACAAAAGATTTTGCATCCTGTGTCTTGAAGAGAACTCAGCTTATTCCTGTGGGATCTGGATTTGCTAAATAATATCTGAGATAATTCCCTGAGCCCTCTGTGTTTCAGTTCTCACAAGCTGCAAGGTACATATCATGTTTGTGTGGAGTTAACATGCATTTCTGAATGTGACAATGCTTCCAACCACTAAATCACATCAGGTATTGATATTCTTATAGGAAACAAAGACACCTTACTCTCTCACTTTAGTGGATATAATGACTTGGGACAATGCTATTTAGAAAGTTAACCTTTTAGCTCATAACATAGGTGATTTAATTCTTAAAATCACAGTCCCCTGTAGAAAGTGTGAATGTTTTAGGATGCATCTAGGGAGTACTGACATATTTCAGAATTGCAATGGTTGAAGTTTTAAGAACAATGGAATCTAATTTGGAAACAATTATACTATTTACCATATAAAGTACAAGAACAAATAGGAAAAGATGAGAGAAGAGTTGACTAACCTCAGCTAAAAATAGGATATGGTTTTCACTCTATCATACTTAGTACTTATCAAGAACTGTACTACTATAACAGCACATTTTCTCAAGTTCTATTATAGCTTCCACCTTACGTTTAAACTAAGATCTTGGGAGACCAAGTAACTTGTTCAAGGTTTCAAAGACTGCTTGGGAAATGGTTTAAAACTCCGATTTTGGTAATGACAAATCAAAGCTGTCAAGCATTTCTGTCTTTCAGAAGTAAAATCTGAGGGGCTGGCACTGTGGTGTAATGGGTAAAGCCGCCGCCTGCAGTGCCAGCATCCCACATAGGTACAAGTTCAAGTCCTGGCTGTTCCGCGTCCAATCCAGGTCTCTGCTATGTCCTGGGAAAGCAGTAAAAGATGGCTCAAGTCCTTGGGCCTCTGTACCCACGTGGGAGATCTGAAAGAAGCTCCTGGCTTCTGATCAGCTCAGCTCTGGATGTTGCGGCCCAACTAGGGAGTGAACAAGTGAACCAGCAAATGCAAGACCTCTGTCTCTCTGCCTCTTCTTCTCTCTCTGTGTAACTCTGACTTTCAAATAAATAAATAAATAAATCTTAAAAAAAGTGAGGTTTGAAACCCACCAACATTATAACCATTTCAGGTGTGTTAAAGATAAAATTTCCTATTTATAGGACTGACACATTTATTAAACTTGATTTCAAGGGAGGAAACCAGGAAATCAGTGTGTATACACATGTGTGTGTGTGTGTGAGTGTTCATATACATATGTATGTTCATATACATAATACATTTATAAATTTATATACATACATGTATGCATATATGTGCCTATGTATATAGGCACACACACACACACACACATATATATATATAGTGCTACCAACAGTGAATATCTTTGTGCCTAACCTTTATTGATATATAAAATCACTTTTTTAGAAGATCTACTTATTTAATTAAAAGGCAGTTACAGAGAGGTTGAGAGAGAGAAAGATTGATTTTTTAAAAAACATTTATTTACTTATTTGAAAGTCAGAATTAGAGAGAGAAGCAGAGGCAGAAAGAGAGAGAGAGTGAGAGAGAGAGGGCTTCCATCCACTGGTTCACTCCCCAGCTGGCTGCACCAACCAGAGCTGCACCTATCTGAAGCTGGGAGCCAGGAGATTCTTCTGGGTCTCCCATGCAGGTGCAGAGGCCCAAAGACTTAGGCCATCTTCTACTGCTTTTCCAGGCCATAACAGAGAGCTGGATATGAAGTGGAGCAGCCAGGACTCAAACCTGCACCCATATGGAATGCCGGCACTGCAAATGGAGACTTTACTCGCTATGTTACAGCATAGGCCCCGGGATTGATTTTCTGTCTGCTGGCTCCTTCTCCAAATGGCTGCAATGATTGAGCCTGGGCCAGACTAAAGATGAGAGCCAGGAACTCTATCCAGATTTCCCATGTAGGTTCACAGGCACAAGTACTTGCAGCATCTTTGCTGATTTCTCAGGCACATTAGCAAGGAGCTAGATTGGAAATGGAGCCCCAGTGACAAGAACCATCACTACCTTTGCACAAAGCCATCCTGGGGAATCAGTGTATTTATGCTGATCTTTAGACTCTCCAGATTTGAGAAATAGTTTATTATACAGCAGCCTATAGATGAGAAAATACTTAGTTACGTAAAATTCATAATGGGAAATCTAATACATATTTTCTGCCAGAAAGGTTGTATACACATCTTAGTGATGAGCAAAAATGGGAGACTATAAACTTCATCTACTCTTACGTAACTTTATTAAACTGAAACGTCTAAGTGAATACAGAAGACTTGAACTAGAATAAGGTTCATCTTTTTACAAGCTGTGCAATGTTTCTACTGCCAAAAAAAATATAGAATCAATGATAATACACCAAATAACATTTTTAAAAAATAGACAGGTATGCAGTAGAAATATAGATGTCAGATAGATAGATCACAGACAGATAGATACATACTGAAGTGTATGTGCTGGGTAGGCCTGGTCTGCCCATTGGTTAACAAGTCAGTTACGATGCTTGCATCAGATATCAGAGTACCTGATTTTAAACCGCAGTTGTAGCTCCTGACTCTAGCTTCCTGCTAATGCAGACCTTGGGAACAGTTCAAATAATTGGATTAATGCCACCTTTTAGGAGAGCTGGACTGAGATTCCTAGCCTGGCTTCAACCTGGCACAAATTGGCTATTTCAGGCATTTGGACAGTGAACCAGCAGATGTGAGTTTTATCTGTTTCTCTGTTTCCCTCTTTCTCTTACTGTCCATCCCTCAAGGAAAAAAATTTCAAAAAATAGTCTAAGGAGTATAAAAAAAAGCAACTTCACAGTGGAGGCATACCAAAAAATGCTACTTCAATCAAGTGATCAAGATTTATTTCAACCATGATAAAATACATTTAGTATGAACTGATGAAGACTAAAACTTACCTCTCTGGTCTTCCTTCCCAAGCTCATGACAAACTAATCATGACAAAAGCATCAGGTAAGTTCCAATTTTGTAGTCTACAAAATTCCTGACAACTACTACTCAAAATTGTCAAATTCATCTTTTAAAAAAAAGGAGGAAAGAGGGAGAAAGGAAAGAAGTGTGGGGAGCAACCGGACTGGACTGAGTTACTGGAATTAGGACTTATTCTATGCATCTGCTCTCCCACAATATGGCGCTGGGAGAGAAGTAAACAGCTTCCGCACAGCTGCCTCCAGTTCAGCTAATAAACTGTAGGACTTGCTCCTGATTGGAGAGCAGCGTACTCGGCGTGTGGGCAGCCGAGTTGGGATTGGCGGAGGAGGACTATAAAGGAGGAGAGAGACGGCATGCACCAGGAACATCTAAGGGGAACATCTAGCTGAAGGAACACCTGTGCAGCCCCCGAGAGAGCCGGCCGGCGGTGTGCCGCTCCCCTGCGGAAGTGGGGAATGTGGCCAGGGGGAACTGCCCTTCCACGGAGGTGGAAGGGATAGTAGCCAACCCGGGAAGAACCAGCAGCAAACCCGGGGAGGGCCGAGCAGACGAAAGAACAGCGCAGGGTCCTGTGTCGTTCCTCCACGAAGAGGGGGAGCGACAAGAAGGAAGGAAGGGGTCTAGAAAACTACCAGCACAGCCAGGAGGAGCCAGGGAAAGGAGATGTGACAGTAAGGGTCTTCAAGGAGTTTGTGGAAAATGGAATTGCGGGGTAAATGTGTTTGGTGCACAAAAAATTTTGAAATTTTCACCGTTTTTCAGAATTTGCATTTTACCTGAACATTTTGAAGAACTCTTTCATGCATGGGTTTCAAAAACTTCTTTGCTCCAAAATAAATTTTAATTTTCCACCATTGTGCTAAAGTGCCCTCATATACCATGGTACCCTGGTAGAGGGACACAAAACGATATCAGGTTAAAAACTAAGAAAATTTACAATAAAACAACAGAGTTCCTGTAGATTTTGTACAGTTTCCTATAATATAACATCTCACATTTAAAAAGCAGTTGTGTTAGAATTAATGAATCGGCCGGCGCCGCAGCTCACTAGGCTAATCCTCCGCCTTGTGGCGCCGGCACACCGGGTTCTAATCCCGGTCGGGGCGCCGGATTCTGTCCCGGTTGCTCCTCTTCCAGGCCAGCTCTGTGCTGTGGCCCGGGAAGGCAGTGGAGGATGGCCCAAGTGCTTGGGCCCTGCACCCCATGGGAGACCAGGAGAAGCACCTGGCTCCTGGCTTCGGATCAGCGCAGTGCGCTGGCTGCAGCGTGCAGGCCGTGGCAGCCATTGGAGGGTGAACCAATGGCAAAAGGAAGACCTTTCTCTCTGTCTCTCTCACTGTCCACTCTGCCTGTCAAAAAAAAAAAAAAAAAAAGATGATAGCTGATAAGTGCAAAATAAAAGGTTCAAAGCTGCATATGACCAGACGTGACTTGGCTCGGATCTGAAAGTGCAGGTTGGAAAGCAGGGCTCCTTCCGGAATCCCTGTGAATGCAGGTGATCAGATATTCCCAGGGCAAAATCCATAAAAAGGGAGTTGAAGTCAGGATCTTTACTTTATGGCAGTATATCTTTCTGAGAAATAAAAAATAACAAATTTGATTTCTTACGGTAATGTGATATTTTTAAATAAATGAGGGAAATCTATCAGTCATCAACAATGATACCTACTGTAGAATCTCAGAGGAGAAACACACGCAGCAGCCTGCTTATGTCCGCTGCAGCTTTCCCGGTAGGCTTTTATTGCATTACATGTCTGTACCCCCTTACTGGAGAAGTAATCGTGGATATTGAACGGTTTGCAGTGGAAATGCAAGTATAATATGCTGCAGTCCATTCTCTTACTGACTGTATGTAATGAAATGAATTGAAACTGCAGGGTTCATTTACTGACCACATTTAAGTATTTATATGTATACTTACAAATATTCACTTGTACACATTGAGATAATTGTAAAATCTAAATATAGTGAGGGTTGTAAATGTCATGTCTTTTCCTAAATGTGACATTTGATAAGAATCTCCTTTTAGCATTCTGCTCTGATCAAAGCTCATACCAGATATCCATACTTACCATTCATGTTAAGGTTGCCTTATGGGGGCCGGTGCTGTGGTGCAGCAGTTTAACACCCTGGTCTGAAGTGCCCGCATCCCATATGGGCACCGGTTCTAGTCCGGGCTGCTATTCTTCTGATCCAGCTCTCTGCTATGACCTGGGATGACAGTAGAAGATGGCCCAATTCCTTGGGCCCCTGTACTCACGTGGGAGACCCAGAAGAATCTCCTGGCTCCTGGCTTCAGATCAGCACAGCTCTGGCTGTTGCGGCCATCTTGGAAGTGAACCAGTGGATGGAAGACCTCTCCCTGTCTTACCTCTCTCTGTAACTCTGTCTTTTAAATGAATAAAATAAATCTTAAAAATGGTTGTTTTATAACCATATGCAGTCACCTAGCCCTTACAACTTTTGTAACATACGTATACTCAAAGTACTAGTCAAGAGAAAATCAACAAAAATGACAAATTAGCACCTTTTTTAATGATTTTTATTTAATTGAGAGGTAGAGTTACAGACATAGAGAGCTGGTTCACTCCCCAAATGGCTGCAATGGTTGGAGCTGGGCTGATCTGAAACCAGGAGACTGGAGCTTCCTCAGGTGTCCAGAGTGGGTGCAGGGGCCCAAGCATTTGGACCATCTTCTACTGTGTTCCCCGTTCAGAGCAGAGAGCTGGATCAGAAGAGGAGCATTTAAGACTTGAACCGGCACATTTATAGGAAGCCAGCACTGCAGGTGGGGCTTTACAGGCTACAGCACAGCTTTGGCCCCTGACAAAGCAGGATCTTAACAAGCAAAGATATAAATCTGAAGAACAAAACCCTACCTATTCTGAGAGGTATTTTAAACCTTTTTCTTTTTTGACACTTACAGAATGAATTGTTATTTCTCCCTAGCATTTTCTTGGGCTGAAAATATAAATACTTTATGGGTTTAGTCATTTCAGTATCTTACATCTGGTAACCTGTGTTGACTCATCCCTGTGACAATCCTCCAAGTAAGTTCAGTGAAATTACAAATTTTTATTTAGAGACATCTTAATGAAAATTTGTACATTTCTGGGATTATAAATTACATAGTAAAATCATAAGACCACTTGGTGATAAACTAGCAATTTTGTCCTTCACTTTCCTATTAAAATAGTGAATTCTATTGAGAATATGTAACATTTCCCAAGACTTACAGTGAGTTATTGGAAAAACTGTGTGGAATGTAGACTTCAACCGATATTAAATACTTACAATATCCAAAACTTATTTCCAGCCTACATAACCTTAAAATATCTTGCATATTTATGAATATATCAGGTTCATACATAAACTAATAGAATAGGATTCATTAAAAATAAGAGAAAGTTAATTTAAATAAATCCTTCCTGTAAGTGATCTGGCAGAGATTAGGAAATAACTATGGGTACCCCTTGGGGGGCAGCATTTCTTCCTCACATCATGCAGGAAACAGAAGGTTAAGAAAAAAGTTTATGGGATTTCAAAGGAAAGGTAAAGTAAGCTAATAATTAAAGTAAGATTCAAAGTTACACTTATTTGAATGGCAACACAGACTTGGATGAGATAAATGAGTAACTGTTGCTTACTAAACTATATGTTAAACACTGTGGAAAATCACGTTTTAGCTTTGAATATATTTGAATGGGAAAAAAACTTTAAAAAATACTACATAATCCTCAAGAACCATTTTATTCACCAAGCACCTGAGTTGATTTAGTATCAATACCAGTAAACCATTCCACACTCATGAATACATTCTGCTCTTTAGGAAAATTCTATTCACTGTAGAAATTTTAGCTAATTGAATGCATGTCATATAAAAGTTAACTTGTGACAAATGGAGATTGTATTAAAAAAAAACACAGTAAGAAATCCACTCAGGAACACGTAGGAATCTTAATGAACAAGTGGAACATTTTGTACAACTTGAATAAATTGCTTCTTGGGTCAAACAGCAATAAGATGGGATTAATAAAGGTATGCTGAGCTATGATTTAGTTATTGAGGGGGTAAACCTTCTAAATTTGGACCTTTCATTATTCATAACTTTCCTAAAGAATTGGGAATTATTCTGTACCAAGAGGATGTAAAATGAAAAGAGTTAACAACCAGATAGGTATTTATCCATTGATATTAGACTGCCAGCACAGATTACAAAATAAAGGCATTTTTAATCTGAGGCTTATTATAAGAATCTAAAAATTTTATTCTCCATGGCCTGGCCTCAGTTAGTCTCTGATCTGTATCAAATAATGTACAGGGGGAGCATGCCCATATAAACTCGTCACTGGTATGTTCTTTACTTAGATCTGTTATCTTGCAGAATATGTATGCTAGTCTTAAACTATTTTCTAACTACTTGCAGTTATAAAGAGTTCTATTTAGGCTCGCACAGTTCAGCTCACTGCCTGAAGGGATACCTCTGTCTATTTAGCTGGCCAGAACTAGAAGCTAATCATTGATACCAAACATATACCCTGAACTAGATAACTTAGATCTTTGGAACAAAACAGCCTACACTATCATTTAACATAAAGAGCAAATTATGACATAATTAAATCAGCAATAGCAAGAAATCAGTGTGGCTAATAGATGAGTCAAATTATAAGTATTGTTCAAAGTATAATCCTGAAGGGAATTAACTATTGTCAAAATTTGAGGTTTGTGACTTATTTCCACATATTAAAAATAGCGTTAATATAACCTGATGTAATGAAACACATGCTGCCAGGTATGTGAAATGCTCATGAATATAAAGGGTTCCTTTATTCTGAATTAATTTAGCCTAACAATGTTCATTCAGTTCACTAGTAAATAGTGCACTAAATATAATTATTAATCCTAAAAAGAACTGAGAAACTTTTGAAAGTGTTTGATATACTGTTTGAGTACTAGTTATACTGTTAATTCACATCTATAACACATTAAGGACAGAGATCCTATATGGGGAATAAGTGCACAGTGACTCCTGTTGTTGACTTAACAATTTGACACTCTTGTTTATGGCATCAGTAATCACTCGAGGCTCTGGTCATGAGTTTCCAAGGCTAAGGAAGCCTTTTAATTCTCCAATCTGATCTTATTTAGACAAGGTCATAGTCAAAGTGGAAGCTTTGACATCTGCCATTCTATGAGTCTGCTGTGTATCCGACTTCCCATGTTGGATTGTTCTCTCCTTTTTAATTCTATCAGTTAGTATTAGCAGACACTAGTCTTGTTTATGTGATCCCTTTGACTCTTAATCCTATCATTATGATCAGTTGTGAACTGAAGCAGTTCACTTTGACTAGTGAGATGGCATTGGTACATGCCACCTTGATGAGATTGAATTGGAATCCTCTGGTACATAGGAATACTCATTTTAATGCAAACCATTGCTTTCATAGACGCAGATATTTTTTTTTTTCTTTTCGACAGGCAGTGTTAGACAGTAAGAGAGATACAGACAGAAAGATCCTCCTTTTTCCGTTGGTTCACCCCCCAAAATGGCCGCCACGGCCAGCGTGCTGTGCCGATCCAAAGTCAGGAGCCAGGTGCTTCCTCCTGGTCTCCCATGCTGATGTAGGGCCCAAGCACATGGGCCATCCTCCACTGCCTTCCTGGGCCACAGCCGAGAGCTGGACTCCAAGAGGAGCAACTGGGACAGAATCCGGCGCCCCAGCTGGGACTAGAACCCAGGGTGCTGGCGCCGCAGGTGGAGGATTAGCCAAGTGAGCCATGGTGCCGGCCAGATGTAGGTATTTCTAATATATCATCTCTCTATATCTTTGAGGTACATGAAAAATTTTATTCCATTCCATATGGTTGCAAGTGGTAATATAACAAATGTTAGCACTGAGTTGCAATAAGTAATTATTTACTTCTTAGCCAAAATGTTTAGTTACTGAATGTTTAGTTTGAGAATCACCAGAATTCTTTAAATACATTGAATGGGAAGGACGCTACTCAACATGATGCACTGATATGATAATTAAGATTTCCCAGAGTGGTAATTGCTTCTTGTAAGATGTATTTCCTAAGATTTGTTTAGAATGCTGTAAAAGATCATTTTTGTTGTGCTGCATCTGTGAGATTTTGTATTAGTAAATAACAAGGAGTAGCGTAATCTATCCTGGCAAATGTAACTCATTTGCTATTTGGTCAACCTTGTGGTCTGGTAAAAATAAATCAATTGACAACAATGTGATTAATCACCATGATGGGATATTACTGATATAAATACACTATTGTTAAAACACTGAGTGTTAAATCAGCTGTGTTTAAGACGCAGGTTGTAACAGCATTACAAATTGCTTACATGCAAAAATATTACATTCATGAAATGCAATTACTAAGCAGGTAATATGAACTCTTTATATAGTATAGTATATATGGAATATTTTAAATATACAGTATTCCTTTGTATGTAAAATTACATGACTTACGGTTTCTTTGTTAAAAATATTTCATAATTTTAGGAGGTGAAAAGAACCTATGAGTCATGGTAAAATTGATGTGAAATATAAAGTTTAACTGCTATTCTCTTACAGTGAGGTTCCTTGATGCCGTAAAACATGATGGCACAAATATTGTTCATTTATGTTACTATAAAGTGAAACTTACTGTGGAACAATCAGCACTACTACTTCTTATAATATCTAGGCTCAACATTACTAATTGTATCACCATAAACCAATTTTATAGTGATATAAACAGCAGAGGTAATGCAGTCAGCCTTTAGTATTAATGACTCAAATAAACACACTGATAGATCACCTGAGTAAATCTCTTATAAACTGATTTGCAAAGAAAAAAGGCAGAACAGTCTGCTATAATTCCCAGTAAGACAATAGAAAGTCAGTGTGCATCTCTTTTAAGCACTTTGCAATCCTTCATTTAACAAATGTATGGGTTTATCTAATGTGAAATGATGGCAAAGAGCAATCACAGCATTCTTTCCCAGAAATACAGAAAAGGCGTATGTCTTCCTCTAAGTCAATACTTATTTGATTGGAAAGAACCATGATAATTACTTATTGATTCAAAAATTGTTTAGAGCAATCCTTTAGAAACATCCGTGTCAAAAATGTACGTAGACTTCACCATGATATCCAACACCCACACAAATTCTAAAATCCTCTCCAGATGGGAAAAAAAGTTAAAAATTCAAGTCTGTGCATAGATAACACATTGGTCATTTATTTTTAAAATTCCTTATCTATAATGTAAGCAGTGGATTTGTCGTTACTCATCTTCTTCATCATTTGTGAGGTGCTGTTATATTTCAATTATAACCAAAAATAAAAAAAGGAAAGCCTTGCTGTCCAGTTAGTTAGCTTGCATTCTTGACAAAGTCCAGCATTGAAATGGGCTCATAAAATTATGGCAATTTTTGCTCAATACTGAATGCCCTAACAGTAATCACCATACCAATGCTACTAAAAACCAAGACATAGCTCTGAAAGAAAAGTCTACTAAAGATCAAACTAAGGAAAAGCATGATGTGTCCCATTGCCCCAAATGGTAGAGTTAAAAACATACCAGGGGATTCCAATGCAATCCCATCAAGGTGGCATGTACCAATGCCATCTCACTATTCCAAGTGATCAATTTCAGTTCACAATTGATCATAATGAAAGGACTAAGAGTCAAAGGGAGCACATAAACAAGTCTAGTACCTGCTAACACTAACCGATGGAATAAATAAAGGGGAGAGTGATCCAACATGGGAAGTGAGATACTCAGCAGACTCATAGAATGGCAGATGTCCTAAATAGCACTCTGGCCTCAGAATCAGCCCTAAAGGCATTCAGATCTGGCTGAAAAGCCCATGAGAGTATTTCAGGCATGGAAAGCCAAGACACTCTGGCAAAAGATCTCTGTGAGTGAGATCCCAGTGGAAAGAACGGGTCTTCAAAGAAGGAGGTACCTTTCTCTGAAGGGAGGAGAGAACCTCCACTTTGACTATGACCTTGTCTAAACAAGATAAGAATCGGAGAACTCAGAGGGCTTCCATAGCCTTGGAAACTCATGACTGGAGCATAGGGAGACTACTGATGCCATAGACAGGAGTGTCAATTGGTAAAGTCAACAACAGGAGTCACTGTGCACTTACTCCTCATGTAGGATCTCTGTCCTTAATTTGCTGTGTATTGAGATTTAATGCTATAACGAGTACCCAAACAATATATTTCACTTTGTGTTTCTATGGGAGTGCAAACTGTTGAAATCTTTACTTAATGTATACTAAACTGATCCTCTGTAAAAAACAAAAAAAAAAAGAAATTATCAACTCCCAACTTGACTCTCACTGGGATTAAACATGACAATAGGTCTGATCTGATTTCATCATCATTTAAAAAAATCATCTATTATTTTTCACTTTATGTTTCTGTGTGGGAGCAAACTGTTGAAATCCTTACTTAATGTATACTAAGCTGATCTTCTGTATATTAAGATAATCGAAAATGAATCTTGATGTGAATGGAAGGGGAGAGGGAGTGGGAAAGGGGAGGGTAGTGGGTGGGAGGGACGGTATGTGGGGGAAGCCATTGTAATCCATAAATCGTACTTTGGAAATTTATATTCATTAAATAAAAGTTAAAAAAATTTAAAAAAAAGAATGTTAATTCATTGGTATTTGTTGTGCATCCTTACTTTCATAAAAGTTTTATTTATTTATTTACTTATTTATTTATGAGAGACAGGGATATCAAATTTCATATATATATATATAGAGAGAGAGAGAGAGAGAGCACAAGAGAGAGAGCTCATCCACTGTTTTGACTCCTTAAATGACCACAATGCCAGGGCTGGTCCAATGCTGAATCCTGAAGCTGGAAATGTAATCAAGGTCTGCCACTCAATCACTTGAGACATCACTGCTGCCTGCCAGGGTCTTCATTTTCAGGTAATTGGAATTAGAGGTAGAGCTGGTTGCTGAGTCAGCTACTACAAATTAGGATGTGCATGTCTTAACTGCCAAGCAACCCTCCTCTATTACAATTTTAAAGCATACTTTTTATGTGAAATCCAAGTACACATTATAAAAATATATCATACAATACTGATACAGGATACCCAATGGCATCCCAAATGATTTCTTGGGTTATCTGTGATAAAATGAACTGCATGCATCCATTCTTTATAAATGTTAGGCTATGTTAGTCCTATAACTTTAAACATTCAGAAGCAGTTGAGTCACAATACTTTCTGTAGCTAGAGGAGAAAACAACTGATGGTAGGTGCAGCTAATATGGGAGTAATAAGGGAGTAAAATAATCAAACATAAGTAATCCTTACTCTCGTGTAGTTTACAATCATACCCAAAAACCTAACTTACTTAGTTAACAGAAAGTCTTCCCAAGAGTGTGACGCACCAATTGAGATTTTTGAAAATATAAGATAAAAGGCATATATGAAATATCTGGATTTCCTGAAAAGGAAATATCACTATGTCTGAGCAGATGAGGTAAACAGTACCAAGGAGACCTCAGAGGGAGACAGGAACCGGATAACATAGATCATCGTAGGCCACAAACAGAGAATGCATATGTAACTTACATTGCATAAAGAACTTTCTAGGAAATAGGTGGATAGATTGAGCAGAAGGGGAAAAGTTCAGTTGGGAAGTTATTAGTACTGTAGACTATTCCCACAACTGCACCAATCATGGTTCTGTACAGTTAGTCTCTGATCCCTGCATATCGACAGCATTCGCTTCCTATTTTTCACAGTTAATGTTGAAGACATGCAGATAAAATTATACACCCTGTATCATCCTACTCCGTTACTTCTCTTGACTTCTTTTCCTTTTCCCTTCTGTTCCCTGTTCTGTAACAGCTCCACTGCTATTCTAGCTATTCCCAAAACACGCTGAGCACCCTTCCATCCTAAGAACTGGTGGATCTCTCAGGGCTGAGTTCTCACTTCCCAGACAACCCCGTGGCCATTCCCTCACCTCCTTTGTCCATCTCTGTTAGAATGGCACTTTGCCACCAAAGATGCAGGCAGCTTCAAACATTTAAACCTAAAACAGATCCACAAATATATATAGAACATTTTGAGTCACATACTCTGCTCTACATTTCCTGTTCTACCTATCATCCCCAAACAAAAAAGATATTAACAAATCATCATTAACTTTACTGTTCATTTTCTAAATTATTTGAAAAGTATAAAATCTCCAAAAGAGCAGTGATTTGCTCCATTAGTTACTTAAGTACCCAAGATACCCAATATGGTGCCTGGCATATATACTAACCAATAATATCACTACAATTAATGATTGAACCACATGAGATACCACAATTAGATTCTCCTCTATATCCCCAAAATGGAATGCAGACTTGCCAACATGCTTATTTTAATTCAGTGAGACCCTATTGTACTTCTAACCAATATTATTCTACGATAACTCTTTTTATTGCTTTGAGCATCTAAGTTTATGGTACAGCAGTAGTAGAAAACTAACATACTAATCTTACACTCATGGAAAAATATTCCACTGTCCTTGTATACTCTAACTTCCTTGTAATTTATTCTTGGACCAACTGAGTTTTTAGAAATGTGCTGTTTAAGTGTAGTATTATTGTGAATTTCCCAAAATTATTCATGTTATTGATTTGTAATTCCATTCTATTGTGATAGAAGAACATGCTGTGTATTATTTTAGTCCTGTCAAAATCATCGAGACTTGTATTATGGTCTAAAATAAGACCCACCCTGAAGAAGGTTCCATGGAATGTGCTCTGTAGAGATGCCTGCTAGGTTGAATTGAGTTACAGTGTGTATTGTATGATGCAGTGCATACTAAGACCCATCCTTTCTTACTATTTTCACTATTCTTCTTGTGGTTGTTTTGGATGCTTTGAACTCGATGTTTCTAGGTGTGCGTGTCTTCGAGTTTATACAATTGAAATCTGTTGAATATTTTGGAAAGGAAGATTAATAGCGTTCATTAAACTTGGGAAGATTTTGGCTCTCTTTTCTGATATCCTTTCTCCCCTTCCTCTCATCTCCTGGGAATGTCATCATTGATATTGGGCTACTAGAAGACCCCACAGGCTAGGATCCTTTTGATTTTCTTTTCCCTTGTCTTTTTATTTCTCAAAGAATGATGCCAATTATCCTTTTTTTTCAAGCCTACTGATTCTTGTAGCTCAATTCTGCTGTTGAGTCCCTTTAGTAAATTTTTCATATTAGTTATTGCTTTTTCCTAAAGCAGAATTTCTATTTGTTTTTTAGAAGTTCTATCTCTTTATTGATATTACCTATTTGATGAGACATTATTCTCATATCATACTTTAGTTATTCACATATGTGTGGGCATTCTGAAAGCCACAAAGACACAACCGATGTTTTGCTGTAGTTGTGGCTGTTTGTTACTCTCTAGTGATTCTCCTTAGCTAATTCTGTACAGTCTGTACTTTTTAACACTTGGTCACTGAAGTCCCAGCCTGTTAGTCTAGTTGTCACTAATAATAGACAGCAATGTCCTTAAATGCTTTGAATGAATTGCTCCTAGCCTTTGTATGCTGAATCATATTTTCAAATGTCCCCATTAACAGTTTACAGCTATTACTTAGCTTTTACTTCATGCTAATGCAGTATTTCAAGGTCAGGCAGACACGAGAAGTTAAAGTTCTCTCTGGAATTCCCTTGGTGAGATTCAAGCCATGTACATGCATATGTCTTTCTAGGTTTCCACAAATATGTAGCTGTTTTTGAAGTTCCCTTCTCACACCCCAGTTTTTCCTTTCAGATTATTTTAGACAGTTTCAGGTATCCCAAACAGTTATCATTGCCTAAAACAGGTGCTGTTATAAAATTACTAATAGTAATTTTAAAGGGATTTACTTATACATTAGATTCTCAGGGTTACAGCAAATGTATATAGTTTCTAGAACATGTTCCTCATCAATTCTCATATTAATTTGATATTAGTACAAAGAGCAAAGGTTCAAACTATTTCCCAGATACAGCTATAAGAATGTAATGAAATGCTACACTACCAGCCTTTCCTTCCTCCCTGCCACCTCCCCCCTCCCCTGCCTTTCATTCTCTCTCTCTCCTTTCCTTCCTCTTCTTTCTCCTTTCCTTCCTCTTCTTTCTTTCTCTCTTTCTTTCTTTCTTTCTTTCTTTCTTTCTTTCTTTCTTTCCTTCCTTCCTTCCTTCCTTCCTTCCTTCCTTCCTTCCTTCCTTCCTCCCTCCCTTCCTTCCTTCCTTCCTTCCTTCCTTCTTCTTTCCCCCTTCTATTGTTTTTCTTTTCAATTTTGGAGATACCAGATTTTTAACTTACATTATACTTATTTTAAAAATATGCTGTCAGAAATGAGTGTTTGAAGCCAGCATTAGACCAAACAAAGACAATAAGGGTTGCCAGGAAATTTCTATACAGCCGTATTGATAATGCTTTTTAGATAAGGTTTTTGGAAACATACCCTGGAAGATAATTAAATTTCATGACTACCATGATTGCCAGCCCGTTGGTTTTGAAGACTGCAATGAATAAAGAGCATGGATTGAAAGTAAAAGTTAAAGTGTAAAAGTGTTGAATGTTCTTAGATTCAGCCATTTTCTTGACTAGATGCTATGTTGTTTTTGACAAGTTTTCCTGTGTTCTTATTGGTTCAATTAAATTCAAGAGGTCCTTATTCAAACCTTCCTGCTGACACAACTACCCTTTCTTTTGAAAATATTGTGATGAGCCGGTGCCGCGGCTCACTAGGCTAATCCTCCACCTAGCAGCGCTGGCACACCGGGTTCTAGTCCCGGTCGGGGCGCCGGATTCTGTCTCTTTTGCTCCTCATCCAGGCCAGCTCTCTGCTGTGGCCAGGGAGTGCAGTGGAGGTTGGCCCAAGTGCTTGGGCCCTGCACCCCATGGGAGACCAGGAGAAGCACCTTACTCCTTCCTTCGGATCAGCACGGTGCGCCGGCTGTAGTGCACCATCTGTGGCAGCCATTGGAGGGTGAACCAACGGGAAAAGGAAGACCTTTCTCTCTGTCTCTCTCTCACACTATCCACTTTACCTGTCCAAAAAAAAAAAAAATATGCTGAAAGCATGACTCATACAGAAAATATGTCAAGAACTGCTATAAACCATGAAAGACTTAAGGGTTATCAAATACCCATTTACCACAAGACTTAGGCACACTTAAATGTACTGCATTCATTTTTCACATTACAATCTCCCCATCTTGTCAAATTATAGAAGCAACATAGCAACTCTGGAGAGTACATCAGTTATGCCACAATTATTCATCTGTTATTTTTATTATCAATTTTCTTTTATTAAAGATTTATTTATTTATTTGAAAGAGTTACACAGAGAGAAGAAGAAGTAGAGGCAGAAAGAGAGATTTTACGTCTGCTGGTTCACTCCTCTACTGCCTTCCCAGACCACAGCAGAGAGATGGATCAGAAGTGGAGCATCTGGGACTCAAACCAGCACCCAGCTGGGATGCTGGCACTGCAGGCATCAGCTTTACCCACTACACCACAGCGCTGACCCATATTCAAGATTCAGTAGATTTTATTTATTTTATATTTTCCAAAAATTGTTTGAAAATCAGTATGCAGTATAATTTTTAATAAAGTGTATTTTTTCTTTGAGAGGGTCATTCATCATTTTGGAAAATATTTATAATACTTTCCTCACTCAATGTCTACATAAAGAGTTGAACTTCTGTCACAGCCTTAAGAATGTAGCCATTTTACTGTAATACTAAGTGATTGAACTTGTAAAAAAAATTTTGTTCTTTATAACAATTGAATCATAATATTATGGCACAATTAAATGTTTCAAAGTCACAAAATTCAGGAAAGCATGGTAAGATGTTCCTTTCATTTAGTACTCAAAGCCTTTGTCCATCATGGTGTGCCATTTCTTCCTTTCATTATAATACTCTTCTTGCCTGATTTATCTCTTCTTTGTTCCTGTAAATTTTCAATCCTCTGTTCTTTTCCCATAGATTCCCATAATGAAACTTCCATGTCAGAGTGTCTGCCCTTAGCTAAAATCCTGATCTTTCACTCAACGTACATTTCAATCCCATCCCCTCCCTAAAGTCTCCTTTAATTTCCCTGGAGTGCAAGTGAGCTCTCTGGTATAAATGTCTACCATCCTTTTATACATGTGTGAATTGTCACTGTTAATACATACAAGGAATACAAGGAACTAAAGCCAAAATTAATTCTGTGAATTTCAGAGAACCAGGTAACCCTTATCTGTCTCCCTGTTAAATGGCTATATTAATGACTACCTCATAAGGCTGTCAAACATGAAAAATGGAGATATGCATGTAAATGTTACTTTTAAGACAATTAATAGCTACAAATTACTGATAGAATCCATTCATGATCCATCTAGTTGTATATTATATGTTTCTAAATCTGTTATACCTATCTCTGTGACTTATATTTGTTAATTAGATGAGAAAAATTATTTTAAGATTTTCTTAAATCCTCGTCTAAATTTCCATCATAATTTTAACTCTTTAAGCCAATTATTAAATACATATTATAATATCTTTCTCACACACACATACACACATGATAAGTATGTACCCATCACAAATATATACACTATTTCAAATTAAGTCGGTCTGGTATCAAATTTTCCAAAGAAATGAATAACTGTAATTGTTTGTCTATCCAAATTTAAATATGTTTATACTAATTGCTATCTAAAGAAATGTTTCTAATCTCTATATTTAAAAAAATAGTTTGATATTTTATCTTGATTAAAAGAGGAAAACTAATTCAAAAAATGTTCAGTAGTTCTCACTAATGTAATTAACGAAATTACTATATGAGGATACTTCAAAAATTTCATGGAAATAGACTTAAAATTCTGTTTATTTTACAGCAAAAACCTTCAGCAGTCTATGTAGTCTTTTTTTTCTAATATGCACTTTCTGTAAGTATTTTTGTGTTTGAGTAATGTAATAGGAATTATAAAGTAAATCAAAACAAAACTCATGAAATTTCATCCACATTCATAGGGAAGTTTCTGACAGCCAGATTTTCATTATGATCTTTTATACAAGTACATACACTGTTAGCCCATCTCCATTGAGCTAATCATTCAACATAAACACAGAAACACAGAATCTCTAGGCTTACAATCTGGCCACAAATGACTTTCTAGTTACTGTCCTTGCTTGTGTTACTTACTTTTTTTTCCCCATTCTCTTCAAATTCTATTCCCTTTGTAATATCTTGCAGTCTTTAAAGATATGGAGTGGAGATCTTCTAAGGTGAATTGAGGGCAGTATTGTTAAAATGTAGCCACGGCGTTTTCTTCCTAAATTTTTAAATAGTCATTGTGTCAATTTGATAGTTTGAAGACTTTTCAAAGTATTTCCAATATCCTATGAAACACAGGAAATGAATTTTTAAAAATACTACGAATGGTATGGCTGGTGAATTTGCCATGGGAATACTAACAACAAGAAGTACTTGGGGATTTCATGATATCCAGTGCTAGGAGAGTGAGAATAACACTGGATGAGGAAAGAAAAATGCAGGAACATGAGTCTGATGAGGTTTTCCTGACTGTTGCTTCAAGACAAAAATAGGTGATTTGAAGTTCTCTCAAGAAAAGACATGTTTGGTCCCCATGCAGATATAAGCAAACATTCTTGGTAAAACTCTTGTTTCTAACCATATAAAAACCTGGATATTTTTACTGTTAGTGCTGATTTTGATATAGTTCCACTTGTTTCATGTTACTTTTGTTTCCTGTGCTTTCGGTGTCTTGTTCAAGAAGTCTTCCCCTACACCTCTGTCTTGGAGTGTTTCCCCTTCCTTTTCCTCAGGCAACTTCATAGTCTCAGGTCCTAATTTTAGGTCTTTGATCCATCTTGAATTGATTTTGTATATGGTGAGAGGTATGGATCTAATTTCATTCTCCTATATATATATGCATCCAGTTTTGCCAGCACCATTGCTGAAGTGATTATTCTTACTCCACTGTATGATCTGAGCACTTTTGTTAGAAATTAGTTGGCTGCATGTACATGGATTAATCTTTGGCTCTCTATTCTGTTCCATTGATCTAAATATCAGTTTTTATGTCACTACCATGCTGTTTTAATTACTGTTGGCTTGTAGTATGCTTTGAAATCAGGCATTGTGAGGCCCCCTCTTGATTTTTCTTATTCAGGATCACTTTGGTTATTCTGGGTCTTTAGTGATTCCATATGTGTTCCTTTTCCTTTTTCTTTTTCTTAAGATTAATTCATTTGTTTGAAAGTCAGAGTTACACAGAGAGAGAAGAAGGCAGAGAGAGAGAGAGAGAGGTCTTCCATCTGCTGGTTCACTCCCCAAATGACTTCAATGGCTTGAGCTGTATCCATCTGAAGCCAGGAGCCAGGAGCTTCTTCTGGGTCTCCCTCACAGGTGCAGGGGCCCAAGGACTTGGGACATCTTCCACTGTTTTCCCAGGCCATAGCAGAGAGCTCAATGGGAAGTGAAGCTGCTGGGACTGGAATTGGTGCCCATATGGGATGCTGGCACTGCAGGCGACAGCTTTACCCACTATGGTATAGAGTTGGCCCCAGCATAGCTTTTTCTAATTCTGTAATGAATGTTCTTGATATTTTGATTGGAATTGCACTGAATCTGTGAATTGGTTTGGGATTTTTTTTTTTTTTTGAGATTTATTTTATTTGAAAGCCAGAGTTACACAGAGAAAGGAACAGAAAGAGAAACCTTCCATCCACTGGTTCATTCCCCAAATGGCCACAATAATAGGGATAGGCCAGATTGAAGCCAGAAGCCAGGAGCCAGGGGCTTTCTTCATGTCTCTCACACATATGCAGGCACATCAGCAGGAAGCTAGATAGGAAGTGAAGCGTTCAGTATTTGAACCAGTGACCATATGGAATGCCAGGATTGCAGGTGGTGGCTTTACAAACTCTGCCGCAGCATGGACTCCAGTACAGATATTTTAATGATATTGATTAGTGCGATCCATGAGCAAGAACTATCTTTCCATGTATTTTTCCTTGATGATGGAGCAGCCAGGGCTTGAATTGTCACCCTATGGGATGCTGGCCCATTATGCCACAATGATGGTAACAAAAAAAAAAAAAAGTAAAAAGTAAAGCTAAGTAAAGTAAAGCTAAATAAACTGTATAAATGCATGTAGTTGTAAACTCTCCTCAGGTTTTCAGGTACTGAAATAGGTTCAGATTTTGAAAATCTCGATATGAAGCTACTGAATCAACTTTTCTGCTGTAGGAACCATGAATTCTGAATAAAGTGTGTAAGATAGTGATCAGAATGCACTGGACAGTGAAAACACAACAGGCAGCGTCTGAGATAAACGGAGACTTAGAAGAAGGGAACAGCACAGGATGAATTTCTCATTTTTTGTTTTTGTAACCTGAGTGCAGTTTTCCACCTAGAGAGACAAAATTGTTCATAGAAGCTCTCCATTCTTAAGGACCAGAGATCAGAACCACATTTAAATGCATACACTTTAGGGTAAAAAATAATAAGTCTAGAATCTGCTGGCGCCATGGCTCAATAGGCTAATCCTCGGCCTTGCGGTGCCGGCACACCAGGTTCTAGTCCCGGTCAGGGCGCCGGATTCTGTCCCGGTTGCCCCTCTTCCAGGCCAGCTCTCTGCTGTGGCCCGGGAGTGCAGTGGAGGATGGCCCAAGTGCTTGGGCCCTGCACCCCATGGGAGACTGGGATAGGCGCCTGGCTCCTGCCTTTGGATCAGCATGGTGCACTGGCCGAAGCGCACCGGCTGTGGTGGCCATTGGAGGGTGGACCAATGGCAAAGGATGACCTTTCTCTTTGTCTCTCACTGTCCACTCTGCCTGTCAAAAAAAAAAAAAAAAAAAAAAAGGCCTAGAATCCCTAAAAGATGAAAAAAAGTAAAGGAAAACTTAAAATCATTTGAATAATTTCTTTACGAATCATTAGTCTATCTTGAACCATGGCTATATGGGAAAGATTCAAAGGAGCCAAGATAAAGATTACACCCCTCCAAAAATGAACCGAGATTTGAACTTCCACCCAAGAGAAGACTGTGGAGTATGCAATCATCTGTTAAAACAAGTCAACATTCCCTGACAGAGTTTAAGGAAATCCAGAATCTCCGCAGTGCAATGTCATAGTACCTGGTACAAAACACAGAATTAGATGACAACAATAGCCAGAAACAATGTGCCATATGTTCTGGGAATAAAAAGTAGTCTAAGAAAATTGACTAGGAGACGGAAAGTTGATGGAACCCTTAGACAAGACTGTTAAGGCAGTAAACATAATCATATTTGATACTAAAAGCAAATATGCCAACAACGAATAAGCTAGTCCCCAAAAGACAGAGACCATATGTTTTCCCCAAGCTGTGGTAACTAAAGAGTACAAAATACTACAATGTATGTGAGTGAAATTGACACTTTGAGAGTTGATTATTGTTTATAGCCATTGTCTCTACTGTTGAGGATCAGTGTCTTTTTTTTCCCTTATCATTGTTGAGTTCTTTATTTAGCGGAGGGTTAACCTTTTGATGATAAAATAAACTGAAAATGTGTCATTCTAAGAATTAAAGAAAAAATAAGAAAGGAAGGAGGAGGGAGGGTGGAAGCATGGGCCAGAGGAGTGAAGGGTGAGAAATATTACTATGCTCCTAAATCTGCATATATGAAATACAGGAAATTTGTCCACCTTACATAAATTCAAAAAAAAAAAAGAAAGAAAAAAAGGAGAAAATCTCAGCACAGAAGTTGAAGCAGTCACAGAAAAATGCAGTTCCCAGAACTGACAATATATACCATTTAAAAAATTGAGTAGCTAAAATCTCTTTACTGTTAGGATTAAAATAGATAAAAGGAAGAATAAATATCACATCTATATGATAAAACACAAAGCTAATAAGTTACAATATTGCAGAACAATTGTAGAATACAGGAATACATCAACAATACACTATAGGTTGTGTAGAATCAATGTAAATTTATTTAGTATATTATGTATATTAATATAAAAGATATATATTTCTTAATAAATTATTTAAGAAAATAAGGCTTTTTGAGACTTGAGTGGATTACTGTACAGAAAGTACTTAAACATGGGATGAAACAGAGTAACTACCACGTAATATTTTCCATTTACATTTCCAATACTGTTTTTTTTTTTTTTTTTGGACAGGCAGAGTGGAGAGTGAGAGAGAGACACAGAGAGAAAGGTCTTCCTTTCTCACCAAATGGCCAACAGGCACATGAAAAAATGTTCAAGGTCATTAGCAATCAGGGAAATGCAAATCAAAACCACAATGAGGTTTCACCTCACCCCGGTTAGAATGGCTCACATGCAGAAATCTACCAACAACAGATGCTGGCGAGGATGTGGGGAAAAAGGGACACTAACCCACTGTTGGTGGGAATGCAAACTGGTCAAGCCACTATGGAAGTCAGTCTGGAGATTCCTCAGAAACCTGAAGATAACCCTACCGTTCGACCCAGCCATCCCACTCCTTGGAATTTACCCAAAGGAATTTAAATTGGCAAATAAAAAAGAGGTCTGCACCCTAATGTTTATTGCAGCTCAATTCACAATAGCTAAGACCTGGAACCAACCTAAATGCCCATCAACGATAGACTGGATAAAGAAATTATGGGATATGTACTCTTTAGAATACTACACCGCAGTAAGAAACACGAAATCCAGTCATTTGCAACAAGATGGAGGAATCTGGAACACATCATGCTGAGTGAAATAAGCCAGTCCCAAAGGGACAAATACCATATGTTCTCCCTGATCGGTGACGACTGACTGAACACCAAGAGGGAAACCTGTTGGAGTGAGGTGGACACTATGGGAAATGGTGGCTTGATCAGCATAGCCCTGACTGTTAATGAACAACTTAATACATTATCCCTCTTAGTAGATTTTTATCTGTTCTACTTAATATGACTGGTTTAGATCTGTAATTGATGCACAGTTATTCTTAAGTGTTGAAAATTAACTGAAATGTGATCCCTGTTGAACATGGTGGTGGGAATGGGAGAGGGAAGAGATGTATAATTTGGGACATGCTCAGGCTGACTTGCCCCAAGTGGTGGAGTTG
The DNA here is from genome assembly GCF_051225735.1 of Oryctolagus cuniculus. Lineage (NCBI taxonomy): Eukaryota > Metazoa > Chordata > Mammalia > Lagomorpha > Leporidae > Oryctolagus > Oryctolagus cuniculus. Next base: position 135,597,919 of record NC_142874.1, read on the forward strand.
GAAGCATACCAGGGGATTCCAATTCAATCCCATCGAGGTGGCATGTACCAATGCCATCTCACTGTTCCAGGTGATCAGTTTCAGTTCACAGTTGGTCATGGTGAAGGGACTGGGAGTCAAAGGGAGCACATAGACAAGTCTAGTACCTGCTAACGCTAACTGATGGAGTAAATAAAGGGGAGAGTGATCCAACATGGGAAGTGAGATACTCAGCAGACTCATAGAATGGCAGATGTCCTAAATAGCACTCTGGCCTCAGAATGAACCCTAAAGGCATTCGGAGCTGGCTGAAGAGCTCATGAGAGTATTTCAGGCATGGAAAGCCAAGACACTCTGGCAAAAGATCTCTGCGAGTGAGATCCCAGTGGAAAGAACAGGTCTTCAAAGAAGCAGGTACCTTTCTCTGAAGGGAGGAGAGAACCTCCACTTTGACTATGACCTTGTCTAAACAAGATAAGAATCGGAGAACTCAGAGGGCTTCCATAGCCTTGGAAACTCATGACTGGAGCATAGGGAGATTACTGATGCCATAGACAGGAGTGTCAATTGGTAAAGTCAACAACAGGAGTCACTGTGCACTTACTCCTCATGTAGGATCTCTATCCTTAATGTGCTGTGCATTGAGATTTAATGCTATAACGAGTACTCAAACAATATATTTCACTTTGTGTTTCTATGGGGGTGCAAACTGTTGAAATCCTTACTTAATGCATACTAAACTGATCCTCTGTAAAAAAAAAAAAAAAAAAAAGAAATTATCAATTCCCAACTTGACTCTCACTGGGATTAAACATGACAATAGGTCTGCTCTGATTTCATCATCATTTAAAAAAAATCATCTATTATTTTTCACTTTATGTTTCTGTGTGGGAGCAAACTGTTGAAATCCATACTTAATGTATACTAAGCTGATCTTCTGTATATTAAGATAATCGAAAATGAATCTTGATGTGAATGGAAGGGGAGAGGGAGTGGGAAAGGGGAGGGTTGTGGGTGGGAGGGACGGTATGGGGGGGAAGCCATTGTAATCCATAAGTCGTACTTTGGAAATTTATATGCATTAAATAAAAGTTTAAAAAAAAAAAAAAAAAGAGAGAGAGACACAGAGAGAAAGGTCTTCCTTTTGCCATTGATTCACCCTCCAATGGCCACCACGGCTGGCGCGCTGCGGCCGGTGCACCACGCTGATCCGAAGGCAGGAGCCAGATACTTTCCCTGGTCTCCCATGGGGTGCAGGGACCAAGCACTTGGGCCATCCTCCACTGCACTCCCGGGCCACAGCAGAGAGCAGGCCTGGAAGAGGAGCAACCGGGAAAAAATCCGGTGCCCCAACTGGGACTAGAACCCGGTGTACCGGCGCCGCTAGGTGGAGGATTAGGCTATCGAGCAGCGGCGCGGGCCTCCAATGCTGTTTTTGTTGATGATGTAAGTATAGTGACAATCAACAATTTCTCAGGAATGAGTTTTCAACAGTATTCATAGTTAATTGTAACTTTGGCTTTAAAAATCTCCCCATCAAAATTTACCTTGACTATGTAGAAATGGTACAATAAAATTTTAAAAACATAAATTTCCAGCACCAATTAATTGGTTGAATGGTTCAAGATGACATCTATGGCAAATACTTTTACAACTAAAAACACGGTTAGAGAGGCCGACATTGTGGCATAGCGGGATAAGCCACAGCCTGCATTGCAGGCATCCTTTATGGACTCAAGTTCTAGTCCCAGCTGCTCCACTTCAGATCCAGCTCCCTGCTAATGTTCCTGGGAAAGCAGCAGAGGATGGTACAAGTACCGGGCCCCTGCCACCCACATGGGAGACATCAATTAAGTTCCTGGCTCCTGGTTTGGGCATGACCCTGCCCTGGCTGGCTGTTGCAGCCATTTTGGGAACCAGTGGATGGAAGAGTTTCTCTCTCTCTCTCTCTCTCTCTCTCTCTTTCTCTCCCTCTCTCTTTGTAATTCTGCCTTTCAAATAAAATAAATAAATCTTAAAAACAAAACCACTGCTAGAAGCACGCAATATGGTACAATAGTTTATAATCATATTGCATAGCCAGTGACTCAAATTGTCTAGGAAAGACCAGAATGCATGGTCTCATCAATCTGGAACCAGGAAGCTTATTCTAAAAATCTATGTTAAATAAAAAAAAAACTATATAAAATGATATATAACAAATAAAAAGGGCTATTTTTATCTGGCAAGTACATCAGGCCTTCTTTTTTTTTTTAAGATTTATTTTATTTATTTGAAAGACAGAGTTATAGAGAGAGGTAGAGACAGAGAGAGGTCTTCCGTCCTCTGGATCACTCCCCAGATGGCCACAATGGCCAGAGCTGCGCCACTAGCTTCTTCCAGTCTCCCATGCTGGTGGAGAGACACAAGGGCTTGAGCTATCCTCTCCTGCCATCCCAGGCCATAGCAGAGAGCTGAATCAGAAGAGGAGTAGTTAGGACTAGAACCAGCACCCATATGGGATGCGGATGCTTCAGGCCAGGGCTTTAACCCACTGCATCACAGCGCCAGTACATAAGGCCTTTTAAAAATAAGGTATATCAAGAAACTGAAGTTTTGCTTGAACTATTTCCAACTCTTCAGCATACCTGTCACCACTTGCCTTTCAGGGACCTTGTGTTCATGTATTCAATGTATACAATGACATCTGTATTTGCAGTGGTAAGGATCTGGTCCTTGTGGCAATCATTCTTATAGGTGGGTACCATTCTCTCTTAACAATGAGAAAAGTTAATGTTTTGTAAAAACAAACATAAGGAAAAAAATCATTAAGCAGATGACAATTATGAGCAATTCAGTCACTTTGTATAAGAGACTCCTATTAACCAAATGTTGTAGTTCCATATTTAAAAGTCAGATGGAATCTGGCAGACAAGGAAAGAACAAATGATTGCTAAAATCTTGTGTCGATGGTTCAGCTGACACAGCACAGATCAACACCACTGATGCTGTAAATAGTTATTGAAAATACTGTTGCCAAAATTTGCCTGCACTCCAAATTCTATTGATCATGTGTTTTAGCCTTGGTTTTATTATTTGAGATATGCCAGTAGAATATTAATCCTTAGGGGCAATTTTCTTTGTTTTTTTTAAAGATTTGTTTATTTAAATTACCATGTGACACACAGAGAGAGGGAGACACACGCACTCACACACACACACACACAGAGAGAGAGAGAGAGAGAGGGAGATCTTCCATCCACTGGTTCACTCCCCAGATGGCTGTAATGGTTAGAGCTGGACAAGACCAAAGCAGCCAGGAACTTCATCTGGGTCTCTCACATGTGTGGCGGTAGCCTGAGTCCATGGGTCATCCCAGGCACATTAACAAGGAACTGGATTGGGAGGGAAGCAGCTGGGACTTGAACCAACACTCAGACATGTGATGCTGGTGTCACAAGGGATGACTTAACCTACTGTACCACAATATGAGGCCCAGGGACAATTTTCAAATAATCAATGCTGTCAAATGTTTTACATGAATGGATATATATGACCAATGCTCTCCATAATCTAGTCCTAATTCAGTGAATCAAAAATCTGACTGCTGAGCTTATTTTCAATATCTTCAATATTTTGGTTCTATAATTGAGATATCTGAAATTTCATTATGTAGATCCTGTAAACAAAATCTAAATTTTTTCCTTACCAATTTTGAGAGCCTCTTTGTCTGAATTTTTTTACCTCAGTTTCAAATACCCTGTTAATTATCTCCCTTGGTTTCTGTGAATCTTAAATGTGTCACCTTTACTAATCTGCATTACATATATTTATGTTATTTACAAAATATTGCAAACATTTTGAACTGTCAAATGTCACTGTGTTTTCAGAAATTACAGTTCTGGGGAGTAGTTTCTACTTTCCAATTGAAGACATAGAATTGCATCAAGTTGTGTTTTATTTATTTATTTGTTTATCTCTATCAGACCTTGAAGTGTTTATCAGCACTCTTGTCACATTAAGATAACATTATTACAGCTCCCTAGGATGGTTTGCCTGATAAGAGTTTGAACTCCAGTTGGGAAAGAGTCTCTTTGTCAAAGAGGATAATTCTTTTCCACTCATTTCTCCATCTGTTCAGACGCTGCTTTTTGCATTCTTTGTCACTGGGTACCAGAACAAAGGGATCACTGCCGAGTGACTTCTCAATGTTCAACCACTTTGTGACTTTTGCCCCAGACATTCAAGAAACTTCCAGCTTTGAAGTAGCTGTGTAGACAGAACTGTCTGAATATTTCTGGTATCTGTGGGGCTTGAAGAGATAAATCTTCTCAGGCTTCAAGTTCATATTCTTCGGGAAGTCCTGCTACCTAAGTATGTACTAGTTAATGGCATTGGATGGGGCCTGAGTGCTATTTCTAGGGTTGCTTGGTTCCATGCCAAAAACAGGTCTGCAAAAATAAAGGTAAATTTTAGTTATACACTTCCTAAGGAAAGATTAAACAGGAGAGCAGGCTAAAGGTATTATCTGCTCAGAATTTCAAGTTTACGGGTTCAGCCTTTAAATTACAGCCAAATAAATTACTAACAAAAATGTATTTTTATGAAATAGCCAAAGTAATAGAAGACTGAGTATCGAAAGATTTAAGATTACCTATAATTGTCTGCAGCAACCACCTGGCTATAACTTTGTCTCCCTATCGCTATTCTCAATGTTATACCAGAGTTTAAATGGAGAAATTTCACAGTTTTGCTGTTTTTACTCATCCCTAACAGGTTGCCAAGCAGAGTGGCACACTCACAGAGATGTAATGAACAATTCAAGGCAATCCGGATGTGAGCGCTTTAACAGCTTCTTCTCATGCAATGCAGTGTCCACATTTCACCTCCTTTAGCACCAACAGTCCACCAGAATCTGCCCTAAGACACTGGTGTCCCTCATCTGAGCACGTAGTTTGGAAAGCAAAGTGCTGCTCCCAACTCCAGCCCACTCTCAATGCCCTGCGAGGCAGCTGTGATTACAAGTAATGGTAGTCCTGCCACTCACATGGGAGACTTGGATTCAGCTATTGGCTCCTGATCCATCCACAGAACACCTCTGTCCATTGTGGCCATTTGGAGAGTGAATCATGGGATGAGAGCTTTTTTTTTTTTTTTTTTTTTTTTTTTTTTTTTTTTGTCTGCTTCTTGACCTCTTCAGCTAAAAATTAAAATAATAATAAAATATATTTTTAAATAGAAAATTTATTCCTGAATATTCTTTTAATTAATTCAGAGATAGACAAACAGAATTCTCATCCAGGAGTTCACCTTCAAAAGGCCTGCACTGGCCAGGGCAGAGCTGGACCAGGAATAAACTAGGGACTGGTGACAAACAGTCTCCTGTGTGAACATCAGGAACTCAACTACTTGAACCACTAGGGCTGCCTCCCAGTGTCTGCTTAGCAGGAACCCAGAGGCAGGAGTCAATGCCGGGTTTGAACCCAAGTACTCATTAATGGAATGTGGGTATCAAAACCAGCATCTTAACCTGCCTGGCCCTAACGAAATACCTGACCCAGGGAAAATTTCTTTAAAAATGGTATTTAATATATAATATTGTCATGAAATGCCCTTAAATATGAAACTGGCTAAATGGAAGAGAGGAAGGTGGATAAATGAATATTTCTCATTTCTGGCCCAGAAGAACAGCCATTCCTATAATGTGGTAGTGATGCTACTAATTGAGTGAATATGACCAGACTTAAGTTTCAAAATATGCTTTCAACTAGGTGATAGTTCTAGTAGAGTACTTCCTTTTTTGTGCATTTCATCAAATGTCTAACAAATTCTGTTTGCTTATCTCACCAAACGCCATTTGATCCTAAAGAAAGACAATGGGTCTTTTGGAGGTCCCACCACTCTTTTTCTGCCATACCACCTGAGAATTGATGCAATACACACCTTTGCACCTGTGTCTATGTTTTGATAAAAATATGGCAGAGCTTCCTTGTAAGGGTCTTCGCATCTTCCAACCTTCAGAGGTAAGTTTCAGCAAAAGAGCTACCTGATACAGAGAGGAAGAGCAAACAGGACCACCCACGGATTGGTTTTGTGAAAGACACATTTTCTGCTGCAAGCAATTACTTATAAATGCAGGGCTCAGCAACTCACACATCTTTATTGTTATAAAGCAGAATCCTGTACCCGTTAATAGAAACAGTATAAAAAATGGGATGGAGGCCGGCGCCGCGGCTCACTAGGCTAATCCTCCGCCTAGCGGCGCCGGCACACTGGGTTCTAGTCCCGGTCGGGGCGCCGGATTCTGTCCCGGTTGCCCCTCTTCCAGGCCAGCCCTCTGCTGTGGCCAGGGAGTGCAGTGGAGGATGGCCCAGGTGCTTGGGCCCTGCACCCCATGGGAGACCAGGAAAAGCACCTGGCTCCTGGCTCCTGCCATCGGATCAGCGCGGTGCGCCGGCTGCAGCGCGCCAGCCGCGGCGGCCATTGGAGGGTGAACCAACGGCAAAGGAAGACCTTTCTCTCTGTCTCTCTCTCTCACTGTCCACTCTGCCTGTCAAAAAAAAAAAAAAAAAAAAAAAAAAAAAAAAAAAAATGGGATGGAGGCAAGACCTTCAGTAAGAGATGCCCTCTCAGGAAGAGATGGAGAAGTGGGTCAAGAATGAATTTTCATAGACCTCTCAAAGTGATAGACAGTCATCTCCTCTGATTTCCTTCTTTCCTCAAAATAACCAACTCAAGAGCATTCTTTCCTAAAAAGCATAATCCATGGGAATGTGTCTGAGAGATATGGATCTTAGCAGAAACGTGTAATTGAAATGTAACGGTTGCAGAGACCCCCCCACCCCCCCCAACCCCGACTTCTGAAATAGAAATCCCAAAGATAGGGCTTAGATACAAAGTAATCAATGGACAATATTTTTCATGTTGTTGTATTGCTATAGAAATCCTACAATAAAAAGGAGTTTTCTGATTGTTCCATTACCAGAGAAAATTTTAGGCTGTCATAAACATGAAGAAAATAAATTGAACCATTAAAACTCTACAGTTCCTGCTATGGGAATGCTGCCTAAGGCTCCATTCTGATGTTATCCATTGATAACACAGGAAAGGGAACATTCTCTGTTTTACTGCCTGACCAATTTGCCTGCACAAGCGTCTCATCCAACAACAACAACCACAACAACAACACCAAAATGAAATTCATGCAATTCTGTTCAGCAGATAGCATTTGCTTTGACCTATGAGGGTATCCTCCTTTTGTTGAAACTGAAGATTTTGTTGTGTTTAATGTTTATGTGGTGCACATGCACATATATATTTTGTCATAGGTTACAATATTATGAGAGGCCACTTAGATATAAATGGGAAGAGTGCACCTTCTTCAAAAGTATTATTGATTTGATGTTCAATGCATTGTTAGATATCAGGAATTGTCTTTTTTTGTGGGTTCATTTATGATTGTTACAAAACTGTGTTACAGTTGGGGAGCACTCTTAAAATTATTTTAAGGGGAGGCTGGCGCTGTGGCTCAATAGGCTAATCCTCTGCCTAGCAGCGCCGGCACACAGGGTTCTAGTCCTGGTTGGGGCGCTGGATTCTGTCCCAGTTGCCCCTCTTCCAGGCCAGCTCTCTGTTGTGGCCCGGGAGTGCAGTGGAGGATGGCCCAAGTGCTTGGGCACGGCACCCCATGGGAGACCAGGAGAAACACCTGGCTCCTGGCTTCGGACCAGCGCAGTGCGCCGGCCGCGGCAGCCATTGGAGGGTGAACCAATGGCAAAAGGAAGACCTTTCTCTCTATCTCTCTCTCTCACTGTCCACTCTGCCTGTTAAAAAAAATATTTTAAGAGAAAAACATAAGTTTATGTCTGTGTTCAGGTGTGTTGGACAATCAAAATGTTGCCTGCGATTTTTGTCAGCCAGCATTTCGATCCTCCACTATCTAAAAATAGAACTTACTTTCCCAATTCCAGAGGGTTGATAATGTTTCTCATGCTGGGAAACAATAGTACCCAATGAACGGAGATACGGCTGTGCTGTCAATCATCACCCGTGGCATTTCCTTTCTGATATATCAGAGAAAATATTTGTTGTCCTTTCTGGCATAAAATTTTAATATAGCAGCTCAAGAATCATGCTAGAAACATAGGAAAGTTATGAGAAAAAAATACATTAGGAATTAAACAGAGGGTCTAGCCCTGTGGCGTAGAAGTTAAATCCTCCGCCTGCAGTGTTGGCATCCCATATGGGCACCGGTAAGAGTTCCAGTTTCTCCACTTCTGATCTAGCTCCCAGCTAATGTGCCTTGGAGGGCAATAGAAGACATCCAAGTCCTTGGGCCCCTGCCCCCATGTTGGTACCTGGAAGAAGTTCCTGGCTCCTGGCTTCAGCCTGGCCTAGCTATAGCCTTTTCAGCCAACTGGGGGAGTGAACCAGATGATGGACAATCTTTCTCTCTCTCTCTCTCTCTCTCTCTTTCACACACATGTACATTCTTTCTCTGTATCTCTGCCTTTGAAATAAATCAATGATTCTTTAAAAAAAAAAAAAGAATTAAATTAGAAAAGGGTTACAGAGAGCAGCCCAAGGGTCTGGACCCTGAAGAGACTGAGGGCTGTCCCACTTCCTGCAGTGCCTCCTTTAATTCTCAGAATTACCCAATGCTTTTCAAATAAGCTGGCTGGTTATTTTCTTATTCATTCTCCTTGAGTCATTCTAAAGTGAGTTTTTATCACTTTCAACTAAAATAGCCCTGAATAATGCCATTGACTTCCAACTCTGACATTCTTAGATCCCAAAATACTGTGTTCATGACCATGACCAAACCCAAAAGAATTGAAACATTCAATAAATAGGAAAATATTAGTAATCAAGAGCAGCCATTCATGATTAGTTCATCATTGATCTTCAGGATGTACTATATTTAGTGATTCCATCATTACGACCTCCTGAGACAGACTTCTGCAAAACGAAATCAGTAAAAAATGTGATTAAGCAAAATAATTTTACTTTTTTCATATTCTTTAATTCACTTAAAATAAACTAAGAGATTGAATCTCACTGAAATAACATACTCAAATGTGTTAAATTTTTACATAACTAATCTCTCTGAAGGACAAGAGAGCATCTGTTTTGTTGTACATAGATCATATACAAGAACTGTTGAAATTTTATATCTCATCAGTGACGTATTTTGACCTCTGCTTTCTTTCAGCTGATCCTGGGCTGTTGAACTATCCTCTATGAGACTCAGTGTTCTAATGCATAAAAGTGGATAGGACAGTGAGTGTCACAGATATGCAGGGAATGTTTTCAATCTCATAATACAATTGGCATAGTCAAGTATATAAGGATCAATCTACTATTGAACATTTGATATAGACCCAGTTACTTGACGTTATCTGTATTTTTAAAGCATGTTTTATTAGTAATGGTGATTATCTTTTGTCTTTCATCTCCATAAATCATCCGTGGGTCATTTATTTGTCTCATGCTTATTCAGGAAAATGATTTTTAAATGTTGAGTGTGGTTGGTTATCCAGAAAATAAAATAAAATTTTCATAAAATCCAATGCAAACTCCTTTGCAAAACAACTTTAAAAGAGTAATTATACAGCTATAGATCATAGGTTATGTGTACAACTTAATATCATAAAATTAGATATTTCAGATTTGTTTTAATTTCTCTAAATGTATAGGAGACGGTAATATATCAGTAAGCCACTTTTAGGGACAAGGTAAGGTGTAGATGAAGTACCTTTGTAAGAGTGGTTAAGAACGTAGACCTGGGGCCGAAGCTGTGGTGCATCAGGTTAAAGCCCTGGCCTGAAGTGCCAGCATCCCATATGGGTGCCGGTTCTAGTCTTCCAATCCCGCTCTCTGCTATGGCCTGGGAAAGCAGTGGAAGATGGCCCAAATGCCTGGGCCCCTGCACCTACATGGGAGAACTGGAAGAAGCTCCTGGCTCCTGGCTTCAGATCAGCACAGCTCCAGCTGTTTTGGACATCTGGGGAGTGAACCAGAGGATGGAAGACTTCTCTCTCTGTCTTACCTCTCTCTGTAACTCTGTCTTTCAAAAAAATAAAAACAAAACATGAAGATAGACCTCAGGTGGCATAAATCAATAAAATCTGCTACTCTTGTGTAAAATAGAAGCAGCATTTGTGGGCCTCTTAAAATATTATCTCAAAGGGGTTGACATAACTGTAATGCAACTGTTGCCTGACTTCATTTCTCCTAACTAGCCTGGAGAAAAGCAAAATATGGCAAATACATGGAAATATATGTTATGTCACCATTTTGCTGCATTCTTAAAAGAAACCAAACATTGGAAAAGCCTTTCTTGAATAACATGCATGAATAGTTTTTCTCACGGTTATGTAAAATGTTTAGCAAACTCTTTCACTTCTAGATGTAACATTAATTAAAGAAGTCCACAGAGTACTAACTAGACACTTTTTAGGAACTTACTTTTTTTTCTCAAATATTTGCTCTAAATTAGCTTTCAATGCCATATGTTATTATTTTTGTTAGGCAGATATGGCTAACATGCTGTGGGACAAATATGAAGTTCGTGAAAATATTTGCTTGATAAAAATAAGTGGAAGCAGACACATTCTTGGACATAATTTAAACAAAGACAAAAACTAGATACACTTCTATTTTGTAAATCTGAAATCATAAACGAAATATTGTATTCGTATTGTAAGGTATTCCCCATAGAATGGCAGATGTCCTAAACAGCACTCTGGCCTCAGAATCAGCCTAATAAGGTATTAGGATGTGGCTATAAAAAGCCATGACAGTATTACTTTAGGCATGGAAAGCCAAGACACTCTGGCAAAAAAAAAAAAAAAAAAAAAAAAAAAAAAAAAAAAAAAAAAACTAAATGAAAGATCTCTGAGAGTGAGATCACAGCGGAAAGAAAGGGCCATCAAAGAAGCAGGTACCTTTCTCTGACAGGAGGAGAGAATTTCCACTTTGACTATGGCCTTATCTAAGTAAGATCGGAGTTTGCAAACTCAAAAGGCTTCCCTAGCCTTGGCAACTCATGGCAAGAGCCTGAAAATAAAATGTCTTGAGTTCAAGGAGATTCTGAGTTTACCAAATATATTGACAAGGTAAGATCATATACCAAATGTATTTATGTACAATTCTCTGGTTAAAATCTCTTATGTCCAGGGGTGTTGCTATAGCATAGAGGGTTAAGCCGCTGCCTGTGAAGCCTGCATCCTCTAAGGGTACTAGTGTCCAGTCCCAGCTGCTCCACTTCAGGTCCAGATCCCTTGGGCAGAAGACAGCCCAAGTAGCAGGGCCTCTGCTCTCATGTGGGAGACTGGATAAAAATCCCAGCTCTTGGAATGGTTGGGCCCAGCCCTGTCTACTGTGACCATTTGAGAATGAACCAGAGGATGAGTCTCTCAATGTCTCTCTTGCTCTCTCTCTGTGACTTCACCTTTCAAATAAATAAATCTTAAAATAGATAGCTTATGTCATGCAAATGATCTATACCAGATACAGTTCTTTTTTCCCCTTTTTATATATTTTTTTAAACTTTTATTTAATAAATATAAATTTCCGAAGTACAGCTTTTGGATTACAGTGGCTCCCCCCCATAACCTCCCTCCCACCCACAACCTTCCCATCTCCTGCTCCCTCTTCAATCCCATTCACACCAAGATTCATTTTCAATTATCTTTATATACAGAAGATCAGTTTAGTATATACTAAGTAAAGATTTCAACAGTTTGCACTCACACAGAAACACAAAGTGTAAAATACTATTTGAGTACTAGTTATACAGTTAATTCACATAGCACAACACATTAAGGACAGAGATCCTACATGGGGAGTAAGTGCACAGTGACTCCTGTTGTTGACTTAATAATTGACACTCTTGTTATGGCATCAGTAATCACCCGAAGCTCTTGTCATGAGTTGCCAAGGCTATGGAAGTCTTTTGAGTTCTCCAACTCCGATCTTATTTGCCAGAGTGTCTTGGCTTTCCATGCCTAAAATACTCTCATGGGCTTTTTATAGCCACATCCTAATGCCTTATTAGGCTGATTCTGAGGCCAGAGTGCTGTTTAGGACATCTGCCATTCTATGAGTCTGCTGTGTATCCTGCTTCCCATGTTGGATTGTTTTCTTCCTTTTTTATTCTATCAGTTAGTATTTTCAGACACTAGTCTTGTTTATGTGATCCCTTTGACTCTTAATCCTATCATTATAATCAGTTATGAACTGAAACTGATCACTTTGACTAGTGAGATGGCATTGGTACATGCCACCTTGATGGGATTGAATTGGAGTCCCCTGGCACGTTTCTAACTCTACCATTTGGGGCAAGTCCGATTAGGCATGTGCCAAACTGTACATCTCCTCTGTATCTTATTCCCACTCTTATATTTAACATAGATCAATTTTAAGTTAAAGTTAAACACCTAAGAATAGTTGTGTGTGAATTAAAGAGTTCAACCATCGTATTAAGTAGAACAAAAAAAATACTAAATGGGAAAAGTATTAAGTTGTTCCTTGAGAGTCAGGACAAGGGCTGATCATGTCATTGTTTTTCATAGTGTACATTTCACTTCAACAGGTTTCCCCTTTGGTGCTCAGTTAGTTGTCGCCGATCAGGGAGAACATATGATATTTGTCCCTTTGGGACTGGCTTAATTCACTGAGCATGATGTCTTCCAGATTCCTCCATTTTGTTACAAATGACCGGATCTCATTTTCTTTTACTGCTGTATAGTGTTCTATGGAATACATATCCCATAACTTCTTTACCAGTCCACTGTTGATGGGCATATATGTTAATTCCAGGTCTTAGCTATTGTGAATTGAGCTGCAATAAACATTAAGGTGCAGACAGCTTTTTTGTTTGCCAATTTAATTTCCTTTGGGTAAATTCCAAGGAGTGGCATGGCTGGTTTGTATGGTAGGGTTATATTCAGGTTTCTGAGGAATCTCCAGACTGACTTCCATAGTGGCTTTACCAGTTTGCATTTCCACCAATGGTCGGTTAGTATCCCTTTTTTCCCACATCCTCACCAGCATCTGTTGTTGGTAGATTTCTTTCTGTGAGCCATTCTAACCGGGGTGAGGTGAAACCTCACTGTGGTTTTGATTTGCATTTCCCTGATTGCTAGTGATCCTGCACATTTTTTCATGTGTCTGTTGGCCATTTGGAATTCCTTTTTGGAAAAATGTCTATTGAGGTCCTTGGCCCATCTCTTAAGTGGGTTGTTTGCTTTGTTGTCATGGAGTTTCTTGATCTCTTTGGAGATTCTGGTTATTAATCCTTTATCTGTTGCATAGTTTACAAATTTTTTTTTCCATTCTGTTGGTTGTCTCTTCACTTTCCTGAGTGTTCCTTTTGTGATACAGAAACTTCTCAATTTGATGTAATCCAAATTTTTAATTTTGGCTTTGATTGCCTGTGCCTGTGGTGTTTTCTCCAAGAAGTCTTTGCCAGTGCCTATATGTTGTAGGGTTTCTCCAATGTTCTCTAATAATTTGATGGTGTCGGGTCATAGATTTAGATCTCTAATCCACGTTGAGTGGATTTTTGTGTAAAGTGAAAGGTAGGGGTCTTACTTCATGCTTCTGCACATGGAAATCCAGTTTTCCCAGCACCATTTGTTGAATAGACTGTCCTTGCTCCAGGAATTGGTTTTAAATCCTTGATCAAATATAAGTTGGCTGTAGATGTTTGGGTTGATTTCTGGTGTTTCTATTTTGTTCCATTGGTCTATGCATCTGTTTCTGTACCAGTACCTTGCTATTTTGATTACAACTGTCCTGTATTATGTCCTGAAATCTGGTATTGTGATGCCTGTGGCTTCGTTTTATTTTTACTGAATTATTTAGCTATTCAAAGTCTCCAGTGTCTCCAGATGAATTTCAGCATCATTGTTTCTAGATCTGAGAAGAATGCCTTTGGTATTTTGATTGGTATCACACTGAAGCTATAAATTGCTTTTGGGAGAATGAACATTTTGATGATATTGATTCTTCCAATATATGAGCATGGAAGATTTTTCCATTTTTTTTTGTATCCTCTTCTATTTCTTTCTTTAAGATTTTGTAATTCTCATTGTAGAGATCTTTAACGTCCTTGGTTAAGTTTATTCCAAGGTATTTGATTGTTTTGTAGCTGTTGTGAATGGGATTGATCTTAGTAGTTCTTTCTCAACCATGGCATTGCCTGTGTATACAAAGGCTGTTGATTTTTGTGCATTGATTTTATATCCTGCTACTTTGCCAAACTCTTCTATGAGTTCCAATAGTCTCTTAGTAGAGTTCTTTGGATCCTCTAAATAAAGAATGATATCATCTGCAAAGAGGGATAGTTTGACTTGTTTCTTCTCAATTTATACCCCTTTAATTTCTTTTTCTTGCCTATTGGCTCTGTTATATCTTCCAGAACTATATTAAATAGCATTGGTGAGAGAGGGCATCCCTGTCTGGTACCAGATCTCAGTGGAAATGCTTCCAACTTTTCCCCATTCAATAGGATCTGGGCATTGGTTTTTCATAAATTGCTTTGATTGTATTGAGGAATGTTCCTTCTATATCCAATTTGCTTAGAGGTTTCATCATGAAAAGGTGTTGTATTTTATCAAATGCTTTCTCTGCATCTATTGAGATAATCGTATGGTTTTTTTTTCAGTTTGTTAATGTTATGCATCATATTGATTTGCAAACATTGAACCATCCCTGCATACCAGGGATAAATCCCACTTGGCCTGGGTGGATGATCTTTCTGATGTGTTGTTGGACATATATAACAGCTGTGCCAGCTTAGGGCTGAGCCCGCCCTCAGCCAAGCAGAAAAACCTGACTCTAGTTGGGAGAAATAACAGGAGACTAAGAACTAGTGAATGTGTGGAGCTCATGAACTGAGATTGTGAAAAACAACAACAAAAAAACTGATGGTGTGTGGGAGAACTCACAGTGTGCCTGAGATGTGAGTACTCTCTGTGGGAGATGCCACAAACTTGGTAACCTTGGCAACCTGGTGAGAGACATTGCAGGGGAATCTGAGCTTACACTGAGGATTGCACAGATCCTTTGTGTGGTCTTTGGGACAGAAAAGATGAATATTATACCCACTGGGGCTAGCGCTCAGGCACTGATTGTCATTCAAGGAGAAGAGCTCAGCTGAGCAGAATTACTTCCCTTCTGAAGAGAGAGAGAGAGAAGATTTACCATGCCAAACCTGAGTGTGTCACCTTTGGCACACCTCTAACCCTGAGGAACTGAGCAGAGCTCTCTGGCCACACCCACCACAAGCCTCTAGAGATTCACCAAATGCAGACAGTCCACTTAATCTAGAGTCATAATATAACAAGAAAATCCATCACAGCAAGGAAAAAAAAAAAAAAAAGAAGAAACCAAGGAATATCTCCACAATGCCAAACAACAAATGCAGAAACCAAGGAAAGAAGAACAAGGAAGACATCATGACGCTCCCAAATGAAAATGACACTCCAATACAAGATTATGAAGATGATGAGATAGAAGAAATGCAAGGTACAGATTTCAAAAAATTTATGATAAGATCATTTAGAAGTTCTCAAAATCAAATTCATGAACTACAGAAATCCATGCTGGGCAGTATGGAAAATCTTGTGAAAATGAAATATTAAGGAGGAATCAAAATGAAATGAGGAATTTAGTAGAACATGAAATTGAGACATTGAAGAGAAATCAAAATGAAATGAAGAATCCAATGGAATAAATTAAAAACATATTTGAGAGCCTTAAAAACAGAATCAGTGAGATAGAAGAAAGAATATCACACTTAGAAGACAGGGCACAGGAAAGTATACAGTCAAACCAAAGAAAAGAAGAGGAAATTAGAAATCTAAAAAATATTGTTGGTAATCTATAGGATAACATTAAAAAAACCCAACATTCGGGTGCTAGGAGTTCCTGAAGGCATGGAGAGAGAGAAAGGATTAGAAGGCCTTTTTAGTGAGATACTAGCATAAAACTTCCCAGGTTTGGAGAAGGACAGGGACGTCTAAGTACAGGAAGCACATGGGACCCCCAATAAACATGACCAAAAGAGATCCTATACAAGATATATTTCTTAAGAAATATAGGAGGGATAAAATGTATGCATGAGAACTTTGTTGTTAAGTGGAGGTTTTATATTATTTAACCTTCTAAAATCATATTAACAGTACAATACCAAACATAGAAGCATATGTTGATGATATGGGCATTGCTATCAAAACTTCCTGTTCTCCTTTCTCCTGTTCCTCTTGTTCCTCCTGTGAAGTACAAATGAGTACTAGCTCAAGATATTTTCTTCCCTTGTTTGATAACCTCATCACTATTCCTATCTGATATAAATATAAATATATAAAACATTTATCTGTTTATTTGAAAGGCAGAGTTACAGAGACCAGAGGCAGAGAGAGAGAGAGAGAGAGAGAGATATCGATCTTGCATCTGCTGGTTCACTCCCCAAATGACCACAATGGGCCAGGGATGGAAGATTGGAAGCCTGGAACCAGGAGTTTCTTCAACGTGAGCAGAGGGGCACAAGGGCATAGATTATATTCCTCTGCTCTCCCAGATGCATAACCAGTGAGATGAATGCAAGTGGAGCAGCCAGGACTCAAACAAGAACCCATATGGAATGCCAACATTGTAGGTGGTTGCTTTACCCATGCTGGCCCCATGAGAAGATGTTTATAAACACTTTCAAAATAGCATCAAAGAAATACGTTTGGGTAAATTTACAAATGAATCACTGACAAATAGAGAATACTGATGAGTATAATGTGTCAGATAAATAAACTGATAAAGATATAAATAAAAATGTTGAGTCTTTGCAATTTCATGACTAGAATGATTGTTATTATTAAAATAACAAATCACTACAGATGGATAGATGGATTAGTTTCTATCAATGACCAGGTCATTTAAAAAGCCACAGAGATTTCTAAAGTGATGATAGAGTTTGCATGGATATATGACGTGATTAGAATTGGCTAAGCCAAGGCAACTTTGGCTAACTGACCAGGGCACAGCAGAAGGTCTGTCTCAAAAGGGCATGAAAAGGACAGCTGAGGTCCTCTTGGCGGTTTTAGGTTTATTGGGAACTACACTCTGCATAAGGAAGATGGAGCTTCCTGGTGGTCCTGCTAATGATTGCTGTATTCCTAATTTTAGGGAAGAATGCTTAGTCTCATTATCCCCAAAATATCCATTGGTTTGTAGAATTCTAATCAAATCAAATGCTAGCATAGGAGAAGGGGTAATGCTTTACGCAAGGTTGAGCTGTTTGTGGAAAAGAATTAAAAGGCAACAGGGTTCCTGGTATATACTTCCACTAAAATAAAGACAAATGTTATTAAAGCTTTAATTCAATATATGCAACAAATACTGCAATGGTTACGATGTCAAAACTGTAGCATAGATTTAAGTGAACCTTTAAATAAGTACAATAAAGAAATTAGAGTTACAGAAAGAACTGCAAAGAGGGGATACATTTAAAAAAGGACCTGCTTTGAACATTGGAGCTTCTAGTAAAAAATAGATTAGGAAGCTAATATTTAGCTTTGTATAGCCAATTTCTGCATAGCCCAACAGCACTCCAGACCTTGGCTTGTGTAGGCAGCCTGTTATCTCCCACCTGTCTATTATTGTAACCCATGCTCTGTATATGCCCTTGAGAGTCAAAGAAATTGTAACTAGATGTAGTTATAGAATCTAGAGGCAACATAAAATACAAGGTCAACGGTTCTAAGAAAATGGACAACAGACTTGCTATTATAAGAAGAATCATTGTGTGACATGAAATAAAAATAAAGTTTGGTGCTTGAGAGCCAGATCCATGCCATCAGCCTTGCTGTGAGTGTGTCTCTCATTTCTCTGAGTACAAACACCTCTCACACCTTGGGACCCCTGGACTGGCTAGAGCTGGTCTCCGGCATAGAATATCCACAGTAAATTTGAAAAATAAAAAAAAAAAAGTGCTGCTTTTAAAAAACACACTTCACCATTAAGATACGCACAAAGGATGCAAAACGATATTCCATACAGATGGAAATCAATAGAAAGCAGGAATAGCTCTACTTATATTAGACAAAATATACTTTAAGGTAAAAACTGTTAAAAAAGAGAAAGAAGCTCATTATGTCATGGTTAAGGGATAAATTCAATAAGAAGTGACGTTAGTAAGTATATATGCACCCAAAGCTAGAGCTCCCAATTTCATAAAACAAAGGTTAATGGATCTAAATGGAATTATAAGTTCTATACAATACTATTGAGGGAACTTCCACACCACACTTTTATCAATGGATGGGTCAACCAGACAAAAAAAATCGACAAATAAACAACAGAGCTAATCTACACTATAGAACAAATGGACCTAATTGATACCTTCAGAGCATCCCATCCCATAGGAACAGGGTACATGAACTTTGCAAAGCGCATGGGAGATTCCCTAGAAAATATCACATCCTACACCATAAAACATGTCTCAACAAATTCAAATAAATTTAAATCATATCATGTATCTTTTTTGTTTAAAGATTTATTTTATTTATTTTAAAGACAGAGTTACAGAGAGAGGTAGAGACAGAGAGATAGAGGTCTTCCATCTGCTGGTTCACTCTCCAGATGACCGCGACGGCCGGAGCTGTGCAGATTCGAAGCCAGGAGCCAGGAGCTCCTTCCAGGTCTCCCATGTATGTGCAGGGGCCCAAGCTATTTTGGCTATTTTCTACTGCTTTCCCAGGCCATAGCAGAGAGCTAGATCAGAAGAGGAGCAGCCAGGACTAGAATCCGTACCCATATGGGATGCGGGCACTTCAGGCCAGGGCTTTAACCCACTGAGCCACAGCATTGGCCCCAATCATGTATCTTTTCTGACCACAATGGAATGAAACATAAACTAGCAAAAAAAAAAAAAAAAAAAAAAACTAGAAAAATATATTTCCGAGTAAATGAACAATGTGTCATAGTAAAGTCAAAAAAGGAAATTAAAAAATTCATTGAAATTAATGAAAATGAAAATACATCATACCCAAATTTGTGGAATATAACAAATGAAGCTTTAAGAGGAAGGTTTATAGCAATGTGTTTGCCTCAAAAAAACTGGAAAGTTATCAAAGATGATCTGATATTGCATCTCAAAAACCTAGAAAAATAAAAACAAACCAATAAAGAAATAATAAAAATTAGAGAAGAATTAAACAAAATAGAAAGCAATAAACTATACAAAAATCAGGGAAATGAAGAGCTAATTTTTGAGAAAATAAACAGAAGTGACAAGCCACTGGCCAAACTAACCAAGAACAAGGGAGAAGACACGAATTAATAAAATCTGAGATGAACAAATATATGTTATTATCATTACAACAGAAATACAAAGGGTCATTAGGAGTTATTACAAACAGCTATATGCTAGCAAATTAGAAACTTTAGTTCTAATGGACAGATGTCAGGACACATATAATTTACCAAAATTTAGTTAAGAAGACAGAGAACACCTGAATATACCAGTAACAAAGGCTGAGATTGAATAAGTAATAAAGAGTTCCCAAGACAAAAAAGCCCAGGACCAGCTGGCTTCACTGCTAAATTCTACCACACTTTTTTTTAAAGATTTATTTTATTTATTGGAAAGACAGAGTTATAGAGAGAGGCAGAGAGAGAGAGAGGTCTTCCATCCTCTGGTTTAATCTCTAGATGGCCACAATGGCCGGAGCTGCTTCCATTCGAAGCTAGGAGCCAACAGCTTCTTCCGGGTGTCCCACGTGGGTGCAGGGGTCCAAGGACTTGCACCATCTTCTACTGCTCTCCCAGGCCATAGCAGAGAGCTGGATGGGAAGAGGAGCAGCCGGGACTAGAACTGGTGCCCATATGGGATGCTTGCACTTCTGGCCAGGGCTTTAACGCACTGCACCACAGCGCCAGCCCCTCTACCACACTTTTAAGAATGAACAAATACCAATGCTTGTTAAACTAGTCAAAAGAATTGAAAGGAAGAACATCCTTGCAAATTCATTATTTGAATTCAGCATTACTTTAATTCTAAAACCAGAGAAAAAGAACAATAAAAAAAGAGAATTATAAACCAATATCCCTGAATTTAGATGCAAAAATTTTCAACAAAACACTGGCAAATTGATTTCAACCACACATCAAAAAGAACATCCACTAAGAACAAGTTGGATTTATTCCAAGGGTATAAGGATGTTTCAACATACACAGATCAATAAATGTGACAGCAAAATGAAGAATAAAGATCATATTACCTCAGTAGATACCAACAAAGCATGTTATAAAATGCAAAATCCTTTCATGATAAAAATCTTAAAAATTGTGCATAGAAGGAATGTACCTAAAGACAATAAATGCAACATATGGCAAACCAGCACCCAGCAACACACTGAATGTGGAATAAATGAAAGCCTTTCAAGGAAGATCCAGAGGGACACATTATGCCCACTTTCAGCACTATTATTTAATATAATTCTAGATTTTTTAGTCAAACCATTAGGGATGAAAAAGAATTCAAAGGCATGCAAACTGGGATGGAGGAAGCCAAATTATTGCTGTTTAAAGATATATTATCCTTTATATAAGGGAAACAAAACCATGACTAAGAGACTACTTGAACTGATAAGAGAGTTTGGCAAAGTTGTAGGACAAAAAAATCAACACATGAAAATCAATAACATTGTTACAATCAACAATGCTCTGGCTGAGAAAGGACCTGTTAGATTAGTGCCATTCACAGTAGCTACAAAAATTTTAATACTATGAGATGTATTTACCCAAGAATGTAAATGATCTCTCCAATGAAAATTATAAAATATTTTTGAAAGAAATAGGAAAAACACAAAAATGGAAAAAAATGTTCATGGATTAGAAATATTGTTATCTTTTAAATGTCCATACTACCCAAGAAATTTGCACATTCAATGAATCCCAATGAAAATTACAAGGGCGTTCTTCCCAGACTAGAAAAAATTCCTAGAATTCTTATTGAAAGATAAAAGATTCCAAATAGTCAAAGCCATTTTGAGTAATAAACACAAAATCAGAGACTTCACAATACCTGATTTCAAAAACATAATACAGGAGTTAGCACTGTGGCATAGCGGGTGAAACCGCCGCCGGCAGTGCTGGCATACCATATGGGCACTGATTCATCCCGGCTGTTCCACTTCTGATCCTTGGGCCCTTGCATCCGCGTGGGAGACCAGGAAGAAGCTCCTGGCTCCTGGCTTCTTCGGATCGGCGCAGCTCGGGTCATTTCGGCCAATTGGGAAGTGAACCAGCAGATGGAAGACCTCTTTCTGTCTCTCTGCCTTTCCTTCTCTCTGTGTAACTCTTTCAAGTGAAAAATAAATCTTAAAATAAAATATAATACAGAGCTGTTATAATAAAAACAGCATGGTATCACCATATAAATAGAAATGTAGAATAATAGGAGAGAATAGAAATCTTAAAAATAAACCCACATATCTACAAACAGCTAATCCTTGACAAAAGAGCTAAAATATTCCCTGAGAAAAGACAGTCACTTCAACAATTGGTGTTGGGAAAATTCTGTTTTCTCTCAGAAGAGTTTTCAACAATACTCCTACCTTACCCCCTTTATAAAAATGGAATCAATGATCAAGAGTCTAAATTTAAGAGGCCAGCACATGGCATAGTGGATAAAGGTGCCACCTACGATGCCAGTATCCACTATGCCAGTTTGAGTTCCAGCTGCTCCACTTCCATTCCAACTTTCTGCTAATGTCCTGGGAAAAGCTACAGAAGGTGGACCAAGCTCTTGGCTCTTGGCTCCTGGATTCAGTCTGGCCGAGAGCTGGTTGTTGTGGCCTGACCCAGAGCTGGTTGTTGTGGGGGACTGCATTTATGGATGGAAAATCCTCTCTCTCCCTCTCTCCCGCTCCCTCCCCCCCTTCTCTCTACATATATGTAATTCCAACTTTTCAATAAATAAATAAAGCCTTAAAAATGGTATCTAAACTTTAGAATTGGAACCATCAGAATACTAGAGGAAAACAGGTGAAATTCTGCAAGACATTGGCCAAGGAAAAAACTTCTTGGGAAAGACCCAAGAAGCATAGGCATTAAAAGCAAAAATAGAGAAATGGGATTACATCAAGCTAATATGCTTCTATGCGGCAAACAAAACAATTAACAAAACGGAAAAAAATTCAAACTATGCATCTGATAAAGCACTAATATCCAGAATAATTAAGGAGCTTAAATTCAGCAACAACAAAGCATGCAATCCAGGTAAGAAATTGGTGAAGAATGGTGCGAGCATTGTGGTGTAAGGCATTAAGTTGCTGCCCGCAATACATGCAACCCATATATCCTCAGGTTCAAGATCTGCCTGGTACACTTCTGATCCAGCTCCTTGATACCGCACCTGGGAAGGCAGCAGAAGATGGTTCTAGTCCTTAGGCCCCTTCACCCATGTGGAAGACTTGGATGAAGCTCCTGGCTCCTGGCTTTGATCTGGCCCAGCCTTGGCTTTTGCAGCCATCCAGGGAGTGAATTAAAAATTTAATGAATTTAATAAAAAAGAAAGGGGCAAAGGGTAGAAATAGCCACTTTTCAAAGGAAAAAATGCAAATGCCCAACAGATACATGAAAAAATGCTCAGAATCACTAGCCATCAGTGAGGTGAACATAAAGCCAAAATTAAGTCATCTAGGTTTTTCTCCTGTCTTGTTATCTAGCAATTTTATAGTTTTGTGGTTTTCATTATCTCTAACCAATTTTGAGTTAATATATACGATTTATAAATGTATGTGTAATTTAATCATGTCATGTAAATGTCTAGTAGTTCCAGAATCATTTTTTGAAAAAAATGGTTTTATTGTATTGCCTTGGATTTTTTGTCAAAAAGATTGACTCCCTATCCTTAGCTTGGCTTCTCAAATTTCTATTCTGCTCCATTGAGTAATCTGCGTATTCACCTACCAATAGCATTGTGTCTAGATTACCACAGTCTAACAGTACATTTTGGAATCTGATAATGTCAATGCTTTAAATTTACTCAGCTCCTCAATATTGAATTGGCCATTCTGAGAATTTTGCCTTTCTGTGTATTTTAGAATTAATTTGTGTATATTTACAAAATATATCACTTGTTGATTATTTGATTGGGGTTACATTTAATCTTTAAAGCAAATGGTTGCGAAGAACTGATATCTTGATAATATTGAATTCCTATCTATTGACATAATTTTTAATTCACTGAATTCTTGTTTAATGCAAATTCAAAATGTCATTAGTTGGAATCTTACTTTGTGTAGCCTTTTCAAACTGGCTTCTTTAGGTAATATCAGTTCAAGATTCTTCCCTGTTACCTATTGCTTTATAGCTATTTTCTTGTATCACAGAGTCACACTCCATTTTTTGCTTATCCTTGAGTAACAGATTAAGCTTCATCATGTCCTGGAATTTTTCAACCAAGCCAATTAAATTCTCCCACAAGAATGAAGGCAGCACACCATCTTCTTGAACGGTAAAGTCTGCCTTCAACTGACTGATTTTGCACTCTTCCTGAGTGTAACCCTGATATGGTTCTATGAGGCACGTGGTGAATGGTGTACCCCCATCAGATCATGAGCACATATAACTGTTAAAGTTCTCTTGATCTCATTGTCCAGTGCATGACTGCCTTCCTGACCCTAGGTTATAATTCCTCAATCACTAACAGGATGGAAAGGAGGTAACTGCAACTAGTTAACAGCATTTTAAATTATGTATTTACTTACATTACTCTGAAAATAAACATGAGATTTTGGGTGCAGGGATAAATAGATGAAAATTATGTATTCCCAGTAGTCACTGAATCAGTTCCCTTTGGTCCAGTTCTTTTTCCCTGGGGCAGTGGGATGAAAGCTCATCCTATACAAACTAGGGTCTGTCCTAAGGATTAAAAACCCATGTCAGTTTCAGAAAACTGTCTCAAGTTGCATATTGAATTTGTTTTCATTACAAATTCCATTATGCGTGTTTTATACTTGCCTTTTCCTAAGATCCTAGTTTATCATTTTATTCTAATTCATCATATTCTCTTTTATATTTATATTATTCTAGTCATGTTACTGCCCTCTATATTCATGTAGAGATTGTATCACACCTATTTTCTTTTGTGTTCCTTGTTACTTATTTTTTATTTATGAGTTTTTCCTTTTGTTCATTTTGCCAGAACCAATTTTGTATCCCTTCATGGTCTACTTATCCAATTGCAGTTTCTGTTTAACTGTTATTGGAGCTTGAATATATCTACCTTTGGTATTCATAAATCTGATTGTTTAATTTTTTTCAAAGTTCATATTGGAATTAGGAGGTCATGTTTTTATTGTTATTAAGAAAATCCTATTGGGCATTTTAATGGATTTTCCAAGATTACTTGCATGGATTTGAGTGTTCCTTTCTGGCACTTGGGTTGGAATGAAATAACTTTCTACAGCAGGAGGCTTCTTTGGAGCATAGGAAAGGAGCTGCTTTTAAATCTCCTTGGTTCCAAATCTCCCTGCTCAGGTGTTGCACCAATGAACTATTTCTGTATACCATGCCCTGTGACTCTCAGATCCTAAACCATTTCGTGGGAATATCTTAAGATGCCCTGTATATTCTTTGATTTCTTTATGGTCCACTGTTACCCAGAGACACAGCCCTGTCCTCTCATGTGAAGTTGTCTCCTTTAGAAGATGTATTATGAGATCACTCACTTCTGGGCACTCTTTCACACCCAGGCCTTCTTCTCCCTCTCCAGGGATAAAAATGTAATTTCCTACAATCCATATAGGGAATGTAAAGTGCTTCATCTTCTGGAGATGGACATGTGCTAGAAATTCCTGAAATGTGCACCTCAAGAAGCTTTTCTCCTGAATCATTTTTTTCTGACTTGCTATGGGACTTGCAGGCCAGCTTGGTTTTCTGGCCCATTTAGATAGGGTGTTACTGGAGTTCTGTCTCCTAATTTACATGGTAATGTAGCTTTCATCTTTATTATTATTACTATTATTATTAGGTTACATGGCTAATTTTCAGAATTAAGAGTAAAAAAGACCAAATATGAAATTATTGCTTGTTGGTACAGAAAATGAACATTTTTTTCTTAAAAATTCCTATTAAATATACATTTAAGATTTGGTATGTACTTTTACTGGGCTCCAAGCCATTTACACCTATTGTTCAGAAGACAACATGGCATGTTAGTTATTTGGCAGTAATTTAGGAAGAATGAAGGCAAAGGTCAAATTTAGAAAAAAGCAATTATTATCAATGATGTATCACCATGCCCATGTTAATATATACAAGAAAAATAATTTTATTGAAAAGGTAAAGTTTAGCCTGTCATAGATATAGTAATACCAATGGCAAAAATAAATTTTTAAGTAGTTTTACTATTATAATATAAAACTGAAATGTACACAGGGAGGTGAAGCGAGAATGCAGTTGTAAAGTAAATATTGTGATTTAAGGAAATTTGTAAAACTGAACTCTCATTAAGTATTTCAGTTTTGTTAATCAGATTTCAAAATCTTCCAGCATTATAAAAAGGATTTATTGTTTGGGGGACAATTTTCACACTTAAATCTCTCTCTCTCTCTTTCTCTATTTTTTCTCTCTATTTTTGTCATGCTATCATTCTAATTAGCATACCTTCCACTATCAATCTAGATAATGATCTCCCTATTTCAAATTTATTGTCTTATGGAATATATCACCTCAAGTATTGCTTTATTTGAAATTGTTTGTTAGAAAGTGAAATTATGCTGATAAAAATACAAGTAAACTGTGCAACATAATAATTTTCCATGTCTGTTTCGTTGTTATACTGTTATCACAAATAGTAGATTGAAAAATGCATATCTCTGTGTATCTATAAATTTATGTACATATAATTACACATATGTGATTGAGGATGGCATTCATCATAAGGAGTTGACTTACACAACTACTGGGGCTGAGAACTCCCCTGATCTGCCATCTGAACAGGAAGAATAGCTCAAAGGTCTGAGAGCCTTTGCCAGGAAACTGATGGTTCAGATTCCAATTTCAGTCTGAAAGCCTGGGAACCAGAAGTGCAGAGCCATAGAATATGTGAGTCCCAGCTCAGTAGTGTGGCTGAGAGTGAATTCAACCTTCCCGGCTTTATTCTTCGCAGATCCTCAGTGGATTGGATACTGACTGTGCACAATGGGCATGCCAAAAGTGCAGACGCGCCCTCATTCATTTATTTATAAAAGTAAAGTTTGGACAGTTAAATGAGGACCTCGTAGGACAGAAAAGTTAAGATATGTGATGAACTTGTCTTTTTATTTAAATAAATGACCCTCAAGTAAGTCATATTAGAGGAAATGAAGGAAGAGCAGTGTATTCTTGGATGCTAGGTAATCCTAAGGTATTTCTCTATATTCATAAAAAATAATGTTGGGAAAATGAGCTATTACTGAAATAAAAGTATGTTGAGATTTAGAATACAAATCCACACAATAACTGTCAAAGTTATGCAAAACCTATGAGTATTCACCACTTCTTTAGTTTGTAAGATTAAGATCACAGAGATTCTGATGTAAGCAGGTGCCCAGACTTGCTCACCAGCAAATCACAGGGACTTGAATTCAGAATTCAAGTGAAAACGGGGATTGATTTCAGAATTGTAGGTCAGGACTCAGATCACCTTACCACAATGTATGCTTTTTTCCGGAGCACTGTAAACTTGTAATACCCTAATATGAGAATAATCTGCACACTGTGATTACAAAAAGTATATAAAGACCATAAATTGTTTGAGAATTGCTTGTTCTTCACATATCATCTTACTAGACTTCCATACACTCTTCAGACACTCTAGAAATACCTATTATCCACTGAACAAACTATATATCATTTCTGAAATCTCCTTTTTATTTATTTATATATTAACTATTTATAGTTGTTCAGTAATTTATGTGAATAGTATGCTTTCTTTTCAAAAGTGTGTCATGTAGAAATTACTCCATTTAAAATTGTCTTTCAATTGATACATAAAAGCTGTACATATTTATGAAATTCCATGCGATTTTTTTTTGAGTGGAAGAGAGATGTGGAGAGAGACAGAGACAGAGAGAGAGAGAGATTTTTTGCATCCGCTGGTTTACCCCTTAAATAATCACAATCACCAGGATGTTAATAGCTAAAAATCCACTTTCTGAGTCTGGAGATCAGCCAGCCAAAATTTCTAACCTGGAGCTCAAAGTATCTTTAGGTTGTGAAGGGAGGATGGAAGTAGCACTTGGACTAACCTCTGGGTTTGTGGTTTGAAGGTCTTTGGAAATGGCACAAGGAGTTAACCCAAATCTCTGACTCACCCATAAAGCAGTGTTGGCTGCTGTTATCTAGTGTGATGATTATAGTGGGATAGTTAACTAGGCACACTATTATCTCATGTAATGATTTCTTTGAATTTTATATCAAGTTATCCACCCTTGGGTTGGAAAAGTCAGTGCTATGTCTCAATGATGCCAAGTAATGGGAGTGGGAAAAAAATGGAAATATTAGTTGGAAAAACTGTAGCCTGATATTAGAAGATACTAAAAACGTGGATCTATTCCAGTTTTCAGGTACATAACACAATGGAAAATAAAGTGGATTCTACCAAAGATATACATAGCTCTGGTCACAATAGTACACTACAGTTTTCCATTGAAGTACACGTTTTTTCCCCACAGTTACCCCATTTTTCATTTAAGATAACCAAAGTAAGGTTATTCTTGTTTACAAAATAAGTCTTGTCTCAGTAGATATTGCATGATTTTAGCATGCACGTAGCAAAAATATTTACATTCACGTAATACATTAAAAGAAACAGATTAGATTTTAGTAGTCTCGTAGCTAAAAAGCCAAGCCAAGTACTCATCAGCAGCCATCATCTTCAGTAACTATAGAATTTGGTGAATTTCTCTCTACTTGAAATCCCCAAGATATTTCCCAGATATTTCACTTTTCCTGTGCATGACAGGATGTGATTTTTGCTAATTGTCTACAATGCAGGAAGCTTATAAGCCACATATCAGGGCAATTTTTCCAATAATTCTTTGTATTTTTTTCTTTTTTTTTTTTTGACAGGGAGAGTTAGACAGAGAGAGAGACAGAGAGAAAGTTCTTCCTTTCCGTTGGTTCACCCTCCAATGGCCGCCACGGCTGGCACGCTGCCAGGTGCCAGGTGCTTCTCCTGGTCTCCCATGGGGTGCAGGGCCCAAGCACTTGAACCATCCTCCACTGCATTCCCTGGACACAGCAGAGAGCTGGCCTGGAAGAGGGGCAACCGGGACAGAATCTGGTGACCCACCGGGACTAGAACCCAGTGTGCCGGCACCGCAGGAGGAGGATTAGCCTAGTGAGCCATGGCGCTGGCCCCAATAATTCTTCGTAAACATTTGCTGCCTAAACTCAACTTAGTTTCTTATGGCTTCTCTAGGTATCCTGTTCAAGTACAGAATTACAGGGAAAACCTTGGCTATAAATATAACTCTAGACTAAATGTGCTCTGTTGCAAGAATAACAAACTCATATTGAATATATGCAGATAATTCTATTGTCATGGAAACAATAATAGTCAGTTAGGGTTTCCAAATTGTGGAGGGATCAGTCAGGGAAAAGACACTAATTTATTTACATAAGCCTAATGTATCCAACTCTTGTGAGTTATAGAGAGATAATGGAAAAGGGAAAGTGGTACCATAAATACAGAAAATAGAACACTAAAGAACCAGCAAATTTTCAAAACCAAACCCATAAAAATTATAATAGTTTCATCATCTTTTTCAGTCTTGTTCTGTTTGATGTTTTAGTAATACTACATTCTTAGAGTTGTATCCATGAACTAATTAAATTTGTTCTCTTTAAGTATTTCAGGCATGGAAAGCCAAGACACTCTGGCAAAAGATCTCTGCGAGTGAGATCCCAGTGGAAAGAACAGGTCTTCAAAGAAGGAGGTACCTTTCTCTGAAGGGAGGAGAGAACCTCCACTTTGACTATGACCTTGTCTAAACAAGATAAGAGTCGGAGAACTCAGAGGGCTTCCATAGCCTTGGAAACTCATGACTGGAGCATAGGGAGATTACTGATGCCATAGACAGGAGTGTCAATTTGTAAAGTCAACAACAGGAGTCACTGTGCACTTACTCCTCATGTAGGATCTCTGTCCTTAATGTGCTGTGCATTGAGATTTAATGCTATAACGAGTACCCAAACAATATATTTCACTTTGTGTTTCTATGGGGGTGCAAACTGTTGAAATCTTTACTTAATGTACACTAAACTGATCCTCTGTAAAAAAAAAAAAAAAAAAAAAAAAAGAAAGAAAAGAAATTATCAACTCCCAACTTGACTCTCACTGGGATTAAACATGACAATAGGTCTGCTCTGATTTCATCATCATTAAAAAAAAATCATCTATTATTTTTCACTTTATGTTTCTGTGTGGGAGCAAACTGTTGAAATCCTTACTTAATGTATACTAAGCATATCTTCTGTATATTGAGATAATCGAAAATGAATCTTGATGTGAATGGAAGGGGAGAGGGAGTGGGAAAGGGGAGGGTAGTGGGTGGGAGGGACGGTATGTGGGGGAAGCCATTGTAATCCATAAATCGTACTTTGGAAATTTATATTCATTAAATAAAAGTTAAAAAAATAAATTTGTTCTCTTTATATTAATAGACATATAAAAGTATTTATTTATTTATTTCCCAGTGAAATAGAGCGAAAGGCAGGCAGAGGAGGATGGCCCAAGTGCTTGGGTCCCTGCACCCATGTGAGAGACCAGGATGAAGCTCCTAGCTCCTGGCTTCAGTCTGGCCCAGTGCTCGCCTTTGCAGCCATTTGGGAAATGAACCAGCACATGGAATCTCTCTCTCTCTGTCTTCCTCTGTCTCTGTGTGTGTACTCTGTCTTTCAAATAAATAAAATCAATCTTTTAAAAAAGCCATTTAACAGACATATAAATATCATGCATATTTCTGGGGCACTCTGTGATGCTGTGAAACATGTAAGCACTGTGTAATTATTTAAGCAGCACAAATATGTCATCACTTCAAACGTTCAGTGTTTCTTTATGTTGAAAATATCCAGAATACTACATTCTAGCATTCTGATAGAAATAACGCACTCTGTTGCCATCTTACTGTTCAATAGTGCCCCAAGTATTCTTACTCCAGTCCAGCTATTACCTAGGACCTGTTAGCCAACATTTCCCTACCCCACACACTTCCCTTCCCTCCCTAGGCTGTTGTACTCATTTTATTTTGACTTATATGAGATCATCTTTTTAGATTCCAACATACGAGTAAAATCATGATACTTGTCTTTTTTTCTTTTTCTTTTCTTTTTTTTTTTTTTTTTTTTTTTTTTTTTGCTAGAGTTAGAAAGTGAGAGAGAGAGAGAGAGAGACAGAGAGAAAGGTCTTCCTTTTCCTTTGGTTCACCTCCCAAGTGGCTGCCACGGCCGGTGCACTGCGGCCGATATGCTGCACCAATCCAAAGCCAGGACCCAGGTGCTTCCTCCTGGTCTCTCATGCGGGTGCAGGTCCCAAGCACTTGGGCCATCCTCCACTGCACTCCCGGGCCACAGCAGAGAGCTGGACTGGAAGAGGAGCAACTGGGAAAGAATCCAGTGCCCCAACTGGAACTAGAACCCGGGGTGCCAGTGCCGCAAGTGGAGGATTAGCCAAGTGAGCCGCATTTTAAGAGGTGAAAAAACAATTGAGATTTTACAAGGAGTCCACTGGGAATTTTCAAGGTTTATTTGAGAACAAGATATGATTTATCATCTAACTTGGAGAAAACATCATGGCCAAAAATGGAAAACAAACAAACAAAACACAAAAATAACAGTTCTCACTTCAAAAAAAGTCTCAGTTCTCTTAGATAATCAAACATGCAATAAAAGTTAATATAGAGTAGAGAAAATTATTCAGATAAGGCAAAAGAGCTTGATTTCTTAGATTATTAGAAAAATAAGGAAAATATATTAGTCATATTTAATAAAAAGAGGGCAGTAGTCCAAGAAAGTTTGATCATGTACTTATGTATCTGTGTGTATATATAAATATTTTTTTTTGACAGGCAGAGTGGACAATGAGAGAGAGAGACAGAGAGAAACGTCTTCCTTTGCCATTGGTTCACCCTCCAATGGCCACCGCGGCCGGCACGCCGTGCTGATCCGAAGCCAGGAGCCAGGTGCTTCTCCTGGTCTCCCATGGGGTGCAGGGCCCAAGCACTTGAACCATCCTCCACTGCACTCCCTGGACATAGCAGAGAGCTGGCCTGGAAGAGGGGAAACCGGGACAGAATCCGACGCCCCGACCGGGACTAGAACCCGGTGTGCCGGCGCCGCAAGGCAGAGGTTTAGCATACTGAGCCGTGTCGCCGGCCAACATCAGTATATTCGATAGTATGGTTTGCTACTTTGAGAATGAAAAGACTATAAAGAAATACATTCAAATATTTAGGCATTGATCAAAGAAACCATTTTCCAGAAATTTCTCTAACTTTTAATTTCTGTTTATTTTAAAAAAAAAATTTAAAGATTTATTTTATTTATTTGAAAGGCAGAGTTACAGAGAGGCATAGGCAGAGGCAGAGAGAGAGAGAGGTCTTCTATCTGCTGGTTTACTTCCCAGGTGGCCACAACCAGTAGAGTTGTCCTGATCTGAAACCAGGAGCTAGGAGCTTATTCCATGCTGGTGCAGGGGCCCAAGGACTTGAGCTATCATCTACCTCTCTCCCAGGCCATTGCAGAAAACTGGATTAGAAGTGGAGCAGTCAGGACTCGAACCGGCACCCATCTGGGATGCCAGCACTACAGCCGGCAGCTTTACCTGCTATGTCACAAGCACTGGTCCCAATTTCTGTTTATTTTTATGTTCCCCTACATTATTCTATCTCTCATTCTAAAATAACCCATAACTTTACATTAGAACAAAACTACTCTCATTTTCTCCTTAAAAACACATTCCTCATGCATTACATGCCTTTCCCTGTCAGATGCATATTCAATTTTCCTTATACATTTTGCATACAAAATTGCTTGCTTCATCCTTAGTACTTCCGCTTGTTCTATTTATTTAGATTAACCATAT
The DNA here is from genome assembly GCF_051225735.1 of Oryctolagus cuniculus. Taxonomy (NCBI): domain Eukaryota; kingdom Metazoa; phylum Chordata; class Mammalia; order Lagomorpha; family Leporidae; genus Oryctolagus; species Oryctolagus cuniculus. The sequence continues at coordinate 135,630,017 of NC_142874.1, forward strand.
AATATTAATAAAATATTCCAGTGGTGGACATTTGTCATAGGTTTAATACATTCTGGTATGACCAAATCTCATGTAGGAATGCCTGGGTTTAAAGTCCTGGCTCCAACCTAAATTTCATTGCCATGAATGCACACCATGTGTGACAGTGCTGATGGCTCAAGTAGTTGGACACCACCGACCAAAGGGGAAACCCAAATTGAATGCCCTATTCCTGGCTTCTGGCCTGTCCCGACCTCTGATGTTGCTGGCATTTGAGGAGTAAACCAGCTTATTGAAGAACTTACTTTGTCCCTCTGCTTGTCAAATAAATTGAATAAAAAATTAAAATTTAAATATCTCAATCTGTAAACTTAGTTGTGCTTAGTAGTTAGGTTTTAGTAGTTTATCTTACTTAGAAATGACCCAGATACTTAATGAATTTCTATTATTTAATTTGTAGTGTCAAGTAACTAAAACTAAGCTATTTTAAGGCAAACATACTATAATATTAAACAAGGCTAACCTTCACCTCAAGTTAAATCCTTGTTTAACTATTTCATAGCATATGCAAGCTTAACATGCATCAGTGAGTAAAAACCTAACACAATTACTGCAGGGATTTTTGTTTTATTGCTGTCAATTGTATGCATGAGGTAATGGATTTCAAGCAGCTCATTTATTTTACTTTGTCTTCATTTGTAAATTTATTTTTATATTTTATAATATTAATTTGTTATAAATTAACTTGTTAATATCATGCAGATGTGAAAATATAGGGTATTTCATAACATAATCACAAAGATAAACTCAGAAGAAATTTTACAGATATCTTTTTAGATGTTTAGCTGAGATTTAGTAAAACAAAACCCACAAGTTTATATAAAATAATTCTTACTGTCTTTTGTCTGTATTTTTATCCAAATTGCATTTCTGGAAAATGGGACAGTTATAGCTACTGCTCAGTGTGTGTACAAATGCTTTTCACCAATAACTGTGACTGAGACTTTTAGGAGTTTCATTTGTCCAGATGTGAGGATAAGAAGTCTGTGGGCTACATTGTTGGTGAGAGACTAAGGGCCATCAAGCAACTGCTGATGCTTCCATCACCTTTCTTAGAGGTTAAAATACCATTTGTTCCCAAGGAGACTTTCTTCTTGTCAGGCGCAGGCAGTTGCTTTCTGGAGGGTGCAGGTGTTAGGGGAGGAGCGTTTCCATGAATCCCTGAAGAATCTCTGAGCGGGCAGGGGACTTCAGGAACTGCGGAGATTTAAGGAACTGGATTGAGAGCAGAAAGGGCTGGAGAGGAGTTAGGTAGAGCAGGTAGTGGGTTGACTGGTATTTATCAAAGTATGAGAACTCAACGATAGGATGATCTAATCCTATTGAGCCACGACGGTGGCCAAGAATAAAAGCCTATTAATGAATGAATGAGCAAAATTAGCAACTCAATGATTGAACTGGAAGTGTGGAAAGAAAATATCCAAGAAAGAACATTATTTCTTTAAAGGCTTATTTATTTATTTCAAAGGCAGAGTTACAGACAGGCAGAGGCAGAAAGAGAGAGATCTTCCATCCGCTGGTTCACTCTGTAGATGGCTTCAATGGCCAGAGCTGGGCCGATCGGAAGCCAGGAACAGGGAGCTTCTCCAGGTTTTCCACATGGGTGCAGGGGCCCAAAGTCTTGAGCCATCTTCCACTGCAAAAATGAACATTATTATCAATGGAAAAGAAATGGAAGCAGAATATAAAAAAAGTTTTCAGTGAAATGGTTATGAGTAAGATCTGCAACCAGACTCTCAGGGAAAGAATCCTGCATACATGAAGTGGCATACGAGACTATTAATGTAAGTTTTCCTTTGTAAATGATAGGTAAGATTCTTTTATCAGCTAGGGGCCGGTGCCATGACACAGTAGGTTGATTCTCTGCCTGTGGCGCAAGCAACCCATATGGGCACTCATTCTAGTCCCAGCTGCTTCTCTCCTGATCCAGCTCTCTGCTGTGGCCTGGGAAGACAATAGAAGATGGCCTAGGTCCTCAGACCCCTGCACTCACATGGGAGACCTGGAAGAGGCATTTGGCTCCTGGCTTCAGATAGGTGCACGTCTGGCCGTTGCAGCCATTTGGGGAGTGAACCAGTGGAAAGAAGAACTTTCTCTCTGGTTCTCCCTCTCACTGTCTGTAACTCTACCTCTCAAATACATAAATAAAATCTTTTTAAAAAGAGATTATTTTATCAGCTGTACTAAAACAATCATTTTTAGATTTTGCTCTGTTCTCAATATCTAACTTTATTTTGCTGTATTTCTACCAATATATTTCAGAAACTTCAACTTCTTTCAAATCACTTTTTCATCCACACAGCTATTTGATAGATTTTTTACTTCCTTAAAACATAACATTCATAATTAATCAGAGAATATGAGACTCTGTAATTAGGGAAAGATGAAATTCTAATTTTAAGATGCCCCATTAATTGATTTCTAAGATGTCTTGACTCTCTTCCTCTGCAGCAACCATCCATCTAGTTTGCTTTACTTCCCACTAGACAGTGGTTTTCTATTTTGTGTTATGTTTTTGTCATTTTTTATTTTCTCTATATCTCGTAATAAATTTTCCATGATGAAATAATAAGTAGCGTTTAACCAGAATGCCTTACAGTGAGGAGAATGAACTTGACATAGGTCAGAAATGAAAATAGTTTCCTAATTATATAGAAATATGGATGTCATCACATCCCTTATAAATGACTGCATTTTTCTTTCAGGTGGAAAACCTTGAGGAGACATGTAGCCTTTCAGATGCATTTTAATTCCACTATCCTAGATAATCTTAGCAGATGGACATTTATTGGTGAATAACCCTTCCTCTGTGACATCAATGTGTGAATTACAGAGTAACTGAATGTGCCAGTGATCATGTCTGTGATTCTCAAAAAGGAAACATCCCATGGTCACGTAACTGATTCAGATAAGAACATTGGATGGAGCCAAGTGAGTAACATTAAGGTTGGAAGAGCAGGTACTTTCTTTTCACAGGCTATAGTGAAGGGAGGATTCCTATCTATGACAATCCAAAAGCAACTTCTTTACTTTATCTAAAGGCTACAATTAGAAGAGCTAGCAAAGTGGAACAATGCATTCAATCTCTACTTGTGACAGCTGCTAGACTCACATGTTGAAGTGCCAAACTCCCGGCTGCTCTGCTTTCAATTAAAGTTCTTGCTAATGGGCCTGGGAAGACAGCAGGTGGTATCCCAGTACTTGGGCCCCTGCCATCAACATGGGATAAATGGCAGAGTTCTCCTGGATTAACCTGTTTCGGGAAGTGTTTTATCTCTTTCTGTATCTGTCTCTGTCTTTTCCATTTCTCGTCCTCCTTCTCTTCTTCTTCCTTCTCTATAGCTTTGTCTTTTAAATAAATAAATAAATAAATAAATATTTTTTTATAAAGTGTAATTAGAGCATGAATTATATACATAAGAGAATAAAATGTAGATAGAGTTAATACAGTCATGGCATTGTTTGAAACCCCAGTGTCCACTTGTATCAGAGGCTATTATATTTTGGGGTTTTCTAATAAATTTAATTAAATTTCTCAAATGCAGCTGAAAAATTCTCAACCAATGTGGGCATATTTTCTAAATTTACACAACACGAAATTAAGGTCAAAAGCAAAACTATTTCCATGCAGTACAACCTCATACATATGCACACAAATACACAATTCTGTTTTTTTAGTGGAAACATTTGTAATCCAATAGGGAAAAATTGCGGAACACATATTGTATAACAGACATCATGCTAGATATTTATATTATAATTCACAATCTAATATCATGTCTCATAAATAAAAGCATACAAATAATACATAAAATCAATATACTAGTTAAATTATGTGAAACACAAGCAATTGATCATTTAATACATTTTCCTGTATCTTCTAAAATTATTTGGTTTCTAACACCAATATCTCAAGATACAATATGGAAAGCTGGATTTTGTTTGAAAGTCTGACTGGAATGTCCCAGCAGTTTTCACATCATTTACAATACCAGCCAGATTCCTAACACACTAGCAGATAATTACTGTCACATTTTGTAGTATGAATGAAAATCACTGAAAAATGGAGTTGAACAGGCAGAACACATGGAGAGTCACTTAATACACAATTGAGATAATTAGTCCTGATGTCATAATTGGATCCTTTTCCTTAGGGATATTTCCTTGTATTTGGTTGCCACATAACTCTCTAATCAGGTATATTTACTCAGAAAGTGTAAACCCTTGTTTCTCACTCAAAATGACTCCTCAGTGTAGAATCTTTAAACCTGTGTTCCTAAGATATGCATTTCATTTGCTTAAGTCCATGGCTAGTCATTATATGTTTCCTCAACAATGACACATAATCCCCTCCCCTGAGTATATTTCCTAAAACTGAAAAACTTAAAAGATCTGAACCCCAAGCATCATTGATTTTCCTATAGTGTGTATACATAACTTTCAATAGGAATGTAATGATTCTCTCTGAAATATGATTTCTTTGCTATCATATATGATAAAAGATCCTTTAAGAACCTAGAGTAGTGAGGAATATTGGGCAATAGCTCATGGAGAATTATGCAGCTCTTCATGGATTTGAAAGTTTTTGGAAATATTTCTACAAAAGATTTTGAAATAAATATATGCACACATATATATTCAACATATCTATGCTTCTCTTGGGTTCTATACTTACAGTGTCTGTCCTCATAGCAAGGGCACTCTTCCACCACAATGACTTCAGGAGTGGGCATGTGATTTGCTTTAGAAAACAGACATAGTAATATCTGAGCAACATTTCCAAGAGGCAAGGTTGGGGTGTTTCCATCAATCTGAGCCTCAGATGAAGTTGTGATATGCAGAGTCACATTGGGCCCACAGGAGCCTAGAATCTGGACAACAGAATGCTAACAAAAATATCCAAACTACATTTAATACCAAGTGACTTATTTTTGTTGCCTGAGACTAAGTTGAGGAATCTCCTGGGCATTACTTCTTCCTACATATGTATAACTTTATAAACAGTGGTTTATTGACTAAATTTTAATTCTTATGACGATTCATGTAAACTTTGGCAAATCTTAAAAATTGTCTCCATCTAGAAGAATATGACAATTGATATTTTCTGATTCCTTTCAGATCTCTTTGATTATATGAGCTTTGATTTAATATTTGATTTAGAGAATTTTTTCACGGGGCTGGCACTGTGGCATGGAAGGTAAAGCTGCCTCCTGCAGTGCCAGCATTCCATATGGGTTCCGGTTCGAGTCCTCACTGCTCCACTTCCAATCCAGCTCTCTGCTATGGCCTGAGAAAGCAATAAAAGATGGATCAAGTTCTTCGGCCCTTGCATCCACGTGGGAGACCTGGAAAAAGCTCCTGGTTCCTGGCTCCTGGCTTTGGATAGGTGCAGCTACAGCCATTATGACCAACTGGAGAGTGAACCAGTGGATGGAAGACCTCTCTGTCTCTCCTTCTCTGTGTAACTCTTTCAATTAAATAAAAAAAAATTTTAAAAAACAAAAAATATTTTTTCATAATGATTCTCACTTGTAATTTATTATTTATCCGTGAAATATAAGTCTTGTGTAGAATACCATGAAATTTAGCGTATGTTATACTCTACATTGTCATGTTAGGTCTTCAGAAACATTACTCAGTTGAAGACATGACAGTCAGGAGAGTTGATCCGAAAATATATTTTTCTGTTTATTTATTTCTGTTTATTTCTGTCTATTTCTCATTCCCTCTTATTAAAAATTGCTTTTATTTGTGAATTTATCTTAAGAAATTCAAACGTGTTCATTTTTACCTACTTTTCTTTATTTACGTTTTTGATAGCTGGTTACTTAATATTTTCTGTTTCTCACAGGTTTTGCTTGTTTGTTGGTTTGCAACAGGAATTCCTGAGATCTATGACTAATACTATATGGTTCAAAATTAACATGATTTTCAGAAACTAACACTATCATCACGCTATGTTATGTCATGTTTGTCAAGTCACATCCTGTATATGATTCAGTTTGCTCAAATATAAAGAAAAAGGTGACATCTCAGCATTTTATTTCAGAAGGTTGTGAAGCAAAAGTAAATGCATGTATCTATGATGTCTACTAACTATATGAAAACTAAAACATGAATATTTTTGACATATTCAATAATTTTTACTTTCAAAATTTTTGTAGTGATTCACAAAAACTACACTACTTTATAGCATTCTTTAGTAAGTAAGATTTCAACAAATATGTAAGAGAGCAAATGGAAATCGGATTATGACAGTTGGGTCTAGTCCTTTATGTATATGTGAGATCATTCACACACAATCATATTTAGCCCACAAACCATTCATTTTCTTGAAACTCCTTATAGACTCATAATTCTCATTATCAAATCTGGAATCTAGAACAGCTGTTCATGTCAACATTAAAATGATTATGTTCAAATGGGTTTTACATGTGACAAATAAGACTTCTTTTTTTCTCTCATATCTTTCAAGTTTTCCACCAATTTATTTTCATTTTGTTTGAAATATGTCCAGAAAAAGCTGGAAAAAGAACAACTATGGGCTTAATTTCGAAGCATTAAAATAAACACAATGATTAGAAAAATGTGAAAAAAGTTTCAATTTCTTCTTGGATCTTCAATGCAACTTGGTATGTTATATTATATGGTACGTATTTTAATATAGAGCTGATATATTTTGAATTGATAATATAAAATTTCTTATTCTATTGATATAATTTAAAAGTACACTACTTGATTTTCAAATATTAAAACAAACTTGTCTAGAGGACTCAAAACGCTTACACGGAAAAATCAAGAGTTTCTTCTTCCATCAAGATGCTCCATGAACTTGAGTTCACAAGGAAGAGAAAAGCAGAAGAGACGAGCAGGAGCACAAAGGGACACCCACAGCAGGGTGAGAGAGGAGAAAGAAGAACAGGTGGCAAGTGAGGGGCCTGGTCCAGGGACCCGTGCACTCCTGCCACCCTCATCCCAGCTAAGAGGATTGCCCTGTACATGTACAACAGACATTGTGTCTGTGGAGCACCCAGAAACCTCATCTGGAGAGCAATGCTAAGTCTTAGTTCTCCAATGAATCCCAGAGGCATCTCCAGGAATAAAGTCTTCAATCTGCACCCCAGAAAAGATGAAGACAAGGAATCCAACAGCTATGTAAAAAAAAAAAAAAATCAATGTAGAAACACAAGAAGCATGAACAAGGAAGGCAATATGAATCCCGGAAAGGAACACAATATTGCATTGAAATTTACAATGAAGAAAGCACGATCCATAAAATGCATGAAAAGCAATTCAAAACAATGCTTCTAAAGTTTCTCAAAATTTAGGGTGTCTGTTAAATTAAGTTAAGAAATCAGTACTTGACATGGATGAGAAATTCAGCAGAGTTAGAGATATTGAAAAAAAAAAAAAAACAAAACAGAAAATTAGTATTGTATTAGTTAAAAAGAAAACTTAATGGAAAGCCTTAACAACAGAATTGATGGGAAAGAAAAAAGAATATCCAATCTGGAAGATAAGTCTTTTGAAGTATTGTACTCAGAAAAAACTATAAGAGATAAAAATTATAGTTAATACAATGTTTTAGATCTATAGAATCATGTAACTATCAAGAACTGTTAGAAGTTCTTGAAGGAATATAAAATATAAATATAAAATGCAATATAAAATGATGACTAGTCAATAGCAAAAACTTTCCCCATTTTGGAGAAAGATTTGAGCATACAAATAGAAGAAACACATAGAACCTCAAATAGTCATGATCAAAAAAAGCCTCATCATGACACAATATAGTCAATCTCTCAAAAGTAAAGCATAAAGAGAATTATTTGAAAGTTTTCAACACATATATTCCAGGTCACTTTTAAAGAAATCCCCATTAGACTGACAGCATAAACCCCACAGGCTAGCAGAGAACAAAGAGATATATTCCCTGTTCTAAAAAGAAAAAGAAAAAGAAAAAGAAGAAACCTGCCAAACCAGAACACTTTACCCAAAAAAGTACACATTTGTAAATGAAGGTGAAATGAAGAACTTCCAAGACAAGCAAAACTTGAAAGAATTTGTCTCTACCCAATTAGCCTTACAAATGATAACCTAAGAAAGTTCTATGTACAAAAACAGAAAAGACAATTAGCATCATGAGAGAAAGAAGACAGAAAATCACCTACTAAAGCAACCAAGGAGACTCATAACAACCATAGGAATATTTATGGAAAAATGACAGGACCAAGTCATTGCTTATTGATAATAATCTTGAATGTAAATGGACTAAATTCTCCAATTTTAAAATATAGACTGGCTGAGTGGATAAAAAAATAGGCTCACCTATATGCTTCCAATAAGAAGCACACTTCAATAATTATGACACATGAAGAAAATGAAAAGATGCAAACAGAAATTAAAAGTGAACAGTAGTTGTACCAGACAAAATAGACTTTAAGGAAAAAAATTGTTAAACAGGTAAGATCATTACGTAATGATTTGGTATCAATTCAACAAGAAGATGGGGTTACAGTGAATGTATGGGTACCCAATTCTAGGGTACTCAGCTTTGTAAAAAAAAATCTTAATAAGATGGAAGGGATATACACTTCTAATAAAATAATAATGGGAGTTTACAACATTCCAATCTCATCAATCTATAACCAAACCACATAAAAACACAATAAGCAAACACAGAGCTAATCTACACTTTAGACAAAATGGACAACACAGATACCTACAGAACCTTCCATCCCATAAATTCAGAATACACGTTCTTTTCATAATTGTATGAGACATTTTCTAGGTTTGATCACATGCTAGGCCATAAAAGAAGTATCAACAAATTCAACCTAGTTGAAATACTATTATGTATATGCTGTTAATGAAATGAGAAATTAAGAACTAAGAACAACTCTAGAAAATACACAAAAACATGGACATTGAATATCATTCCCCTAATAATCTATAGATTACAGAAGAAGTCAAGAGGAAAATCAGTAAATAAATTCCTTCAAGTGAATAAAATGAAAATATAGCATATCAAAACTATAAAATGCAGCAAAAACAATGTTGAGAAGAAAATTTACAGCCAATAAGATAGTACATCAAAAAATTAGAATGATATCAAATAAAAAATTTAACAGTGAAACTCAAGTATCTAGAACAAATTAAACCAAAAATAGCAGAAAAAAAGAAAAATATTAAAAATTAGAGAAGTAAACAAAAGAGAAATCCACAAAATAATTTTTAAGTATCCATTAAATGAATATCTGTTTTTTTTTGAAAAAATAAAAGATTGATAAACAATTGGTGCAAATAACCAAAATACTGGAGAACCAAAATTAAAAATAAATCATAGATGAAAAAGGAGCTGTTACAACTGATACCACAGAAATATAAAAAAAAAAAATCACAAAGTTATATGCCAAAGCATGCAAAGTCCAGATGAGCTGGACAGATTATAGACACATACAATTTATCAAAATTGAGGCCCAATGACATAGAAAACTAGAATACACCAATAACTAAGCTGAGAATAACTCGATAATAAAAAGCATCCCAACAATCAGTGGTCTAAGACTGAATTGCTTCACTGCTGAATTCTATCAAATTTTCAATGAAGACCTCATACTAATTCTGTTTAACTATTTAGCACAATTGAAAGTGAGGGAACTCTTCCAAATTCACTGTATGATACCAATAATACCTGAATTCTAAAACTAACAATACAACAAAAAAGAGAGATATAGATCAATATCCCTGATGGACATGGACACAGATGTCCTTGACAAAATGTTAGAGAATCAAATTCAAGCACACATCACAAAGATCACTCACCCAGAACAAATGGGATTTATCATTGGGGTTCAGGGATTGTTCAACATATGCAAATCAATAAACATGAAAATTTATGTCAACAAAACGAAGGATAAAAGTCATTTGAGGGGCAGGCGCTGTAGCTCACTTGGTTAATCCTCTGCCTGCGGTGCTGGCATCCCATATGGGCGCTGGGTTCTAGTCTCAGCTGCTCCTCTTCCAGTCCAGCTCTCTGCTGTGGCCCGGGAGTGCAGTGGAGGGTGGCCCAAGTGCTTGGGCCCTGCACCTGCATGGGAGATCAGGAAGAAGCACCAGGCTCCTAGCTTTGGATCGGCTCAGCGCCGGCCATAGCAACCATTTAGGGAGTGAACCAACGGAAGGAAGACCTTTTTCTCTCTCTCTCTCTCACTGTCTTTAACTCTACTTGTCAAATAAATTTAAAAATAAAAGTCATTTGATTATCTCAATTGATTGGATAATTCATTTTATAAAATTCAACATCGTTTCATGATGAACAATCTAAAATTGAGTATAGAAGGAGCACACCTCTGCAAAATAAAGGTACTATATTACAAACCCACATCCTGATTCATACTGAACAGGAAAAAGCTGGAACCATTTCAACTGAGATCCAGAACCAGAAGAATATGCACCCTCTCAACACTACTATCAATATGGCTCTAGAATTTTTTTTCCCACACCACTAGGCAAGAAAAATAAATCAAAGGGATAAAAATTGAAAGGAGGAACTCAAATAGCCCTGTTTGCAAATGTCATGATCCTTTAGGTAGGAGAAGAAAAGATTTCCCTTATATACCTTTAGAAGCAACAAGCTAATCTGTTTCAGTTTCAGAATATAACATCAACACGCACACACACACAACTAACAGCATTATTATACATCAATAATGTTCTGGTACACAAAGAACTGATAAGATTAGTCACATTCAGAAGAGCTACAAAAAATGTACATACTTTAGAATAAATTTAACCAAAGATATGAAATATCTGTATAATGAATATTGTACAACATTAAGAAAAGAAAGAGAAGACACAAAAATCAAAAAAAAAAAACTTTATAATCCTGGATTGGACAGAATTAACATAATACAAAGTGCTCATACTACAGAAAGCAATTTATTGTTTCAATATAATCCCAATGAAAATTCCAAAGACATTGCTCACAGAAGTAGAAAAACCAATCCTAAAATTTATATGAAAACACAAAAGTCAGTGAATGGCCAAAAAAATCTTAAACAATAAAACCTGAGCTGGTGGCATAGCAACACCAGATTACAGGACATAGTATATTGCTCTTATAATCAAAACTGCCTGGGGGCCGGCGCTGTGCCACAGTGGGTAAAGCCTCTGCCTACATGCCGGCATCCCATATGGGTAGCCGTTCGAGTCCCGGCTGCTCCACTTCCAATCCAGCTCTATGTTATGGCCTGGGAAAAGCAGTAGAAAATGGCCCAAGTCCTGGGGCCCATGAAACCGCATGGGAGACTCAGAAGAAGTTCCTGGCTCCTGGCTTTGGATTGGCACAGCACCAGCCATTGTGGCCAACTGGGGAGTGAACCAGTGGATGGAAGACATCTCTCTCCCTCTGCCTCTCCTTCTCTCTCTGTAAATCTGATTTTCAAATAAAATAAATAAATCTTAAAAAAAAAAAACAGCCTGGTACTGACACAAAAATAGACATGTAGACAAGTGGAACAACAGAAAAACCAGAAACTACCCAGCATATCTATAACCAAGAAAACTTTGACAAACTAGCTAAACAGCGCTGTTGGTTTTTATTGTGTGTGTGTGTGCGTATGTGTGCATTGATTTTATATTCTGAAACTAGAACAAATTCATTTATTGATTCTGATAGTCTCTAGGGAGGTCTTCCCTTCCTCTACTTAAAGTATCATGTCATTTGCAAACAGGGGTAATTTGACTTCCTCCTTATTGATTCTAATAATCTCTAGGGAAGTCTTCCCCTTCCTCTACTTAAAGTATCATGTCATCTGCAAACAGGGGTAAATTGACTTCCTCCCTTCCAACTTATATCCTCTGATTTATTTATCTTGCCTAATGGTGCTGGAAAAATCTTCCAAAATGATATTAAATATTAGTGGTGAGAGTGTGCATACTTGTTTGGTTCTGTCTGGATCTTAGTCGAAATGCTTCCAATTTATTCCCATTCAGTATGATGTCATATATTACCTTTATTATATTGAGGTCTGTTCCATTCATAAAGGCATATATCACATGTTTTATTTATTTGTGGAAGCTAATATGGATAGTAAGTATAACAATTGTGTGGATGCCATACAATTTGTTATTTCATTGTTAATATTGCTACACTGAATCATACCATGTGAATGACAATATACTCTTCTTTCCCCATATGATTATTGTCATGAATCCTTCATTCTGTGATATTAATATATGTTTTCAAGGAAACATAATATATATGAGTATGTATGTGATGTTTACATTGGAAGTGAATGAGGGAACATGCTAAAAATTATCGTAATATGAAAAGCAAGATACAAAAAAAGAATTTTTACAGCAAATCAGAGTAAATATGATTCCATTCAAAAGGAAGAAATTCAGTGGAAATTTTTGCTTGAGAGTATACAAAAGCTTTCATGAAAGAGGGGATATTAAGGTATATAGAATTATACAAAGTGGGTAGTGCTGGCTATGGTAACAAATGTGATTGTGGAAATCATGACACAATGTTATTCTATCGTCTACATTGAGTATATACACTTCTCGTTATTACACGTTTTAAATAATCAGTGTAAACTATATTAAAAAGAAAAAAAAAAAACAAGAAAATCAGAATCTAATCTTGTATTCTTGAATTGCAGCAAACTCAGAGTTGATGTGTTATCCTTTAATATTTACCTGGACTTAATTGCTACAATTTGGTTGAAAAAATTTTTTCTATGTTCATGAGGATAATTGGCTGTTAATTATTTTTGGCAATCTCTTTGATGACCAGAAAAAAATTAGTTAGCAAAGATTCCTCCTTTATTTCTATAATACTGATATTGCTGGGAAAGTGCCAGGGCTTTGATCCTAAACAGTGTCAAGGCAAGGGAGATTTGATAAATGCACATTGTATACAAGTGTGTAGTGGCATGCTGTGTCCCTTCAATGTGTATTAATATTGTAAAAAGATTAACATAAAAAAGAATGCAGAAAAAGAGAAGACGAATTCAAGGAGCACCAAAAACTTGAAATTCTCATTTATTAGAGCAGTTGACTTTTAATAGAAAACCAAGTTAATATTCTGGCTCCAATATTTCATTGGTAATATCTACGAAATATATAAGGGATTGATATAATCATCCTAAGTGATTTTGTGATTATATATGTAGATTCACATTTGTGCATACATGGATGCTGGTAAAACATGCCTCTTATTTGCTTCTGCATAATATAAGTATGTGAATATGCATAAATTTTAAGTATAGTTTAACTTACATTATTCTATTCATAGCTATATTATTGGGCAAAACCGATTTTTCCTAAATAGCATGTTTTCCCTGCCAGCCTATATGTCAATACTTTTCTCAGTCCACATTATTTTTTAATTTCACTCTTCCTGGAAATGAATGATAGGTGCCCTGCCTAATTGGGAGGTTGTATATCAAAGCTACCTTTAATTCCATACTACAGCCATGCATTTTAAATATCACTTCCCATCCTTTGTCATTCTCTGACAGGTTTGAGTGACAAGTGCAAAAGCCACCATTTTAAATTTTATCTACAAAGAGAAAAAAGCAGACAACCTTATACATAGTTTTCCTTGCTTCCTATAATAAAGGGGTGCATGCATTTGTGCATTTCAGTCAAAATCTGTAATTAGAGTGACATAGATGCATCAGGGAGGGTTCAGCAAACACTGAGAACCTGCTAAGTGTAGCTGAAAGGGTTATGAATACCAAATTAATACCCACTGCGGTTCCACCTCAAAGTCACATTTCCTGAGAGAAATGAAAACTTGCTGAATATTATTGGGAAAGCAAACATTATTTCAAGCTCCAGGAACTAAAAGTACAGAATATTAATAACCATCTATTTCTAGCTTTAATCCATGCAATTAAAAAGGTCAGAAGTGTTAATTTTGATAAAGGTCTTTTTAGAAAGAGAAGTACTAGATGAGACCCTAATTATTAATCATCATCAAGAAAAGTCCTGACAGCAATTATCACGCTATCATAAAGCAAGTAGTCCTGGGAATTCTCAAGTGGATAAGCACATTTTATGGGCCCAAACAAACTCACGTTTCACATTACAGAAGGCATAAGTATAAAGGTGCATTCCATACGCCTAATACTACAGTTATGCTAAGATGGCAAAACTCACTGCATACGTGGATGGAATATGTTTAGGCATAACTGAATTTAATAGAAGCGTATATGATTTTTTATTATTCATGTGTCTTCCCAAAATATGCAGTCTTCTCAGGGCATAGTGTTTGCCTAAGCATTCAGTTATTCAATTTGAGTTCATAGTTATTGTTATCATTTGGGGATGAAGTGGAAAGATTTCTAGTTTATCATAGAAAATGCCCCAGGGTTTTACATTTGTGTTCCCAGTGAATCTCTAATTTAGAAAAAGAAATTAAAAACTGAAATGTGGAAATGAAAGCAAAAATGGTGTAGAGAGGGTAAATGTTAGAATCATGTGATATTTCTAGAGCTATGTGTTAGCAATTTCAGCATTTAAAGCTAAAATGGGAAAATATATTTTGAAATAAACATTGGTAGACATTTATTGATACATATATCTAGTGAGTTCATATTAAGTTCTAGTATGTGAACTATGTACTTGATTTTTAATATGTATTTAATTTTTTTTAAATCATAGATATTTAGGGGAGAGATTTTCTATATTTGATATATACAGCTAATAGTTAAGAATGTTTTATTTCTTTGAAAGGCAGAGGCACAGAGGGAAAAGGAGAGACAGACATAGGGAGAAAGAGAGAGAGAGAGAGGGAGAGAGAAAGAGAGAGAGAGAGGATCTTCCATTTGCTGGTTCACCAATCAATATACTTTTAAATTTATTTAAAAATCTGAGGATACCACTGAGGAGATATTGAAGGAATCATTTGACACCTCTATTTGGGGAAAGAATAGTGACCAACAGGTAAGCTGAGTCTTCTTTATATTTTGGAGATTGCCAAAGAGGCCTCGAAGTTGATGAAATTGATGGAAAGAAAGGTACTTTGGACCAGGCTCATGGAGGTGAGGGTGAAAATGAGGCTGAAGATGACTTTGGGTGCCGTGATTGAGGCACTGAAGATGCAGGAGGATTTGGTAGCGGAGTCAGGAAGGATTGGAGGGGAAGGAGGACTCCAAGGAGGCAGTGGTAGAGGCAGAGACCCAGGCTGCAAGCAAATAGGATGAATCTGAGTGGTTTCTTCAGTCCTTGTCTTTCCCTCTTCCATCTGAAAGAAAAACTCTGGAGTTTTTACTGAGACCTGATCATGGCAGCGCCATCTGAGGAATTGCAGGACAGCGTGTTGTCCTGTGATCAACGTGGGAATACAGATAATTAACATTTCAACGATGATGCCCTGTTGCTTTGGACTGGATAGTCAACAATTTCTTTAGAGATGAAGAAGAGAGGTAACCCTTGTCTGTAAGTTTAGAATTTATATTGTTTCATCCCATACAAAAAATTTTTCCCTACAAATTGTGTGTGTGTGTGTGTGAGAGAGAGAGAGAGAGAGAGAGAGAGAAAGAGAGAGTTGGGATTATAAAGAAAACCAGAGAGTTGGGATTATAAAGAAAACCAGAATGCTTTCTCATGATTTTTGCTTCAGTGAGTTGAGTTTAGGACAAATTTAAACTCCTAAACTGGCTCTAGACTTGTGCCTCCTAAAAGGCATTCCTACTGAATGTCATTGAAGAGCATGACAGCACCTGCCCCATCCAATGCACGGGATTGATTCATTGGTGGTAAGTATCCAAGCTGCATATGTGGGCAGGTGTCTGGGGAGGTGAAGTTCTTCTATGGCTCTCTGGGTTGGAGGACGACTGTCTCTTCTTGATTGTAGCAGACCCAAGGGTCACGTCCTGAACAGGTGCTCTAGAAAGAGTCACATGGGGACATTGCTCGGGTCTCCTAAGATATGAAATTGAGAACATAAATTCTGAAATTGGAAGTAGCAAAGGAACATAATCTGTGCTAGATAAATGATACAGTAATTTGATGAAGATTGTTTATAAATATTTATTTATTTGAAAGTCAGAGTTACACACACACACACACACGGGGGGAGGGTCTTCTATCCGCTGGTTCACTCTCCAATTGGCCTCAATGGCAGGAGCTGTGCCGATCTGAAGCCAGGAGCCAGGAGCTTTTACTGGGTCTCCCATGCAGGTGCAGGGGCCCAAGGACTCAGGTCATCCTTTACTGCTTTCCAGACCATAGGAGCAAGCTGGATTGGAAGTAGAGCAGCCAGGACTCAAACTGGCACCCATATGGAATGCCAGCACTGTGTACAGCAGCTTTACCTTCTATGCTACAGCACCAGCCCCGTTGATTAAGTTTTTTGGACTGTGTATAATGCTGACATTCTGTCGAGTGTGAGTATGAACTCTGCTTAACTCACACCCCTTCTAATAATTGTTAAAGGACACATGAAAAAAATGTCATGTAAAACTTAAGAAACATTATTTACAAATACTCACCATCATCATTGTGATACTTTGATAAAAAAAGGACAAAAGTCAAATTCCTTGTCCTTGAGTGTCTCAAATTCAAGTACAGTCCATGGCAATATCATTGCTTCATCAGAAATATGCTCAAAGTGTGGAGCCCAAATGTTGTCCTAGCCTGGGAGATATAAAATAGGCTTTTGTTTAAGATTTACTTATTTATTTATTTGAAAGGCAGAGTTAAGAGAGAGGCAGAGGCAGAGAGAGAAAGAAAGGTCTTTCACTGGGTCATTCCCCAAGTGGCTGAAATGGCCAGAGCTAGACCAATCTGAAGCCAGGATTTCTTCTGGGTCTCCCATGAAGGTGCAGTGGCCTAAGGACTTGAGCCATCTTCTACTGCTTTCCCAGGATATAGCAGAGAGCTGGATCGGAAGTGGAGTAGCTGGGACTGGAACCGGCACACATATGGGAGGCCGGCACTGCAGGCGAAGGCTTTATCCACTATACCAGCGCTAGCACCCTTTTTCTGATTTTTAAATATTAATCAAGAAATCTCCAGTGTACCAGAAATTTCAAGTGTAGGGAAAGGCAGCCTAGCAGTATAGAAGTTTATGGAATTAGAAGACACATAAGGAGTGTGTTCTAGGTAGAGTTTTTTGTTTGTTTGTTTGTTTGTTTTAATTTGACAGATAGACAGTGAGAAAGAGAGACAAGAGACAGATCTTCCTTCCAAATGTTCACCCCCCACCAAATGGCCTCTATGGCCAGAACTATGCCCATCCGAAGCCAGGAGCCAGGTGCTTCCTCCTGGTCTCCCATATTGGGTGCAGGGCCCAAGCACTTGGGCCATCCTCCACTGCCTTCCAGGCCACAGCAGAGAGCTGGAGTGGAAGAGTAGCAACCAGGACTAGAACCCATCGGCCATATGGGATGCAGGCTCGGCAGGCGGAGGATTAACCAAGTGAGCCACTTCCTGGGCCTCTAGGTAGAGTATTTATTTATTTATTTACTTTACAGGCAGAGTGGACAGTGAGAGAGAGAGACAGAGGGAAAGGTCTTCCTTTTGCCATTGGTTCACCCTCCAATGGCTGCCATGGCTGGCGCACCGCGCTGATCCGAAGGCAGGAGCCAGGGGCTTCTCCTGGTCTCCCATGGGGTGCAGGGCCCAAGCACTTGGGCCATCCTCCACTGCCCTCCCTGGCCATAGCAGAGAGCTGGCCTGGAAGAGGGGCAACCAGGACAGAATCTGGCGCCCCGACTGGGACTAGAACCTGGTTTGCCGGCACCGCAAGGCAGAGGATTAGCCTAGTGAGCCGCGGCGCCAGCTAGGTAGAGTTTTAATATTGAAAGTTTGAGATTGATCCAGATAATATACTAACAGATTTTGTTTGTTTTAACATATGACTAATGTTTAATTTACATACAAAAACAATCACAGATAAGTGGACTTTTCAAAGTTTTTGTTGTTGTTGTTGATGATTTAAAAAATTAGGTTGCCGTCATTCCAACTCAGCTTTTTTTTTAAATTTTATTTAATGAATATAAATTTCCAAAGTACAGAATATGGATTACAATGGCTTGCCCCCCATAACGTCCCTCCAACCTGCAACCCTCCCCTTTTCCACTCCCCCTCCCCTTCCATTCACATCAAGATTCATTTTCAATTCTCTTTATATACAGAAGATCAGTTTAGCATACATTAAGTAAAGATTTCAACAGTTTGCTCCCACACAGAAACATAAAGTGAAAAATACTGTTTGAGTACTAGTTATAGCATTAAATCTCAATGTACAGCACACTAAGGACAAAGATCCTACGTGAGGAGTAAGTGCACAGTGACTCCTTTGTTGACTTAACAAATTGACACTCTTATTTATGGCATCAGTAATCAACCTAGGCTCTTGTCATGAGCTGCCAAGACTATGGAAGCCCCCTGAGTTCACTGACTCTGATAATATTTAGACAAGGCCATGATCAAAGTGGAAGTTCTCTCCTCCCTTCAGAGAAAGGTACCTCCTTCTTTGATGACCCATTCTTTCCACTGGGCTCTCACTCGTGGAGATCTTTCATTTAGGTTTTGTTGTGTTTTTTTTGTTTTTTTTGTTTTTTTGTTTTTTTTTTTTTTTTCCCCAGAGTGTCTTGGCTTTCCATGCCTGAAATACTCTCATGGGCATTTCAGCCAAATCCACATGCCTTAAGGGCTGATTCTGAGGCCAGAGTGCTGTTAGGACATTTGCCATTCTATGGGTCTCTGTGTATCTCACTTCCCATGTTGGATTGTTCTCTCCCTTTTTTATTCTATCAGCTAGTATTTGCAGACACTATTCTTGTTTATGTGATCCCTTTGGTTCTTAGTCCTATTATTATGACCAATTGTGAACAGAAATTAATCACTGGGACTAGTGAGATGGCATTGAATTTGAATCCCCTGGTATGTTTCTAACTCTACCATTTGAGGTAAGTCAGCTTGAGCATGTCCCGAATTGCACATCTCTTCCCTCTCTTATTCCCACTCTTATATTTAACAGCAATCACTTTTCAGTTAAGTTTCAGCACTTAAGAAGAATTGTGTATTGATTACAGTATTCAACCAAAAGTATTAAGTAGAACAAACAAAAAAAAATACTAAGAGGGATAACATATTAAGCTGCTCATCAACAGTCAGGGTGAGGGCTGATCAAGTCACCATTTCTCATAGTGTTCATTTCACTTTAACAGGTTTCCTTTTTGGTGCTCAGTTAGTTGTCACCTATCAAGGAGAACAAGTGGTATTTGTCCCTTTGGGATTGGCTTATTTCACTCAACATAATGTTTTCCAAATTCCTAACAGGGATCACTTTTCAGTTAAAATTTAAAGCCCTAAGAATAATTGTGTGTTAATTACAGAGTTCAACCAATGGTACTAGAACAAAAAAAAATACTAAAATGGATAAAGTATTACATTGTACATCAACCGTCAGGACAAGAGCTGATCAAGTCACTGTTTCTCATAGTGTCCATTTCACTTCAACAAGTTTCCCCTTTGGTGCTCAGTTAGTTGTTGCCAATCAGGGAGAACATATAATATTTGTCCCTTTGGGACTGGCTTAATTCACTCAGCATGATGTTTTCCAGATTCCTCCATTTTGTTACAAATGACCGGATCTCATTTTCTTTTACTGCTGTATAGTATTCTATGGAATACATATCCCATAATTTATTTTTTTCCATGTTCTCAGTTTTTTTTAAATTTTTTTTAGCTTTTATTTAATGAATGTAAATTTCCAAAGTACGACTTATGGATTACAATGGCTTCCCCCCCATACCGTCCCTCCCACCCACAACCCTCCCCTTTCCCACTCCCTCTCCCCTTCCATTCACATCAAGATTCATTTTCGATTATCTTAATATGCAGAAGATCAGATTAGTATACATTAAGTAAGGATTTCAACAGTTTGCTCCCACACAGAAATATAAAGTGAAAAATAATAGATGATTTTTTCTAAATGATGATGAAATCAGATCAGACCTATTGTCATGTTTAATCCCAGTGAGAGTCAAGTTGGGAATTGATAATTTCTTTTCTTTTTTTTTTTTTTTTTACAGAAGATCAGTTTAGTATGCATTAAGTAAAGATTTCAACAGTTTGCACCCCCAGAGAAACACAAAGTGAAATATAATGTTTGAGTACTCGTTATAGCATTAAATCTCAATGCACAGCACATTAAGGACAGAGATCCTACATGAGGAGTAAGTGCACAGTGACTCCTGTTGTTGACTTTACCAATTGACACTCCTGTCTATGGCATCAGTAGTCTCCCTATGCTCCAGTCATGAGTTTCCAAGGCTATGGAAGCCCTCTGAGTTCTCCGACTCTTATCTTGTTTAGACAAGGTCATAGTCAAAGTGGAGGTTCTCTCCTCCCTTCAGAGAAAGGTACCTCCTTCTTTGATGACCTGTTCTTTCCACTGGGATCTCACTCACAGTGATCTTTTGCCAGAGTGTCTTGGTTTTCCATGCCTGAAATACTCTCATGGGCTTTTCAGCCAGATCCGAATGCCTTTAGGGCTGATTCTGAGGCCAGAGTGCTATTTAGGACATCTGCCATTCTATGAGTCTGCTGAGTATCTCACTTCCCATAATTTCTTTATCCAGTCCACTGTTGATGGGCATATATGTTAACTCCAGGTCTTAGCTATTGTGAATTGAGCTGCAATAAACATTAAAGTGCAGACAGTTTTTTTGTTTGCCAATTTAATTTCCTTTGGGTGAATTCCAAGGAGTGGCATGGCTGGTTTGTATGGTAGGGTTATATTCAGGTTTCTGAGGAATCTCCAGACTGACTTCCATAGTGGCTTTACCAGTTTGCATTTCCACCAACGGTCGGTTAGTGTCCCTTTTGAATTCTGTATGCAAACATTTTTGGTATCCATCTACCATTTCTATGGTAACATATATGTGAACAGATAACTTCTAATTTCAATTTCATTAGTATTTAAAATGAGTAAGCTGCTCTGATGACTATAAGTTGAATCTCACACTACCTGGAAAACCACAAAAATATGATTTGCTTATTAAATGCATATTGTGAAGCTTAAAGAATTGCCTCAGTGTCTAAAAGATTCATATCAATGACAAGTTTGATGTTAACCCATGTTGTCATATATTGAAGGCTTTCCCCCTTTGTAAAACTGAATGATATTCCATTGTATGTATACAGCGTTATTTATTTATCATTTTTTTGTCACAACACATTTCTGATGTTTCAACATCTTGGGTATTATGAGTATAACTATAATGAATACTGAGAAAAGTCTTATAAGGAAAAGTACTGCATGACTCCACTTAAGTGAAATTTCTAAAATGGTTGAATTCATAGAACAAAGATTTAAATGTAGTTGATAGCAGTTGGAAGAAGGGAAAAATGGGACATGGCTAACAATTTTTGGAAAATATGTTACACCAGAAGAATAATTTCCAACTATCTGATGCACAATATTTTGTTTATAGACAACCATACTTCATTGTGCATCTAAAAATCTAAGGGGTGGGGCAGATCTCCTGTTAATAAGTTCTGACCAAAATTTTAAAAAGTTGAGGAACAAGCAGTAATGAATTTTCTGAAATATTAAAAAATGTTGAACATAATTGAGAACACATTTTTAAGTATGTGTGTGCTTGCTCTGTAAGCATCTATATTGATATGAATATTGATATAGATGTCCTGACTGTACCTGATATTAATTACACTAATACATTATTCATTATGATTATTCTTAGAGAAAGACAGGAGACGAGTGTTTGCCAGAGGATAAATGTTGGAGGGGATGGGCAGGAAGGATTCTCTGGGGAGATAAACATGGTCTCATAGTGGAAAGGTGGTGGTTGCCGTCCTTTGTAAATGTATTAAATTCCACTTATGTGCACACTTTAAACGTTATGTTTGCTATGTGAAGTTCACCTCATTAAAATATTTATTGGCATTGGAATTTGAAATTCACAAAGCTTTTCTATGTAAAAGTATTGTTTGTTTTTTGATCTTTTTGAACATTGGAATAAAACATTTGTTCTTCCATTTAGTCCCTAGGGATGGATTTGGCCTGCAGGCTCTAATTTGCTGGCCCCTGGTCTGAAGACAGTACATTTCTACTTTCCCAGGATAAATTCTTGTCCTCAGGCAAGCCACTGGTTCCTCTGTGTTGTCTATTTATGAAGTTTATCAAGTTGACAAAAACAAGTGAATCAGTCTAATTTCCACTGAACCAGTGCAGCTGCAAATCAATGTGCAGGGTATCTGCTCAAGGGATATTGAATTTGTAAATAATTGCTTTAAAATAGGGAAAACAATGAGTTTACAAATATTGATTTTTAAATAAGTTAAACCGCTTTCTTAATTACATGTTTAGATGTTGAAAGTCTAAATTATCAATTGCTATATATGAGTGTACTTTAATATTTTTCCACAATTGAATTGTATTGGCAAAGTGAAGAGTCCCCACTATTCAAACTAACCTCCTTCCCACATTGCCTCCCTCTATGTAATTGTTTTAGATATTATGTACATTTTGACTAACATATCTTATAAAAAAGAAATATTTAATTATGATAAGGCTATGCACTCTACTTTGAAACTTACATTTTACTCATATAACAAAATGTACTTCTACTTGCTAAACATGCTACAGGATATGGTTACATCACAGGTGATTATTTGAATTCATATGTGTTTTCCTCAATTCTCTGCCTGATGTACACACAGTGTTATTCTCATATGCCGGACAACTTCCTATTTCTTAGACTTCATGTCATTCTACATAGGGGGTGCTTCAAAAATTTGTGGAAAATGCAGTTAAAAATGCATTAATTATGGGGCTTGTGCTGTGGCTCACTTGGTTAATCCTCTGCCTGTGACACTGGCATCCCATATGGTTCTAGTCCTGCTCCTCTTCCAGTCCAGCCCTCTGCTGTGACTCAGAAGGGCAGTGGAGGATGGCCCAAGTGCTTGGGCTCCTGCACCCACACGGGAGACCAGGAGGAAGCACCTGAATCCTGGCTTTGGATCGACGAAGTGCTGGCCGTTGCGGCCATTTTGGGGGTGAACCAACAGAAGGAAGTGCTTTCTCTCTTTCTCTCTGTCTCTCTCTCTCACTGTTTGTAATTCTACCTGTCAATAAATAAAAATTTAAAAAATACATTAATTTTGAGACAAAATGTTTGAAATTCATGCATTGTTTTTTTCAAATACATGTTTTCCATGAACTTATTGAAGACACTACTTATGCATGAATTTTTTAAAAAAATTGTAACAAAATAAATATTTATTTTCTGCAAACTATTTGGAAGTACCTTTGTATGTAAATACCTTTATATAGATATACACTTGAGTTTTATATACCACCTTTCACTGTTATGCAAATGGGTTTTCTAAACACATTTTTCACAAGCAATATTAGGAATAGTGCAGTAAAAGTACACTTATCTTTTAGATGTGGATTTACTAGGTCAAAGGGTATACATGTGCTATAATAATCCCAACAGCTTTCTCTTGTTGCTATTGTTCTGATGGTGTATAAATTATTTCTTAAGTCTCCAGCATTGGAAGTGGTTCACATCATTTGGCTCTCTGCCTTCTCCCCAGAGCCTCAATGCTGGAGGGGAATGTATAATACAAAACCACTGTTTATTGTACTATGTAGTGCTTGGGGATTATTCATATCCACGCGGGAATACTCAGATAAAAGGGCAAAAATCAAAGCAAAATATTATTTGAAACTAAACCTAGTTACCTGATGAAGCATTGTCTCTGCAAATAAAAAAATAAATACAAGCTTGAAATCCAATCATAGTAAAGATTCTTTAACAGGCTTTTGGCAGAGTTCTTTGACAGATGGTTCTTTGTGAAAACACCTAGTTTATTTCAGGCTTGAAATGTTTTTTTTACTGGAGTTAAATAAAATCACAACGGTCACAGTGAGATAGGAGTCACAGCTAGAGATTCTAGATTCAAAGCCAGGTGGTATTTTGTCTGATTGAAAAATACAACCAAAATGTCGATGTCCATTCAAAGGCAGCTAAGCAAGAGAAATAATTCAAATAGATGACTGTAGGCATTTGAGAAACTGACATGTCTCCACCTACTGGCTTTCCACTGAGAGCTCATGAATGATGAATTTTTATTTGTGGGTTTTCCATTTGTCTTAGAAAAATTCAGAAAATCTGTCTTTATGTTTGGAATACACACAGCAGAGTCTTTTGTATTTGGAAACAAAGAAAAAATACACTACAAACTATGACACAAACAGACTCATAGATATTTACAGTTAAATGGCTTTTGGCAACTTGACATAGTACATTGTCAAAAATGCATCTTATTAAAATTAAAACATACATTTCCCAATGAAACTTGAATAGCAAGTAAAAGTGTTAGAAAAGTGTGTATTTCACTCCATTTAGATCTAAACTAAATTGTTCAAAAGCATTGCAAGTACATGATTTTGTTCATTCAAGGACATTTTATGTGACAGATCATTTATGTTTAATAAAGCCTACTTATCTATAGTCGAGTCTTTGTTATATTCTGTAATGGAGCAATCATAATTTGGCTGAAACCATTAACACATGCAGCTCAGATTAAATGTGTGCACAATGACTCAAAAAGCTTACTGGACTGTGTGCTGATTGTGAATCTAATGGTTATGAACAATCAACTATATTTCAGTTTATCATAACTCAATGTGCATTTCTTAACCTTTCTACATAATACTCTATAAATTTGGCATTTTTGTTTTTAAAAAAAAAAAACTCCAATACATTTTTTAGTTTCTAATTAGAGTGCTTGTAGAGGGTTTTTGAATAATAAAAATAAGGACTATAAAGCATATTTTTAAAATTTCTACTTTACTTATAATAGAATTTATCTTATGATAGAATATTTGCAGTTTTAAGAGGTTGAGAGAAAAATGTTTAGCTTAGTGTTGAAGACACTGTCTGTGATGCCCATGCCACACAGCAGAGTGCTTGGGTTAGATCCCAGGCTCCTAACTCAAGCTTTCTGCTAATGCAGACCCTGGAGAGCCGTGATGATGGCTCTAGTGCTTGGATTCCTGTCAATCATGTGGAAGACCCAGATTGAATTCTCAGCTCTCAACTTTGACCTGACCTCATTTTGGCTGTTTCAGGTATTTGAGGAGTCAAGCAATAAATTCAAGTTGTTCTTTCTCTTTCACTTTCTCTTTCTCCTCTCTCTAGTTTTCCTCTCTGTCTCTGCCTCTCATACACACACACATATATACACATATGCGTGTATATATACACACACACGTACACACACACATACACACACAATGGGGGGATAGAGATATCTCATTGTGTAATGTGATGCTCTACTTAAGACCAAATAATGTTATAATTAATACTGAAAACATTTGAAATTTTTCATAGAAGTTTTGGTTATAAAAATACTACTAGAGTAATTGCTATAAAATTTTAGAAAATTATAAGAAAATTAACAAGATCTATCTCATCATTCAAAGTAAACAGCAATATCCTGAATAAAACGACAGACTTACAGTGATTTTTTTAAACTAATAAACATGAAACCATAATATATTCAACTCTGCAATTCACGGTATTTATTTGACAGACTATTGGCACCTTACCGAATGTTAATAATTAGAGAACAATCCCACCTACTAATCAAGATTCTTTT
Organism: Oryctolagus cuniculus; assembly: GCF_051225735.1. Lineage (NCBI taxonomy): Eukaryota > Metazoa > Chordata > Mammalia > Lagomorpha > Leporidae > Oryctolagus > Oryctolagus cuniculus. The sequence continues at coordinate 135,655,718 of NC_142874.1, forward strand.
ATTTGAATGTAATAATCATTCACCTGAAAGACGCTAAGGGAAACAAGAGATGTATTAACTGAACCGAATCCCAGATGTGTTCATGTGGGCAGCTGTTTCTCAGATACTGCAGTGTGACCATTTTCTATGATTTCTTATCCAAGTCTTCTCTTCTGTAGCCTCTGCCTTGTATTTGCCTCAATGTTTTTTGTGCATGAAGAGGTTACCATGACCTTACCAATGTCACAGTCCAGCTATGACAGGCATCGTCCGTCGGTACAATTTAAGCACAAGAGATAAACGTCCTACAAGAAAGTTGTAGTGCTTACATAACACTTGTGTGACCAAACGAACAGTTGATTTCTTTAGCAAGGATTACTGTTTCCCTATGGTAAAATTAGTATTTAACTGATATCTCTTTTCTATTCATTACTTCCTACTCTAAATCCCCATAAACTACCAAAGTTGAATTTCTGAAACATGAACCATATTAAGTCACTTCTCTTCTCAAAAGCTTTTCTTGGAAAGAAGGGGGAAAAATGAGTTCCACACCATCATATTATAGTCATAAATGTCCTGCTCCAGCCTGGGTCTCTGCCCCCTTGTGCTCAGTGCCTCAGCGTCTCATCCCGCATGTCATCCTAGACTAACTGTATTCTACACATCCTGAAATGCATTAGGCTAATTTTCACTATTACTGCATTTGAACCATGATCTTGTAAGCCCTGAGAATTATCAAACTACTTTCAAGAGGGCCACAATTCCAAACTAACTTTTATAGTAATAAAGTCTGTCTGCTAAATCCTATTATCTCACAAGTATGAACTAGAAATTTCCAGAGGCTATATGAACTATGAATAATACAGATTAAGGCAAAAATATGAATATATACATACATATATATGATTCATGATACCTAACTAAAACGGAAATTAAATATTGCTACAAATGGACCAAAATGGCATTCTACTCCATTTTTTTTTATTGTAGTTGCTGTTTTGGAAAATGTCATCATTAAAGATTAAATTAAACTGGAATTTATAAAATAAGTAAAGGATTTACTTTTATGTTTTTGAAAAATGAGTTCTTAATACAGCAACTATTTTTTAGCCAAAAAAGGAAAATTTATTTGAAGTCTTCAATAATTTTTGAGTGTGAAAGAGTCCGCGAAACAAGAAGTTGGGCACCACTGCAGCAGACTCTGAGACTGCTTTTCTTTATCTATCAGACACCCATTCCCCAAATGTTCATATGGTTCCTGTACCTTGCTGTTTCTCCAGTCTCTTTCTCAATATTTAGGTCGCTATACCAGCTTTGTTGAGAAGCCTTTCCTGACTCATCTGTCTGAAGCAGTGCCCTTTGCCCTCAGAAATATCTTCAGTCACATTGTTCTGCTTTAATTTGTGCTAGCACTTAAAAGTGTCTGAAGTTTTACCATTTCTTAACCTGTTCGTACGTTTCTTTTCTAGTTCCTCCATTGAAAGAGAAACTCTTTCATTTATGAAAATGTTTTGTTCTCTGTTGAGCAAACACAAAGGAATACGTTTTCAAATCAGACCCTTGCAAATTAAAGGTAACACTTAGCATCAAGGGTCTAAGACTCCAACTGCCTGGTTAAATCAAAAGGACATGTACAACTGACAGTGGCTCCCTGGATCCACCATTCTGATGACACACACATTTTCTGATCCAGAATTCTATGCGTATGGTCTACGTGAGGTGTAAGGGTTACTTGTCACAAGGAACACCATATTTACAACCTCATGTTATACATCAAAGCATTGTTGCAGCTGCCTTAGCATTTTCTAAGGATTCATGCCTGATACATTTATAGATTCTATTTTGTTTACTATGAATAGTCTTTTCCAGTGGCATTCCGCTGCAATCACTCCATGAAAATATTCTTTCCAAAGCAAACATCATTCATTTTTATTCTTAGGGGGTCTGCACTTCAAAATGTTTACAAGGATACTGGATCGGGTCACTGAATTTCTTCCCTCTGGGACATATCTCTAGCAATCAGAAGAGGAAACTGAGCAGGTTAATCACTTTAATACATTCTTCTGACCACTAGAACCCCAGTTCCTAGACTAGTAAATAGAATACCTAATATCTGGTAAGTATTCATAAATATGAGCCTTAGGATGGACTGGAAATGAGTTTCACTTCACTTTTAATATTTCACTATGCAACTTTACATGATTTAGATTTTTAAAATATAACTTGGGGCTATTTACACAACAGCACGGTAAACAGCATTGCAAATCCATCTTAGTGCACGTACCTAATTCTTCCCTGTGTTAAATTCTCAGAAGCAGAATTTTAGGTGGAAAAACATACATCTATCACATTTTCAGGCATACAACAAAGCTGCCATCAGAAATATACTAGTTTATAGGCCTGAAAAGGCATAAAATTGTCTACTAAGTCATATGCATCCATGTATCCAGCAACACAATTTGAATATTGTCAATCATGTATTTCCTAATATGAAAAATGTTTGTTTAACATGCTTATTAGTCATCTAGATTTTTATAAAATCCTTGTTGATGTCTTTCACATGCTAAATGCTTTCTTCTATATTTTCTCTGTAATTCTCTATGTCCATGATTATTTACATAATTTATTCAGTTTGTGAGTGTTTATGTATACATATGCATACATCACTTTTATAAGTATACACGCACACATGGGTAATTCAAATAGTTCACAGAAAAGTGGAGCAAAATACAAATTTATTTTGTTGCAAAATTGTTGAAATCCATGCATACAAGGGACTTAAAAAGTTCATCAGAAATGTGTTACAAGGTGTTTTGCAACATATCAATGTGAAAGAAAGTGAGAAACTGTAAAAATCGCTAGAGACCACAACACTTGTGCACTTGATCTAGTCTACACAACTTGTCAACTAAGAGCAATTTAAACAGAAACTCAGTTGACGTCTCTCAAAGTGATTTTCTCTCTTTCACAAGCACTTGAAATTTGCTGTAAAAGTCAACACCCATTATGCTGGTTAACTTTGGCAATTAACTGATTAGAAATACTGGAATTCTTTCAATTTTCCTTAAGAAAACCCTAATTTTCTTTTCTTTATAATTTTTTTTAACTTTTATTTAATGAATATAAATTTCCAAAGTACAGCTTATGGATTACAATGGCTTCCCCCCATAATGTCCCTCCCACCCGCAACCCTCCCCTTTCCCACTCCCTCTCCCCTTCCATTCACATCAAGATTCATTTTCGATTCTCTTTATATACAGAAGATCAGTTTAGCATACATTAAGTAAAGATTTCAACAGAATTTCATTTTTTGAAGTAAGAAGTTAGGGTTAAAAAAGAAACGTGGAGGCTAATGCTGTGGCATAGTACATTAATTCTCCACCTAAGGTGCTGATATTCCATATCAAGTCCCGGCTGCTCCACTTCCTCAACGGCTTGGGAAAACAGTGGAAGATGGCCCATGGGTGTGGGTCCCTGCTTCCACGTGGGAGACCTGGAAAAAGGTCCTGGCTTCTGGCTTCAGATCAGCCCAGCTCAGGATGTGGTCACCATTTGGGGAATAAACCAGCGGACGAAGACCTCTCTCACTGTCTCTCCCTCTCTCTGTCTGTAACTCTGCCTCTCAAATAAATAAATAAAATCTTTAAAAAATGAAAAAGGAAGAAATGACATCGCCTTGTAGCTCTGGCTTTAAAATATCTATTAGAAGAAATATAAATATATGTGGTTTTCTGATGTGATATTCATCTTTTTCATACCAAACGAAATACAATAAAACACTTAGATTTTGGCAGTTTAATATAAAAGTAAAGGCAAATATGTATAAAAATAATTGAAAACTGGGCAGCATTCCTGTAATTAAAGCAAACAAATGGCCGGCGCCGTGGCTCAATAGGCTAATCCTCCACCCAGCGGCACCGACACAACAGGTTCTAGTCCCGGTCAGAGGGCCAGATTCTCTCCGTTTGCCCCCCTTCCAGACCAGCTCTATGCTATGGCCTGGGAGTACAGTGGAGGATGGCCCAAGTACTTGGGCCCTGCACCCCATGGGAGACCAGGAGAAGCACCTGGCTCCTGCCTTCGGATCAACGCGGTGCGCAGCGGCCATTGGAGGGTGAACCAACGGCAAAGGAAGACCTTTCTCTCTGTATCTCTCTCTCACTGTCCACTCTGCCTGTCAAAAAATAAATAAATAAATGCAAACAAATGAACTAAAACAATAATCCTAAAGGGATTTGAGTCAATAATACTTCAATTACAGCTCTGAAAGCTCCAATTTCTTGATTGTTTATTAAATAAAAAATAAACATTAGAGCTTACTTGTTGACACCCTCTCATTTCTTTACTTCTTTCCTTCTTCTCTTTATTTGGTAAAAACAAACTTTAAATTATGTAAAGGAAATCAAATTATGTAAAGATTTATTGGATTCTGAAATGATACGTGTGAAAAAGTTTAAAAATGGTATTTCTGGGTCAGAGGTAAAAAAAAAATTTGGAGGAAATATTATATCTGACCAAAAACAAAACAGAGCCACTAAGCTAGAGAGCTGAGCATTATTTTGACAGACATGGGGAATGCAGAATGAACCCATGGTTACCGAGGCTTCACTTGCATGGGCTTTCACTCATTTTCAACCTCAGTGAGAATAAGGTGTGTAGTTAACAGTACATGACAGGGTCAATTCTAATGATGTCCTGCAGGGCGACCTGTCCAGTGCTAAATTCTGAAATGGAAACATGGAAATAAATAATCACAAATCATGAAACACTGCCACATCTAAATGCATAGGCAGTAATACAAATAACAAGTGTTTTTATGGTTTCCAAAACAGAATTTATTGCAATAATCACACTAAAAATATATGGAAGGGCATGGTCTTCAGCTCCACAAACAGTGAACTCATGTTTGTGTATTAAATGGGAGCTTAAGCTCACATATTAATAAAAAAGGCATTTTCTTAAAGGAAATAAGGAGAAAAAGAGAAATATTAAGTTGTTATTGCTAGATATTTTAAAAGTAATACTAATACAAAATGCCTGAAAAATTAAACACATAAAAATGATATTATCTTTTATCAGAAGAAAATAAAGAGAAAAAAATAAAAGTCTCCAAGAAAGTAAACCTGAAAGCACAGTCCCCTTCCAGTCCTGTCCAGATGATTTAGGAAGCCCATAATTCTAAGCTTTGTTGAAGAAAAACCTGTCAGAAAATGAAAATGATATATATTTGACCTAAATTTCCAACTTTTTCCCACAAGCCGACTATCTGTAGTTGTCTATTAACTATCTGTGTGTTGAGGACCTGATGTAGGGATGAAGACGGAGGATGTACTGCTTTTGCAGTGAATACTTACTTACTCAACATTGTGAACAGTTGAGACCCTATCCATGAACTATTCTGTTTCAAAACTGCACTCTGTGAGTGGACATACAGCCTAGTGGTGAATATGACTGTGCCCTACATCACAGTGCCTGGATTCAGTTTCTGGCTCCATCTCTTGTCTTTAAGCTTCCAACTAAAGCAGTCTTTGGGGGACAGCAGGTGATGACTGAAGTAATTTGGTCTCTATCACCCATGCGGGACATGTGAATTGAGTTTCCAGCCTGTTTTCAGCCTGGTCCAGTCCCTGCCACTGTGGAAATTGGAGAAGTCAACCAGCATATAGAAGCTCTCGGTCTGTCTTTCCCTCAAATACAAATAATAATTGCAATATTTAAATGAGGGCATTTTTTGCACAATGGTATTACTAGTATTAATTTTAGAACCCATGTCTTGATAATCCTTAAGCATCAGTATGTTTAGGTCTCCTATGAGTGGGCCACTCTCCTACCTCCTCTCCACCCTAGGCTGATGCTTCTTTGGTGGTAGGGGCAACGCAGAAGCACGTCAGGTCACTTGTTTTGCCACATAGAGTAGAGACAGGAGTTAAAACTTTGATCCTTACCTTAATCTCGACTTTGATAATTCAGGAGAGTGCTAGTAGCCCAGTGACCGATGCACATGTGTAATAGTGCTGGAGACAACTAAACAAGCAGAGATGACTCTCCCCTTCAGCGGATACCTACCCCTTCCTTATCTTCTGTCAAGGGATGAAAGGGCAACTTGTGTAAAATCATATTGAAAGAAAGCAAACACATGTTTCATTAAAAATAGCAGAAAGATTATATGGATTCAAGACTGAATGCAGGGCTGGTGCTGTGGTACAGCAGGTGGAACGCTGCCTGCAGTGCCTGCATTCTGTATGGGTGTCGATTCTAGTCCCCGCTGCTCTGCTTTCAATCCAGCTCTCTGCTGTGGCCTGGGACAGCAGTGGAGGATGGCCAAATCCTTGGGCTCCTGTGCCCACATGCTTCATATCCGCACAGCTCTGGCCCTTGCCAGCCATCTGGGGAGTGAACCAGAGGATGGAAACCTCTCTCTCTCTCTCTCTGCCTCTGCCTCTCTGTAACTCTGACTTTCAAATAAAAAAGACTTTCAAATTAAAAAAGAAAAGAATGAACGCAAAAGTATTCCTCCTGAGCCTGGAGTGGATAAGGAGAAAGCAAGGAACTTGACTCAGAAATTATCAGTTATCAGTGGACAAACTACCTCCAAATGAAGCCCAGACTTGCTAATCCAAAATATTGCACAATCACCAAGAGAAAAACTATGTAATCAGCTGGTGTACATTTCAAATAACACTGACTATATATGATTTATAATAATGAGGAGTTATATGTCAGTGCAGAAAACAGGAATTAATAACTATGATCACTTTCCATAGGATAGCTGATGACCTTTGATTGATGACACTAATATCAATGGAATTTTTTGTGTGTCTACCTCAGATACTGTCACACGTATGGACACTGAGTGAGGGAGCGTGTGTGCCTTGTCACAGGTATTTTGCTTCTAATTTTGATATTTTTGAACTTGCAATTTATAGTTTGAATCTTAACTGTAATTGTTTAGAAATTTTGCCAAATAAATATCCCCTTATCTCAATCCCCAATAGACATCAAAATCTTAGAATCTACTACTAAGAATTGTGCCCACTTGGCCCACATTTCACTCATTTCTTTTCCTCTTTCTTTCACTTAGTAAGGATTACTGGTAGCTACCAGATCTGTGTTGCCGGAGCCTAGCCATGAGAAAATTAAGTATGTGACTGACTCTACATGGAAACAATAATGATGATCCCTTGCACCATCTACCACACAAGTCCCCAATTATCTTTGCTCACTCCATGCCAATCAGGGAATTAAATGATAGCTTGAATACTTCAAGAACTGTACAAAACAATAGTGAAATAAAAAATAAGTACACTAACTGCACCAAATGCCATGTAAGATGTTGGGCAACAAGGTACCAAATGTTGTTCAATTTAATTTAAAAAATACGGAGTGTATTCACAAGCAGTGACTTAGAGGTTGGATGGAAAATGTTTTCTTAGCAGCTTTCTATCTAACGAGAGACAGGAAAATAAACAAACCATTATGATACACTGAGCATCTACTATGATAGAAGAATGCTGAAATAATTCAAAGGAAGGGGAGCTGTCATCCCACATTCCACTCTGCCAACTGCAGCTTTTCAAAGAGACCTTGGAATAATAGGGAGAAAAGTCCTTCCAGAGATTCTCAAGGAGAAAACTTACTTTAGACCTTCAGCTAAATCTAGAAAATGGCTCATACATTAACTAGTTATCTATTTAAAACTTCAGACTTTGCAGAAGTGCAAGCTTAGCCAGAAAAAAATCTCAGACTTTAGTTATTCAGATAGCTTCAATTCTTTCTAAATTTTGTTTAGTCAGCAAAATTCTATGAATCAAAATAAAATAGTTACAAATATTTCTTATAATTATTAGAAATGGATAAGCTATAAGTTTAACTAAAATTAAATATGCAATGTTAAAATCACAAATAGTTAAGGAAAGAATGCTTGGCTTAAATAAGTTTGAAAATGCTCATGAGTATTACTGTGGTTTTCAGATTTTTTTTTTAATTTCAACTTACTCTGAATGTAAATCTAACAATTATTTTTGATATAATTCAATGAGTATTTATACTTTTACATTTTTACATGCATAATATTTTAACACAGACTTGCTCATTTGGGGACACTACCTATGCTTGAAGCAATCCTCACTCTCCTTTTACAGATAAGAGGAAGTGTGTTTGGAGAAGATGAAAAATACTAAGCTAGCCAATCCAAGATACAACTTCTGATGTGAAGTTCCCAACCTTATTCATCACATATCAACTCCTGGCAAAATCTCAGTTCCAAATGTTCAGAATTTTTTCATTTAAAATTAATTAATATATAGAGAATAGCTTTTATGCATTTCATAGGTACAATTCCAAGAAGACTACCATACTTCTCATTTAAAAAAAAAAAAAGATTTATTTATCTGAAAGGCAGAGTTACATATAGGGGGGTGGGAGAAGGAGAGAGATCTATCTGCCATCCCTTGGTTCACTTACCAAATGGCTGCAATACCTTGGCTGGGATGAGCTGAAGACAGGAACTCCACCCAGTTCTCCCATGGGCGTGGAAGGCCAAGCACTGGTGCCATTTTCTGCTGTCTTGCCAGGCATACCAATGGGAGCTGGATCAGAAGTGGAGTAGCTGGGACACAAAATGGCATCCATACGTGATGCCTGCAACACAGGTGGCACCACAATAAAGCCCCTCTTTCATTTTTGAGACACATTTTTTTCTCTCAATCTATATTTTTTCCTCAGAGAATCTCAGGCCATCCTCATTTTCACACAACATTTTTCAAAATATTAGTTGTGATAGTAGATATCAATATCCAAAGCCTTAAACAAATAAAAGTTCCAAAGTACTTAATTCTCCTCCTTCATTTTGTATATTAATAATAAAAAGCTCATCTGATTCTTCAAGGATATTTCTATAAATACACTATTAAACTGCTTAATTATTAGTATTTTAGAATTTTTATAAGATTTATTTATTAGAGAGTCAGAGTTACTTTGATTGAGGGAGAGACAGAGAGAGAGAGAGCTCTTCCATCTAATGGTTCACTCCCAGAAGATCACAATGGGAAGGGCTAGGCCAGGCAAATGTTAGAAGCAGGAGTTTCTTTCAGGTCTCCTACATGGGTGCAGGGGCCCAAGCATTTGTTCCATCTTCCATGGCCTTTCCCAGGCCGTTAGGAAGGAGCTGGGTCAGAAGTGGAGCAGCCTGGACTCGAAGTGTTTCCGCTATGAGATGCCAGCATGATTGATGGGTAGTGGTTCTACTTGCTAAGCCACAGTGCTCTCTCCTAAGCTGCTTTTGTTTTACAAAAATATATTAAGTGATACCAAGTGTGTTTCATTTCACATTGTCGCATTGGCAAATTTTTGAATTCTCAGACATTAGTTTTGAAGATGGATATATGTACATTAAAGAGACAGCAATTGACCCTTGGGAGTAGGGACACAAGATTTTAGATAATATAATGCTTTGACGTTCTCCAACAAATCACAGAATATAAACAGATAACAGAGTGTGTCTTGGATATTATTCAGTGGGTAGGAATTAGGAAAATTGATTGAATAGGTTAGTAAAGGAAGAGAACAACACTAAAAACAGTTTGAGATACACTGCTCTAAAGATTATATTTTGCATATAATTAAAACTGAGATAGTCAGCAACAAAACAAATAATCCAGTTAAGAAATGGGTAAAGGATATGAATAGACATTTTTCAAAAGAAGAAATACAAATGGCCAACAAACCTGAAAAAAAATGCTAGCATCATTAGCCAGCAGAGAAATGCAAATAAAAACCACAATGATATATAACTATTGACTATTATCAAAAGTCAAAAAAAAAAAAAGGTTTAAGTGAGAATGTGAAGAAAAGGGAACCATAAAATACAGTTTCTGGGAATGCAAATTAGTAAAGTCATTATGAAAAACAGTATGAAGTATACTCAAAAAGCAAAAAAAGAAAAAATATTGACCATACACCCCAGCACTCCATTTCTGGGAATATATGCAAAGAAAGTAGAATTTACATACTAAATAGATATTTCAACTACCATACTTATTGCAGCCCAATTGATAATAGCAACAATATGGAATCAACAGTGATGTCCATCAATGGATGATTGTATTAAGAAAATATACTATTTTCTTTTTTATTTATTTATTTGAGAGGTAGAGTCACAGAGAGTGAGAGGAAGAGACAGAGAGAAAGGTCTTCCTTCCATTGGTTCACTCCCTAAATGGGGGCAAAGGTCAGAGCTGCACCAATCCAAAGCCAGGAGCCAGGATTTTCTTCCCTGTCTCCCACACAGGTGCAGGTGCCCAAGCACCTGGGTCATCTTCTATGCTTTCCCAGGCCATAGCAGAGAGCTGGGTTGGAAGAGGAGCAGCTGGGACTAGAATCAGCACCCATAGGGGATGCAAGCACTGCATGTGGAGGATTATCCTACTCTGGCACAGTGCTGGCCCCTATACTATTTTCTCAATGTATATTTCTCAATCTAGGGGTGGAATATTCCCCAGAGATAAAAAAAAAAAAGATCAGAATCCTTGCATTTGCAACATAACGAATGGAACTAGGGATCATTATACTAAATGAAATCAACAAGATACAGAAAGATAAATTCCACACATTTTCTTTCATATGTGGAAATCATTAAAAAAGTGTGGATTGCATAGTAGTTGTTATATAGTCATAAATGTCAGTGTTAACTTATATACTGTATATAATGATATACCTTTCTTTTCTCACTTTGTGATTCTTGGCTTGAAACACAGAGCAAGTGATATTAGTTTCACTGCTTTCACAAAAAATAGTATGTATGTGTAAGTATGAAATAGGTATTTATGAAATGGATATGGAAAAATGTTAAAATTTAGATGTTAAATTAGAAAATAATTCTATAAATATTATAAAAATCAAAACAGAGAGAATTTAAGCTGATGAATTTTTGCAAAGTAGATATGTAGGTTTAACACATAAGTGCAGTGTAGTTATCACTTCTTCAAAATTCCTAAACTCCACATTTCATTGAAATCCAACTTTATACCTTCAGTTGGCATTTGAAAAAGAAAAAAAACAGCAACAACAACGTCGATGGCCCTGAAATGTCATTTTGGTGACTTGGCCAAGAGACAATCCTGCAGGTCTCAGTTCGCAGAGAACCTTTAAAAGCTGGGGATGCTATTAGCAGAGGTTCCTCCGCTGTTTCTTTTCCGGGATAGCTGCTTCTTGCTTCGGAAGCATTCATTGATTCTTGGCCACCTGGATGTTCCCTTCCTATCCTCGTTTTTTCCTTTTAGTGACTAAGTGAAATCAGAGTCGGGGGCTTCTTCTGGAGTCACCTCCACAGCGGGTCCATCCAAGTTGCATCTCCGCTCAGCACCCATTTGACCTGCAGTGATGTGAGGCTTTGTGCAGTCTTTATTTATGCAGTAGTAAGTCCTACTCAATGATATCATTCACATGACAGAAGAGATACTATATTTGATTACAGAGGGCTGCTCCAAACCTCACTGGAGTGTTAGTCAGTAACCAGGATATGAATTACACTGTCCTTTCACAGTTCAACATCGTCTGAATTTCCAAAGCCGCTCGACCCAGGAGTTTCAGACAAAGGATCCCATATGTGTAGAAAATGTAAAGTTTTCCTAGAATGACATGGAGAATAGAAACTACTTTCAAAATGTTAAAAAAATAGTTAAAATTGAAATCTAAATGAATAAGTATTTTAAGCACACAGCAGGTTTGCTTCTAAGCAGGGGGGATATGATACCCATGGGTATGTGGAAGATGAAGTTCTGTAGTGGTTTCCCCCGGGCTGTGAACCCTTTACTGTGTTTCTCTATCGGGACCACCTTCTACCTCCAACATGTTGCCTGAGGGCTTTCTCTTTCTCTGAAGCTGTGATAGGCGTTTTTTCTCTGCCACCAACAGTTCTACAAATACTTGGTGTGCAAACACTGGTTCATTTACATCATGAAGGGGGAGGGTTTGACACTGTTCCCAAGAGTTAAAGCTCAGTTGCTCACAGAATAGCTGACATGATAGTAAATGTTGCCGGCACTGCGGCTAAATAGGCTAATCCTCAGCCTGCAGGGCCGGTACCCTGGGGTTCTAGTCCCCGTCCGGGTGCCAGATTCTGTCCCGGTTGCTCCTCTTCCAGGCCAGCTCTCTGCTGTGGCCTGGGAAGGCAGTGGAGGATGGCCCAAGTGCTTGGGCCCTGCACCCGCATGGGAGACCAGGAGAAGCACCTGGCTCCTGGCTTAGGTCAGTGAGGTGCACCATTGAGGGGTGAACCAATGGCAAAGGAAGACCTTTCTCTCTGTCTCTCTCTCTCACTGGCCACTCTGCCTGTCCAAAAAAAAAAAAAAATAGTATATGTTACCGACTGACTTCACTTCTGCTCCTCTTTTCTGTGGTTTGATGCTCCTTTGATATAGACCATTTTCGTATTTCATTCTCTCTAGGTCACATACTGGGGGAACATAAACTACAACAAAGAATTTCATTTTCCCAGCCTTAACAAAAGACTTTGATGGAATACCATTTTGATACCAGGGCTTTCTTGAGATTGCCTGCCACACTATCTCTGACTTCCTAACAATTGACTTTTACATCACTTATTTTCATGGTCTTCAATTTCAGATTTAACAAACATTGTTGCCTTCAATCTGCCTGATGGAAGCTCTGTGTATATTGATGTTCTATAACCTACTGCGAATCATGTCATACCAGCTAGGTTACGCCTCCACAGAACAGCTATATTGGGCTTAAGTACTCCTCTGTGTCACAACCTTAGTTTCAACAGTTTAGATCCAATGCCCAACAATGATGAGTTGGCTCTGTTCATCTGGAATTAAACAGTCTCCAGTCATTTTCTAAGACAATAGACCTTATGAGTCATGATAGTTATAATCAACATCATAATAAAAAATGGAAGACTTACTAAGTGCCATTAACTGAGCTAAATGCTTTCCAGTTGTGTTTCCTCTGTATGAATTACTTACATTTATCATCACAGTGAAGCTTAACAGAGTAAAAGAACCCAGGGTATGAAACTAGAAGAAAGAAAATAAAACTTATATGTTGATCATGTGTCTATAGAACTGGTATTTGTCCCTTAAAATGACAAAACAAACAAAACAAAAAATCTTACTCTATTGATGATGATTATGTTACTTGTAGTTATGACCTCTGAACTCTAAGAAACCTCTCTTGCTTAGGCTGTGCAAGGTTTCCCAAGATAGATACTCAATAAATTTCACCAGTCCTGATCTTTATTTCAGGTCTTTCACAGTCCAAAAGTGGCAAGTGAGCAAGAGATATAATTGTTACTTACGCTGCAACTTTCAAGATTTTGCTTAGTATTATATTTGGTGAATAACATATGTGTTGAATTAGTCTTAAGACTTTTCAGTGCTGGAATTTGATAATTTAATTACAAATTGATATTTGTGTAATTAACATATTTTAATTATTAAAGGCGTTTAAATGAGCTTTCATTACAATAGTCACCCATCAATGTGATCAATTGTGAATTGAAATTGATCACTTGAACTAGTGAGATAGGTCTAAGAATCAAAGGGATCACACAAACAAGACTAGTGTATGCTAATACTAACTGATAGAATAAGAAAGGGAGAGAATGATCCAACATGGGAAGTGGGATACACAGCAGACTCACAGAATGTCAGATGTCCTAAACAGCACTCTGGCCTCAGAATCAGCCCTTAAGGTACTTGTTTCTGGCTGAAGAGCCCATGAGAGTATTTCAGGCATGGAAAGCCAAGACACTCTGGCAAAAAAAAAAAAAAAAAAAAAAAAAAAAAAAAAAAAAAAAAAAAACAAAACAAACAAACACCTAAATGAAAGATCTCTGTGAGTGAGATCCCAGTAGAAACAATGGGCCATCAAAGAAGAAGGTACCTTTCTCTGATGGGAGGAGAGAACTTCCACTTTGACTATGACCTTGTCTAAATAAGATCGAAGTCAGCGAACTCAACTTCCATAGCCTTGACAACTCATGACTAGAGCTTAGGGAGATTTCTGACGCCATAAACAAGAGTATCAAATTGCTAAGTCAACAACAGGAGTCACTGTGTGCTTACTCCTCATGTAGGATCTCTGTCCTTAATGCATTGTCCAATGTGAATTAATGCTATAACTAGTACTCAAACAGTATTTTACACTTTATGTTCTGTGTGGGTGCAAACTGATTAAATCTTTACTTAATATATACTAAATCAATCTTCTGTATATAAAGATAATTGAAAATGAATCTTGATGTGAATGGAATGGGAGAGGGAGCAGGAGATGGGAGGAGTGTGGGTGGGAGGGAAGTCATGGAGGGAAAAAGCGATTGTAATCCATAAACTGTAGTTTGGAAAATTATATTTACTAAATAAAAGTTTAAAAAAAATAGTCACCCATCAAAATGTTGATGCAACATGCACGGTTTATGATGGTCGTTGCAGCTACTGGCTTATATCTGTGGTAACTCAGGCACTATGTTAAGTGACTTCATATATTATTGAAAGAAAGCCTCCCACAGCTTTGAGGGGTAGAGAGGTACAGATTAGCCTCACTTTAATTTTCAGATAAAATGAAAACATAACCTTTTAACCAACTGCTCAAAGTAAGAGTTTTTAAATAATGAAATGGGAATTTAAATTTTCCTTTCCCCAATGTTCTAGATTTCTTTTTAACCTATCTAAAATTGTGAAAGACTTATATAGCATATACTTACCATTTTTCCATTGTAAGCATACACATCAGTAGCACTAAGCATATTCACATCATTGTGCAACCATCACTGTAATCTATTCCCAGAACAGTTTTCATCTTCCCATTAATTAAACAATAACTCCCCATTCTGCCTTTCTTCCATCCCTAGCAACCAGCACTCCACATACTGGTTCTAATGCATTTGACTAATTTAGAGACCTTTTGTAATTGGAAGCATACAAAGTTTATGCTTTTGTGATTGGGTTATCTAGCATGTCTAGCTACTAGCATATCTAGTAGCTAGCATATAAAGTAGCTAGCATATCTAGCTACTATGTTGTAGCATATATCAGAATTTTTGAAAGCTGAATATTATTTCATAGTATGTGAAAAGTGTATTTTATACATTGTTTCATCTGTCTCTGGACACTTGGGTGGTATCTTTGTCATTGTGAACAATTTTGCTATAAATATGAACGCACAATCATCAGCACACCTGTCTTCAGTATTTTGAGCTATATAGTCACAGTAGATTTTTTAATTAAGGAAATTCCATTCTATTTCCCACAGTGGCTATATGATGTTACCTTAACATCAGGAGCTCATGTGGGTTTCAGTTATTGCTTACGGACACCAAATATATTTTGATATTACACAGTTGAACAGGTATGAGGTGAGGGTCTCATTGTTTTTTTGATTTACTTTTCTGTAATGATATTGAGCATCCTTTCATGTGATAATTTATATGTCTTCTTTAGGATGTTCATTCAAGTCTTAGCTAATTAAAACTTTTAAAATTTATTTTCAATTTATTTGAAAGGGGATGGGGGAGGGGTGCAGAGAGAGAGCGAGAGGGAGGGCAGAGAGACCATCCTCAGGGTGATCCCACAAATGTTTGCAAGAAACAGACTGGGTCAGGCCAAAGCCAAGTCCAGAACACAATTAAAGTCTCACACTTTTGGGACAAGGACCCAACTACCTGAGCCATCCACATACTTCATGCCAGAGTGCCCTTTAGCAGGATGCTGAATAGGAGACAGAGGAGCTGATAATTGGATTGTGCCCCATCATTTGGAAGATGGTGTACCCAGAAGCATCTTAACCATTATAGCTAGTGTCTGCCTATTTTGTCCATTTTTTAATCAGGCTGTTTGCTTTTGTTGCAGAACTGTATTACCTTATAGATTCTGGATATTCTCTGCTTGCCAGATTTACAATTCGCAAAGATTTATTTCTGGGAACTATGTTCTGTTCTATTTCATTGGTCTGTGCATGCCAGCAATACACATTTGATTATTATAATATTGTTGCAAGTTCAGAATAAGAAAGTATAACAGGGTTGAATTTGTGACACAGCAGGTCAAGCTACCATTTGTGATGCTGGCATTGCATATTGGAGTGCTTGTTCTTGTCCCAGCTGCTCTATTTTGGATTCATCTCCCTGCTTGTGAGCTTTATAAAGGCAGTGGAAGATCATCCAAGTGCTTGAGTTTCTGCCAACCTTGTGGGAGAATTGGATGGAATTCCTGCTGTTAAAGCCATTTGGGATGTCAAACAGTGGATGGAAAATCTCTCTACCTTTCAAATAATTAAATAAGTCTTTAAGAAACAGAACAAGGGCCAGCACCATGGCTCATTTGGCTAATCCTCCACCTGCAGCACTGGCACCCTGGGTTCTAGTCCCGGTTGGGAACCGGATTCTGTCCCGGTTGCCCCTCTTCCAGGCCAGCTCTCTGCTGTGGCCTGGGAAGACAGTGGAGGATGGCCCAAGTGCTTGGGCCCTGCACCCGCATGGGAGACCAGGAGGAAGCACCTGGCTATTGGCTTCGGATCGGCACAGTGCGCCAGCTGTAGTGGCCATTTGGATGTGAACCAATAGAAAAGGAAGACATTTCTCTCTATCTCTCACTGTCTAACTCTTCCTGTCAAAAAACAAAACAAACAAACAAACAAAAAAAGAACAAGGACATGTGAGAACTGTCGTTTTGTTACTTTGTGTTGACTATTTGAGGTTTTTGGGGGTTCCATATATATTTAAAATTTTATTTTGCATTTCAATAAAAAACACTTGTATTTTGATGTGTTTACCTTAAATCCGTAGATACTTTGCAGAGATATTAACATCTTACCAAAGTTATATTTTCGAACCATGAGCACAGATTATCTTTCCCTTTATTTGTGTCTATAAATTTGTAAATATTTTGTAATTTCAGTTTAAGAGTCTCATGTCTCCTTGGTTAATTTTTTTATTAAGTAATTATTCTTTTGATGCTAGTATAAATGGATTGGTTCTTAATTTTCTTTTCAGATTTGTATTGTGCAGAAACAAGATTATTACATATTGATTTGATATGCAAATTTTGCTAAATTTGTTTATTAATTCTAAGAAGAATTTTTTATGAAAACTATTTTTGACTCTTTTTAGTATATCTCACTGACTTTGTTTTTAGCTTGACTTCAGTTACTTTGTGTGTAAGTATTGTAAAAACATAAATCTCAGCTTTTATCTCTGAAGCAGGGGCTATAAAAACAATGATGAAAATAGTAAAACATGGTTGAGAACATAGATTTTCACAAAAATTTGTCTTAGTCCTTCTCTTCCACTCAACTTGCTGTATTTTCCTGAGCACATTTTATTCAATGAATACCTGGTTATCTAGGACCATCATGGGTGTCAGGGAATTACGAAGGAGAAGAAGCTGCACTCTAAGCTGCAGTGCAAGAGGAAATGGCCTAACTGCAGACAGTTGTTACAATTATGTAACCCTTCTACTAGGACTACAGGGCCTAGGAGGGTGGGGCAGGGGCAGGGGCAGGGTTGCCCTTCAAAAACTGTATATAACTGGACCCTCAGATGCTGTAAAGCAGAGGTTGCTCAGCCTCTCTCCCAGGTCTGTAGTGCCTTGTGCCCGCGGGGATTCTCCTGGTCCATAGTGCCTTGTGCCAGCAGGAGTTTGGCTGAGCAGTCTCTCCCTCTAGATGCTATAGTAAAGGTGTGTACCTGAGTCTTCTCAGTCTCCTTTGTTGAACCCGTCGTTGGCTTCCTAGCCAGTTGCTGAGGATTGGGAAGCCGACAACGGGACAATTATTTGCTGAAATTTAATATCAGCCTCAGTATTGCATGGGAATGATTAGAAATTATGAGGACTCATTTTAGTAATGAGGTAATAAGCACAGTTTCTGGATCATGATTCAGTAAAAGTTAGAATTATCTCATAATGTCAGCACTGTAAATAAAATAAACTAATGAAACTGTATTGTGATCTAGAAATCTCTCCTGTAGCTAAAGGTTTTTTAAAGCATGTACTCTTTTACTTACTTTCTTACTATGAAGATATTTTATCTCATAAAGCTTCTGTAGGAGCAATGCCTTTTCAGTTGTAGAATACAGAATAATCATTCAAACATTCTCTGCTCCTGCCTCCTGCTGTTGGGCTACTAAGTGTCATTCATTGACACTGAGGAGACCCATTATCTCAAAAATCCCTCTAGCACTCTTAGCGAGTACTTCTTAAACAGATGTAGATATTTCATATGAAAGCTCTGAAGGATATAATAATTTAGTCATAGTTTAATTAAAATTAAAGAGTTTGGATTTGTCTATCACTTGTTAATTCCTGACACATAAGATATATTAGATAATTTTTCAGTAACAAAAGTAATTATGTAAAAAGTTACATCTTATAAATGCTTTATATATGTATATATGTTACTATTTGTTACAATAAAGAAATACTGACATAGGCTAAGAATGAAAAAAAAAAAAGATTCAAATTCCAAGTGGTATGGTACAGGCTCTGGCTCTGACAAAGAGACCATGGTCAATGCCAGATAGCTGAGTGTCTGTTGAGGAAGGGTCACATGGTGAGCCAACAAGGAGATACAGCTTGAGGGGCCAGGTTTATCAATTTTACAGCAATTTTTTTTTTTTCTGGAATCACCATGCGATCACATCAGAGCAACCCTAGCCTCCAGGGGCCTAAGAGACCTTTCACTAAATATCACTTCTTTCATTTTATGACAGCTGTGTAAGCTAAAATTTTGTTAGGTATAATGAAAACTCTGGGTCAAGTTTTTGAACCTAATAGGTTGCTCAGTTCACAGAGCAATTTATGAAGTGTGGCAGTGATCAGCCTAGAATCACTCATATGCTAAGAAGTCCACGTGCCTGAAAATGCGTCTGATCCATATGGAGCATGAACACAAAGGAAAGCACTGATCAGGAGGAACTCAGGTCCATCTCCAAGGTGCACTTACCAGAAGTCGTTAATATTAAGTAACATCATTGCTGGTATATTTTATGGTTGTTCTGTCACAAACTGATGCCATCCAGGAGTCTTGGATCTTATAATTACATGGACTGAGAAAGTGGAAAGTTGATCAGTGTTGTCTCATAGTGTGTAAAGTTGCCATCTGCGACACTGGCATCCCATATAGGTGCACCAATTTGTGTCCCACCTGCTCCACTTCCAATCTAGTTCCCTGATAATGACTTGAGGAAAGTGGTACAAGGTGGTCCAAGCGTTTGGGCCACTGCCACCCATGAGTGAGACAACGGATAAAACTCCTGGCTACTTCCTGGCCCAATCCTGGCCATTGCAACCATCTGGGGAGTGAACCAGCAGATGGCAGATACTCTCTCTCTCTGTCTCTCCATCTTTGTAACTCTGACTTTCAAATAAATACATAAATCTTTAGGGGGAAAAATAGAAAAGAAAATGGAAAATTGTGCCCAAACTAAAGAGGACAGATTCTGTCTCACATAAGTTCCTATAAACTGATCAGGTCTACAAACGATCATGAATCCCTATGAAATCCTTCAAGATTTCTATGTTCTGATCACTTGCTGTTTGCTTTGTGAGATCTTAAAGTATTGTAGCCAAATGTTTAGGAGAAAATAAAGATGAACTATTAGAAAGTAAATCAATTTATTATAATTCAGTAAACTGAGAATTGCACACAATGTGTTGTTAAGTAGGTTTAGTATTGTGGTTAGAAGTTACTCAGCTATAATAGTGACTGCATGGATTTATGCTAACAGTTATTCCCATCTCAATAATCTCTTGATTCACTTCATATAACGTACCTGTCGAAAGGTTAACCATAAGAAAATCTGCTTAAGTAACCTGATGTAGTGAGGAGAGTTAATATGGTGAAAAGAGACGGAGACAGCAGTTTGGATAAAACTGCTGGAGGAGACCAGATTGGGATGAGTTGCAGTTGATGCATGGATTTACTCTGGCAATCTGTTGTGCATGCCATTTCCTATTCTGGAAGTATTTCTCCAGTTTGATCTTGGAGCCATAATCTATCACTGCACCTGTGGTAAGACAAACTAGAAGGATCAGTTACTCTCTGTATTGAATTTAAATTTTGACTAAGTTGCAACAAATACAAAGGAATGGCAGTCATCTACTCCAACCTTGAATTTCTGATTGCATCCCCTTCATTCTCATATTTCCCTAGAAATCTTGTTCCTTAGTTCATTTCTACAAGCATTGTTCATTGGTTCTGTGACTACACCTTCCACATTTTCTAAGAATTTCCCACTTAATGACAGTTGATTACTTTTAGAGCTAAAACCAAAAATCTAGTTCTTAATGTCAATAATCAAAAACAAAACAAACAAAAAATTAGCAATTTTAAATAGGTTTTAATTTTGAACGTAGATTTTGGTTGAATTTTTCAAATGAACTATTCATTAAATTTAGGGTGCATTTCAATTCCTTTTCCATTGTGCTAAAGACGTTTATATATTTAAACAGACTAATGTTTAATATAATAATATCATCACAAATGTTTATAATATGAATTAGATTTGAAATATATGCTTATTATTTTAAAGTTATAAAAGTGATAACTGTGATAATAATTTTCATTTATTAACCACATAAATTCATGACAGACATTATATTTTATCTGTACTTTTTCATTATTCTCATAATAACAGGGTTAAATATGTAAGAAAAGGTAAATAACTTATGTTTATTAGTAAAAAACCAAGAAGTTTCTATACCAGTTAGAACCTTCTGGTCCCAAATTCCATGCAATTTTATCAGTTATGGTTTAATTAGTATAAATGTAATTGAACTAGATAGTAACAGCATTTTTTCCAGTGTGCCTTTACAAGTTTCTAACATAAGGATTACTATTTTTTTAACTTTTATTTAATGAATATATTTTTAATTATTTATTTATTTATTTGAAAAGTAGAGTTACAGAGAGGAAGAGGCATATACAGAGAGAAAGGTCTTCCATTTGTTGGTTTATTTCCCAGATGACAACATTAGCAGGAGCTGCACCCATCTGAAGCCAGGATCCAGGAGCCTCCTCCATGTCTCCCATGTGGGTAAAGGGGTCCAAGAACTTATGCTATCCTCTATTGCTTTCCCAGGCTACAGCAGAGAAGACTAATATTAAGGGCTTGACTTTTCTTGTTGTTGAAATTACTGTTCTACAGATGTTGATTTTTTCATTGTGTGTAGGAAAGCTGAATAGGACAGGATTAACTCTGGCAAATGTTCACAGTTATTATAGCACCTATATTTATATTAGATTAGTCATATAGCTAGATAAAATTGTATTTATTGGTTTTGTGAACAAGTTTCCATGTTAGTATAATAAGGAAATAAAGGATAAAAAAGAATGATCAGAATAAACATAAAATGGTATTGTAAATGGATGTGTAGTATTTTAAAATTATCTAATCAAAGTGAAAAAACATATATCTCTGAATATGCCTTGAGATTAGAGACTCTCTATTTATGCATTTTCCTGAATCTCAGTTCCAGGTCAAATAGAAACTATATTTTCACCTAATGTCTATAAATATTTAATGAGAACTACTTTACTATTGTGTAGATTTTTCTAATGACATTGTGCAAAATTACTGCTTTGTGAAGTATAGATTGTATAAAATCGAAGTGACAGCAGGTTAATATAAAATAATCATAAAGTGAAAATGATGCTTATTATAGCACTGTACCAAATTGATCAATTAAAATATGCCTTACAAAAAAAAAGAAACATGAGACAGGAATTTCACTTGGCTGTTAAGATGCTGGTTAAGACACCCACATCCCACAGTAGAGAGCTTGGGTTTGATATCCAGCTCTCGTTCTGGGCTACAGTCTACTGCTAATGTAGATCTAGGCAGACAGTGTTGAAAGCTCATTGGGTTCGTGCTATCTCATAGAAGACATGAATCGCATTCCTGGCTCCAATCTCTGCCCCTGGCCCACCGTTAGCCATGTATTTAAGAAGCAAATCAGAAGATGTGATGTCTCTCCCTCCGCCCTGCTATGCCTTTCTTCTCCCATATCCCTCCCTGCTTTTCTCTCAAATTGATAAATAGGGCCAGTGCTGTGGCATGGTAGGCTAAGCCACTTCCTGCCAGCCAACATCGCATATGGGCCTCAGTTGGTGGCCTGGCTGCACTCTGTCTGTAACTCCACCTCTCAAATAATAAAAAATCAAAATTGCAAAAAGTTGTTTTGAAATGCTCCATCATTCTGGTATTTCAATTTCATTTAATTTTAAGTTATTTTGTGACTTATTTTCTCAATATAAATAGTCAATGTTGTATCTAATTTTAGTTTTATAGTTTAGTGCTATCTTTTTAGAAGCAACTTCAATGTGTATGATTTTCTGCTCTCAAAAATTGGACAACACTCGAATTTGACTATGATTGGTCCACAAACTCTTGCAGAAATTTAAACTCCAAAGTCATAAGTTAACGGCACTAAGAGGGAAAAACAATTCAATTATGGCGCTTTGGAGGTGGGGCTGGTGGAAAAGTCCTTAGGTCATTAGAGACTTATGAAAGGCAGTTTTCTTGACAGCTTGATTTTAAAAGCCTGTGTTGGGCCCAGCCACCTTCTGTTTCTTGATTTGCCGTGCAATCCTTTCTCTGCACAAACCACACCATTACCATCCACCATCCTGATGAAAGAATAAACAAACCAATGTGGCTACCCAAGCCTTCAGAACTGTAAGCCAACAATCCTCATCTCCTTGTAGAGCTAAGCTGCCTCCAGTTCTTCATCTTGATAAAAAGCTTATGAACACTGACACAGATAACGTTATAGCAATTCACATTTATAGAGTAGTAAAAATTGGGGAAAACTCAGCTTTTGATAACTTGAAAGAGAGATAATGTCTAATAAACATATAATTCTGAGGATGTAGAATCAAATACAGAATGTTTATAGTGCATATGCATTGTTACTGACTGTATTTGTCAAGGAATTCATAGAGAGATGAATTCATAGAGCCAGCAGTAATGAATGGAAAGAAACCTTATATCTAAATTGAGGACCACATAGAGTTTTAAGAAGAAACTTCTTTTCAACCCCAATAATACCACTTAAACTTAGGAAGCAAGCTATTTGTACATAAATACTCAAAGTAATCTTATTTGCAATAGCTAAAAACTAAAAAAAAAACAAATGTACAGTAATATGTAAATGATTATGGACATTTTTATTTACCCATGAAAATCTATCAATAAACAATAAAATCCGTGAGAGTCAAAATAATTATGAGAGGATAATACGAATACACATTTATACAGAAATATAGGAATGCATATAGATCTAAATTCACTGAAATGAAGATTAATTGTCTGAGGGTATGGGAAGAAAGGGAATATTAATCAGGACACCAGGAAAGTTACAGATATTAATATGTGCACTATTATTATTGTAGTGATTCTTTTGTAGGTATGTGCATGTTTCTTTTTTATTTTTAATTTATATAAGGTGAATACATTTCATGTATTTCATATATACAGATTTATGAACATAGTAATACTTCCCCCCATACTACCCTCCTGTCCGAATTCCACCTTCCATCCTTTTTACAATGACATACTTTTTATTTTTGCAATGACATACTTTCAGTTTATTTTATAATCATAAAATTAACCCTACACCAAATAAAGAGTTCAACAAATAGTAAGAAGCAAAAAACACTGTTCCTCAATAGTAGAGACAAGGGCTGTAATAATAATCAATTGTCAAGATGTCAATTTCACTCCTATGCCTTACATTTTTTACTACTCAACCATAAGAAAAGAATGAAATCCTGTCTTTTGCAACAAAATGGATGCAACTGCAAACCATCATATTTAATGAAGTAAGCCAGTCCCAAAAAGACAAATGTTTTCCCTGATCTATGGTAACTAATAGAATAGACATTTCAAAATCCAACAAACTGTTTAAGTGAATTTTATTGATTAACAATTATGCTTCAGAAAAGATATCAACACATTGCTGTGATTAAGAGAGGCTGATTAAGACTCAGATTGTTAACAAAGATCAGATCCAAATGTGATCATCTTCCTGATTTCTGAAGGGAAGGAACTGCTACCCAGACTGTTCTTTCTATTGGGAAAAAAGTACATACTAAACAGAAAATATAGTACACACGTGTATTTCTTAATGAAGCCCGAGATGAGAGGTTCATCTATAATTAAGCCAAACATGACAGAGATATAAAGTGAAGGCCAGCAGGAAAAAAAAAAAAATATAGTGTCTGTGTGGCTAACATCAAAACAAAACAAAATACTAAGCAACACTAACCCGCTAATGAAATGTGTTCTAGAGAAGAGCTTTCCCTTTGACCCTTGGTACTTGGTGTTTATTATTTGAAATTAGACAGCTGATGTGTCCACTAAGGCTTTCCCATAGTCATACTTCCAAAGGAAAATACAACCTGGAGAAAAAGCAGGCCTCTGAAGAAGTCTTAGGCCAGTCCTTGGGCTTTAAACTTCTATAGGGTGGCTGCTGGCTGAGAAAGCACCTGATGTTCTCTCCCTCCTCTACTTCCACTTCCCTCTGTCACACTCATATACACTCAGGAAAGCAAGCCCTTCAGTTTGACTTTCTTGGTCATTAACAGTATTTTCTCTTTTGGTTACCTTAAAAATATCTCACAAAGGGAATGTCCACAACTAAAGTTGATAATAGGAAACTCTATTAAAAAAAGCACTGGTTGGTTGGTTGATTGGTATCTCCATGGCAATGACGGGCTGGTGAGGGGTAGTAACTTAGGCAAGGATTGTCTTCATAGTTTTTCAAATGGTAGAAGTTGGTAAAGAAATAAACTTGCTGTTCCTAGTTTGTCAACTCTGCAGGTCTTCTTGTTTTGCCTTTCAAATCTTAGCTAAAAATACAGTGATTCTGGAAAGCTCAAATATATATGTGCTTATAAGCCATTAAAAATGTAAATAAAAGTAATTTAGAACTATGGATATCCTGTTCTTTAAATGCATACCAACCTCCTTGCTTTTCTGACTACAAAGTTTTATACACAGAAGTTCATGAAATGCAAAAGTGGTATATGTTTTATTATTTTGCTTATGAGATGTCAACACTTTTTCATTGATATTAAATCTTTTTATCATATAAATTTATAGAAACAATAATATGCTTATGACCTCTACTTATATGAATGTATGTATATAGGCATACATATGAAATATGTGTGATATGCCTTCATAATATTATATTGCATGGTATTCTCAATGCCTTAAACTGCTGCTCTGGAAGAAGAGAGCTCTTTCAACATTCGGATTCTTGTGTTAACTAGCTATGTGGTTTTTGGATAAGTCACTTAGCCATGCCTTTCTTATGTTCCTCTACTTGTAAAATAAACACAAGAGTATTAGGAAATAAATACAGTTGTTCTGAGGATTACATTAAGCAATTCATTTTATGGGGTCAATCTAATGTCTTTCATATAGTTAGCACTCAAAATATTATTATTCCTTTTATTACACGAGGAAATTTAGCTTTTAACTTTCATTTGAAAGTCTCAGGCATGATAAAAAAATTTTGCTTATGGTTTTCAAACACACACAAAACTATGGGCTTAAAACTATTTTTGAAAGAGCAGCACAATTCAATAGCTTCAGTTCTCCCTGTTTTTCCAATAAAATAAACTGTAATTTGAAGTTTTCATTTTAGATAAATTAATCTGAATCTGTAAGGAGGATGGAGAGTTAATTAATCAAGGTTTTCTGTAGAAAATATCTCCTTGGCCTAAAGCCAAATGATCAGAGTCAAAGGAAAAAGCAAAGAAGGAAAGATGGTCTGGTACTGGAAAATTTCTAATGAACATTAAGTGTTAATATTTCAAGCTATAATTTGGAAGTGTGCTATAAATAAAGATTTACTCCTACAGCCACAGAAGTCTTTTATATTTGCTTCAAATGTAAATGTTGTTAGTTTATAAAATTTATGGAAAAATTTGCATCAATTTGCAAATCTATAGTATGTTGAATCATCTTTGAAAAATGAAAGTTACTATTCTATGTTGAATCATCCTTGAAAAATGAAAGATATCTGTCAACAACATAATTATTTCCTAAGAAATAAAATAATTTTGATAGAAGCAATATGAGAGATCTTCAAAATGTTCAATGAGAACGCATGTTATCAAAACCTTGTGCATATATGCACCAAAATAAACATAGTTTTAATTCTGTTTTCCCATGAATTTTCTGCAGTTGGCTTACATAATATCAACTGCTCATAAAGACAAAATGTTGAGGAAAGCATGCCAAATACAACAGAATTGTTACCTTTCATGCAACAAGTAGACTCTAAGTTAGTTCCATGGGACATTCTCCCCTCTGTGTTTTGTTATCCTGATTATAAAAAATGCATTGTAAGGAGAAAAAAGTGACCCTCAAAGTAACTAAAGAAAATTCAAGATGCAGGTGTATTACACCTGATTTAGATTATAGGAAACTCTTATTTCAAGAATAGATTTTTGTGGATCTACATTTGAGGGTTTCCCCACATACTTGATTCATCTACTCCATATTTCCTGTGGCTAATCAAGCTGGTCCAGAAAGCTAGCAGCATGATTTGTGCCAAAACATTATCCACCAACACTTGATCAGTGTTGAAAAGCAATCTTTAAAATAAATATGTACAGGTTCTAGAAATCATTAGAGAATTCTGTGGCTATATTAGAGATAAGTTGCATTTAAACAGTAGCTGGGCTCTGTAGAGGGAAGGGAGGGAAGAAGGCAGGTTGATCAACAGGTGTTAAGCAATGGCTATGAATAAGAGATTCTCGTGTTCTATCTTACAATAAAGTGATGATAGATAATAATGATGCACCTTATAGATCTCTCTACAAACAGAGAAGAGAGACAAATCTACAAGAAAGGATTATTAATGTTTGCATCATAATATAATGTCAAATGTTTGAGGAAAAAAGATATGTTTTCCTTAATTGGCTATTGTACAATTTATACATGTGTAACATCACATGGGCCTCCCAAAATATATGGAAGTATATATGTCTGTTAAAATTTTACATGCATGTATATAATGTATAATTTAAAAAGAAAAAGAGAAAAGGTTAAAGGCATGGTAATAGATGAGATTTATAAATAGTGTGATATGAGAAGGTAAGACACAAAACAGTTATCTGATTCATGATGGATTCAGGATGGCAAAAGCAGAGCTTATGCTCTGGAGCCAAATGCACACAGGCAGTGAGTGTGCATGCTCCTTGTCTCCTGGTCATCAGTACAATGACTGGGTCATCGTGGTCCACCAGGAACAAATAGTTGTTGACGATGAGTTCTGTGTGTGTATGTGTGTGCATGTGTGTGTGTGTCCTAATTTCTTTCATACTTACTTTCACCATCTCTGTCCGCTCTGTCTCAACTTCACAGGAATAATTTTTCTTCCAATTCTTCTCTCCCCTCACCTCTTGCTTGAGCCTACTCTTGTTAAATCCTTATCCTCAGCTTTCCCCTTGTAGGTATTGGCGGTAGTAATGACCACCCAAAGTTACATTTTAATTAGTTTTAATTTAACTTTTCTGAAGTATTTGATAACTATTGTCTGTTATCCATTTATAAAATGATCTCTTAGCTCATATGGTGCTACAAGTGCCTGGGTTTGCTTTTCCCTAACACAACTGCTTACCCATCCTGTTACCAGGGATCCACCATTTTTTTGACTTCTGTAATTTTAAGTAGTTCCATTTTTATCCCATACACTGCTTCAGTTTTCAATCTATTTACTCTTGGCGATCTCATCCATGTTCATGTCTCTCAAATTGATATATTTATCCTAAATCACTCTCCTAAAATTCAGAAATAATCGTACTTCTCTTTATTTGATACTCAAACATGGATGTGAATAGGAACTTCAAATAGAACATACCTAGCAGCCAACTCTGGATTCTTCTCTTTGAATGTGTTGTGCTCTTATTTTTCTGTCTCTCTAACGATGGCAGACGATTCTGTTTTTGATTTATTCAGGCCAAATACCGTGGTTTTCTCCTGGACTCCTGTGTTTGCTCAAGTCTTTTATCCAGTTTGTCAGTGTGTGCTTCCAGCTGCACACTCAAAATACTTCCAGTGTCTAGAAATTTCTCAACAATTCCACTGCTCCTGCTGCATTTCAAGCCCATTATCATAGATTCATAGTTTTGCAGTCTTGCAGGCAAGTATTCTCTTAAAGACTCATCACATCAGGCCACTCTTCTTCTAGAAAGCCTCGATAACTCCTTATCTCACTCAGAGTAAACACCAGCATTTGTAATAATTTAGGAGCCCCAATGCAATCAATTTCTTTATACACTGTAGCCTCATGTCCTACCATGTACTCCAATGCAGCTGGACTTTTTGTTGTACTCTTCCTTGGATTTGTCAGCTGTATGTGTCACCTCAGGGCCTTTGCAGTTACTTTATAAATTGCTGGGAGTGTTGTTCCCTAGTCATTGCCATTGTTTCACCATGTTATCAGCATTGCTTGCAGATCTTTGCTCAAATCTCACCATCCTAACAAGGACTTCGCCATCAACTAAAATTCAAATTTCAAATTTCTCTTCTTTGCCATTCTCTGGCAAAGAACTTACAACCAATGACACACTATATATTTCGCATTTTCTGTTATTATTTATATTCTATAATTTCAATGTACACACTTTGAAAACAGGTAAATGCATCTGTTCTTTTTTTTATTTTTGAAATCCACATTTTTTCAACTTTTATTTAATAAATATATATTTCCAAATACAACTCTTGAATCATAGTGGCTTTTCCCCCATAAACTCCCTCTCACCCACAACCTTCCCATCTCCACTCCCTCTACCATCCCATTCCTCATCAAAATTGATTTTCAATTATCTTTACATATAGAAGATCAATTTAGTATATACTAAGTAAAGATTTCAACAGAGTGCACCCTCAGGATCAGCCATTAAGGCATTCAGATCTGGCTAAAAATCCAAAGAGAGTTTCACAGGCTTGGAAATCCAAGACACTGTGGCATCTGTTCTTTTTAAAATGCTCTATTCCTAGAGCCTTAAGCAGTTCCCTATAACCTTTGGTTTTACCATTGTAGCGTACAAAGAGTTTTAGTTACTACATGTGCATTCCTTTGCTTGAGTGCTTTTTTTCTTGTTTTTGTGATATGTTCTTCCAAAATGCAAGGTTTTCTTTTGTTTCCTTTTAACAGCAATCTGGCTGAGTTTCATGATGGGGAGCTAGGCCAGACCATACAGAGACCTCTGCCCATGCTCTTGTTCCATGGCCTTGTGAAGCCACAAGCAGCCTGGTTAGAGCTGTTGTTCTTCCCCAAGGCAGACAGCCATAGTACCTTGGACTTTGTGCAAAACACTAAATGTTAATTTGGTACCCAAGGCCAGCTCTGAAAAGAGGGGCAATCCTTGCACAGCCAGCCCAGGGGGCAAGGGAAGGTGAGTTAAGAGGCCACCCCCAAGAGAAGAAAAGGAAAATGAGAAGGGGACAGTAAAAGACGCCCCACCTTGGGAGACACAGGCACAGGGCTAGTTTCTGCATTTCTTCTCGGGTGGAGGGAAGGTGTCCAAGCATTGGAGGTTACAGATCCTAATCTCTAATGCTCCAGAAGTCGACATTGCTCTGGACATCACTGTGTGCCACTGGCATCGGTCCTGGTACTGCCAATCCCCAGCATGCTCACCGACTTCAGCCTACTTGAGAGTTTGACTATGAACTCCCTGCTGGCATCAGGTGACTCCAGGAGCAATTTCACAGCTGGCTGTCATGTGTCCCAGGGTACCTCCCTTCGGCTTCAAATTTCTTCACCCATCAGTCCATCTACTATGAACTGCAAATAGATGCTTATCGTGATGGCCTGGGATCGGGTGACCCACTGCAGACCATCCTTATGAGAAATTGTACAGCCAGCTACAGGCACACCTTGCCCCAGCACGGCCCGGGGCTGTGCATGCTTCACCTGGGCAGTGTCACAGAGGAGGTACCATGCCAGCCTCGCACACGGGGGACCAGGGAGGAGCCTCTGCCTTCTTGGAGTGGCTGGCCAGGCAGGAAGAGTTGGAGGCTGAGCTCACTGATGCCTGTGCTCACCGTAAGACAGCCCTTCTCAGGGACTTCAACCATAGAGGGTTCAAAGTGCAGGTGGCAATAGCGACCCAGGGTCTGGCCTGGCCTTAGGAACTCCTTCTTGGAGATCTTCTCTTCCAAAGACTTGTACTACCAGTGCCACTTCTTGAGGACCAAGATCCACCCACACTGAAATTATGTGTCCCACACGTTGGTGCATAAATGCCCCAGATATTTGGTCACTTGAATGAGATAACTTGGAGATACATTCTTCATATTGATTCTAAGTTTGCCTGGGCATTAAGCCATCATTGCTCGCAGGAGTTAATTTCCCAACAACCCAATATGCTAATTGCCTTCTTTCCCTATCTCATTTTTCTTAGTCCCATACCTGAGTCTTGGGGTCCAGTCCTAAACAGATTATTCCTTATCCATTACTCTCAATGCTTGTGACAGTGTGTACTCAAAGTCAGACATTTGCTTTTGGGGAAATCTAAGTATTTTATGAACAAAGGCAAGATGTCCATTAAAAGTCTGTAGTTTTCAGCTAGAATTTTCATTGAAGATTCTGTTACATTATTTTAATAATAACTCTTACTAAATGGTATGATGATCTATCCTCAAATGAGTGCATGCCAAAATGGTCTATACAAAGATCTGTTTAGTAGTAGGATATAGAACATAATTGTTAAAGAAATTAGCAACCTAATGAAGGAACACACAACAGGCAAGGCCTTTGGAGGCTGTCTCTTCTTGTACTGACCTGTGCTACTCAATTTGTTAATTCCATTTCCTTATGTCATCAAGTGGTATGGACACAGGCAAATAAGCCACATGGGGTAAATAGACTCATTAAAGTTTTAACACATCTATTGTAATTAATTGTTTAAACCTCACTAAAGTCACTTTATGTCAATGCTATATTTCTTCAGCCTATCTAAAACCTACATTTCTTCTTGAATTTAAATTTTACTTAGTCAACACATATTTATTTACTGGGTTTTAGATTTTGTAGCTTGAATAGTTCCCAATTACATGAATTACTAATTGGAGGTAATTTCCACTGTTAAATTCTGTTCACCTAAAGATTTTCATCCCAATTGTTTGACTAGAAACTATCGGAACCTGAAATGGCTTTACTGTTCAAAAAGAAGCTAACACATATACACACAAATTTAGATATAAATATTAACTCTTTGTAATAACTAGATTGTTAAGGGAATAAAACATAAAATTCAGAAAAAATACACAGTGTAGGGTATATCATCAGGTTAGATAATTTCCTCTTCATCTTTTAAGTGCCACTGCTGAAAATTTCTGCATGGAAAGCAGGTCAATTTTGCTCTCATCAATTTAACAGCAAAAGGAGATAATTAGAAAACATTGCATCAATTTAGCTTAATAAAAAATAAATGATAGCATAATAGTTGCAGGGACAATGATCTTAATTTGTAAAATCTTTCAAATACTAGCCATTCCCAAGCCTACAGGAGAAAGAGAAATCCTAGCATGAACTGACTGAAGTATATTATGAGAGACATATTAAGACAGTGAGATCAAATATGGCTATAGGCCCACTTCACATCTCTTAGGGCTCACATGATGTGTCACCTAACAGAATGAAGTAACATGAACTGGAGATTTCTGAAGATGAGGATACTTCAATACTGACACAACTCTCATAAGCCTGAGAACAAACCTCACTGTCACAAGAGCATAAACCAACTGAAGTGCAAAACCTCTTCCAACTGACCTGGGCTAAATACAAGTGCAAGAAAGGAAAAATTCCAAACTATGGGATTTGTATCTGAACCAAAATGCTCATAGTCAGGCAGTTCTCTGATTCCTGAGTGCATCCAGCTCACACAACCAGGCTGCCCCACTATCTATCTTATAAGATATTGCCAAAGCTTACATATCATGTAAGTCACTCTTGGGGAAGCTGAGTAACCAGGACCACAAGAGAGGCCTAAACATGACATCAATGTGAATATCTTTTATAAAGTATTTTAATTTGGGAACTAGTACTGTGGCACAGCAGGTAAGCCACAGCCGGCAACACCAATATCCAATATAGGAACCAGTTTGTGTCCCAGCTGCTCCACTTTCCATCCAGCTCTCTGCTAACGGCCTGGGAAAAGCAGTAGAAGGTGACTAAAGAGCTTGCACCCCTTCAACCCACGTGGAAGACCCAAATAAAGCTCCTGATTCCAACCTGGCCCTGCACTGGCCATTGTGATCAACTGAGGAGTGAACTAGTAGAACAGGTGGATGGAAGATCTCATCCTCTCTGTGTGTCTCTCCCTCTCTCTCTGCAACTATAACTCAAATAAATAAATGAAATATTTTTAAAAAAGCATTTCAATTTATGCATCAATTGTTGCAGAACTGTATTTTTTGAATAAATTATAATAAATTGAAAATGTTCATGTAACAAAAATAAAGTATTGAAAAAAGGAAAAATAAATTCCCTTTCTTATCACAAAAAATAAAAACTAATAATAAAAAACTAAGTAACTAAGAATAAATTAAACCAAAAAACTGAAGTATTTCTACAATTGTATGTACAAAACACTGATGAAATAAATCATCAAGGACACCAAAAAATGGAAACATATAAATTATTTGTGATTGAAAGAATTAATATTGTCAAAATATCCATAGAAAGCAATCTACAAATTCAATGAAATAGCCATAAGAATACCAATGACATTTTTTATAGAATTAGAAAAAAAATCCTACAATTCATATGGAACCACAAGACATAGAATAGCCAAGCATTCTTGATAAAAATAAAATAAAGCTGGAAGCACCACAGTACATGATTTGAAATACATTAAAAAATAGCATTTAACTGGCATAAAAATAACACATGGATTAATAGAACAGAGCAGAATACTAGAAATTAATCCATGTACAAAAACCAACTGTTTTGGAAAAAGGTGCCAAAAATATACATTGGAAAAAAAAAAAGTCTTTTCAACAAATGGGGCCAGGCAAAATCTCTACCTCTATCTCTACCTCTTTCATCTATCTATCTCCAAATAAATCATTGAAACTGGATCCCTACTTCTCACCACATACAAAAATCAATTCAATATGGATCAAATACATAAATGTATGGATGAACCTATGAAATTGCTAGAAGAAAACATAGGAAACACTTCAAGACTTTTGTATAGGTGAAATGTTTTTGCACAAGATCCCACAAACAAAGGCAACAAAATTAAAATTGATAAAATGCAATAATGTGAAACTCAGAAGCTTCTGCACATCAAGGAAAATAACAAAGTAAAAAAAAAAAACAGTTGAAATAGAGAAAATAGTTGCAACCTAGTTATCCAACAAAAAGTTAATATCCACAATATAGCAGGAGCTCAAGAAACTCAGCCACAGCAAAATAACCAAACCAGTAAACAAATGACCAAAGGACCTGAATAGAGAGTCCTTAAGTATAGGAATACAAACGGCTAACAAATGTATGAAAAAAAATGCTCATACCATTAGTCATCAGGGAAATGCACGCCAAAGCCAAAATGAGATATCACTTAACCCTGTTAGAATGGCTTTTATCAAAATGACAGAAAGTGATAAATGTTGATGAGAATGTGGAGAAAGGGAAACTCTTTTTATTAAGGATCTATGTATGTTTTTGAAAGTCAGAGTTACAAAGAGAGGAAAAGAGGGAGAGGCAGAAAGCGGAGGAGAGAGAGAGAAAGAAAGAGAGAGAGAGAGAGAGAGAGGTATTGCAACCAGGGGTTAACTCTGCAGATGGCTGCAATGGCCCACACTGGGCCAGGGTGAGGCCAGGAGCCAGGAGCGTCTTCCAGTTCTCCTAAGTAGGTGGAAAAGAGCCAAACACTTGGGCAATCTTTTGCTTCTTTTCCCAGGCCTTTAACAGATAACTGAATTGGAAGTGGAAAAGGAGGGACTCAAATCAGCACCAATATGGGATGCGGATATTGCAAGCAGCAGCACACCACAGACTGACCCCTAAAGGGAAACCCTTACACATCATTGTTGAAAATATAAATTGATACAGCTACTATGAAAAACATGAAGATTCCTTTAAAAGCCAGAAATAAAACTGCTATATAATCCATCAATCACACTATTGGTCTATATGCAAATACCACAAAATAATTGTAGCAGAGAATCTGCTCCACCATGGTTATACCAGCACAATTCATAATAGCCAACATATGGAATCAACCAAGGTGGCCATGATCAGATGAATGAATAAATAAAATGGAGTATAATTACATAATGAAATATTATTCTGACATGAAAAAGGAATAAAATAGTCATTAGCAACATAATGAGTGAAAGTGAAGGACCCAAAATTAACTAAAATAAACCATGGAAATACCTCAAATTTTCCCTTACAAATGGAAGTTAAAAACTCAATCTTGCCCAGAACATTTATTCTATAGGACAGGAGGGGTTCCACAGATAGGGGAAGTTTCTATAATGGATATCAAATCAGAGTTTAATGAAAGGAATAAGTTCCTGGTGTTAAACAACACAGTAGGGTGATTATATTTAAAAAATGCCTACTATATATTTTCATTAACAAATAAAAGAAAGCACTCCAATCCACATATAATAAAACAATGTAGAAGACACAGAAACCTAAATAAATCAATAACTAAGACAGATTGAATCAGTAATGAAGCTCCTCCCAACAAAGAAATGCACAGAGGGGAGGGCTCCAAGATGGTGGAATAGGGAGAGAGCTCACTTATAGTACGGGAAAAGAGAATGTAATAAAAGTGGAGATACTGTAGTCTCAGGAAAGAGTTAGGGAAAAAACTGCAGAGGAAACTCTACCAGAATTAGTGGGACATGGTGGACCTACATGGAGGGCATGGTGCCCACGGCTTGAGACCCAAGCAGCTGAGTCTATGCACCAGAGCTGGAAAGGGAGGTGAGGAGAAACCGCAGTAGCCCAAGAACTGGTGGAAAAGTGGCAGGAATAGCCTAGAGGGAACAAGGCTTGAAGCCCTGGAAGGGAAAGTACAACAGCCTAACTAGAGGAGAGAAAAAAAAAAGGGACCAGTGGACACGATTCTCTCTCTCCACTCACCTTACAAAGGCAAGTGAGACAATAGAGCAAGTGTGATTTTGGACATATGTAACAGCTGCACTACTTCAGGGCTGTGCCCGCCCTCAGCCAAACAGAAAAACCTGACTCTGGTGGGAGAAATAACTGGAGACCAAAGAAAAGAATATATATATATATATATATATTATATTATATTATATTTATATATATTTATATACATAAATTTATAATATATATATAAATCTAAAAATATTATTGGGAATCTACAGGATACTATTAAAAACCCAACATTCAGGTTCTAGGAGTTCCTGAAGGCATGGAGAGAGAGAAAGGATTAGAAGGTCATTTTAGTGAGATGCTAGCAGAAAACTTCCCGGGTTTGGAAAAGGAAAAAGACATCCAAGTACAGGAAGCACATAGAACTCTTAATAAACATGACCAAAAGATCCTTTCCATGACACATTGTAATCAAACTCACCAGAGTGAACCATAAAGAAAAGATTCTAAAATGTGCAAGAGAGAAACATCAGATTACTCTCAGAGGATCTCCAATTAGACTCACAGCAGACTTCTTATCAGAAACCCTTCAGCCTAGGAGGGAATGGCGAGATAGAGCCCAGGTACTAAGAGAGAAAAACTGCCAGCCCAGAATATTGTACCCTGCCAACCTCTCATTTGTGAATGAAGGTCAAATGAAGAACTTTCATAGCAAACAGAAATTGAAAGAATTTGTCACCACTCATCCAGCCTTGCAAAAGATGCTTAAAGATGTGCTACACAAAGAAACACAGAAACACGGCCACCTATATGAAAGAACATAAAGGAAAAAAATCTCGCAGTAAAAGATCACAGGAAGTTCAAAGCATATATTAGAAATATCTTTGGAGAAATGGCAGGGCAAACTCACTACTTATCAATAGTCACATTGAATGTAAATGGCCTCAACTTTCAGATAAAAGACACAGATTGGCTGCATGGATTAAAAAACAAAACCCAACTATTTGCTGCTTACAACAAACACATCTTTCCAACAAAGATGCATACACTGAAAGTGAAATGTTGGAAAAAGATATTCCATGCCAACAGAAACCAAAAAAGAGCTGGCATAGCCATCTCAATATTAGACAAAATAAACTTTAACACAAAAACTGTTAAGTGAAACAAAGAAGGGCATTATATAATGAATAAGGGGTGAATTCAACAGGAAGATGTAACTATTATAAATGTATATGCACCTAATTACAGGGACCAGTTTATTTAAAAGATATGTTAAGGGACTTAAAGGGAGACTTAGACTCCAATGCAATTGTATTGGGGGACTTCAATACTCCAATTTCAGAAATAGACAGATCAACCAGACAGAAGATCAACAAGGAAACAGCACATTTAATCAACAGTACAGACCAAATGGGTCTAAAAGATATCTACAGAACTTTTTCCTACACTTGACGAATACACATTCTTCTCAGCAGTACATGGAACCTACTCTAGGAATGACCACATACTAGGCCATAATGCAAGTCTCAGCAAATTCAAAAGAATTGGAATCATACCATGCATCTTCTCAGACCAGTGTTGAATGAATCTGGAAATTAAAACTCAGGAATCCCTAGAGCATATGCAAACACATGGAGACTGAACAACCAGCTCCTCAGTGAACATTGGGCCATAGAAGAAACCAAAAGAGATCAAAAAATTTCTAGAAGTAAATGAGGATAACAGCATAACATATGAAAACTTATGGGATACAGCAAAAGCAGTGTTGAGAGGAAAGTTTAGAGCAATCGGTGCCTACCTCAAGAAATTGGAAAGGCACCAAATAAATGAGTTATCATTGCATTTCATGGATCTAGAAAAACTGCAGCAAACCAGACCCAAAACTAGTAGGAGAAGAGAATTATGTAAAATCAGAGAAGAAATAAACAGAATTGAATCCAGAAAACATTACAAATGATCAGCCAATAAAAGGAGCTGGATTTTTGAAAAATAAACAAAATTGACACCCCATTGGCCCAACTAACTAAAAAAAAGAAAAGACTCAAATCAATAAAATCAGAAATGAAAAGGGAACATAACAACAGACACCACAGAAATAAAAAGAATCATCAGAAATTACTACAAAGAGTTATATGCCAGCAAACAGGGAAAGCTATCAGAAATGAATAGATTCCTGGACACATGCAACCTACTGAAACTGAACCAGGAAGACATAGAAAACCTAAACAGACCCATAACTGAGACAGAAATTGAATCAGTAATAAAGACCCTCCCAACAAAGAAAAGCCCAGAACCGGATGGATTCACTGCTGAATTCTACCAGACATTTAAAGAAGAACTAACTCCAAATCTTCTCAAACTATTCAGAACAATCGAAAGAGAGGGAATCCTCCCAAATTCTTCCTATGAGGCCAGCATCACCTTAATTCCTAAGCCAGATAAAGATGCAGCATTGAAAGAGAATTACAGACCAATATCCCTGATGAACATAGATGCAAAAATCCTCAATAAAATTCTCGCCAATAGAATGAAACAACACATCAGAAAGATGATCCACCCAGACCAAGTGGGATTTATCCCTGGAATGCAGGGATGGTTCAACACTCGAAAATCTATCAATGAGATACAACACATTAACAAACTGAAGAACAAAAGCCATATGATTATTTCAATAGATGCCGAGAAAGCGTTTGATAAAATACAACATGCTTTCATGATGAAAACTCTAAGTAAATTGTATATAGAGGAAGATTCCTCAACACAATCAAAGCAATTTATGAAAAACTCACAGCCAGCATCCTATTGAATGGGGAAAAGTTGGAAGCATTTCCACTGAGTTCTGGTACCAGACAGGGATGCCCACTCTCACCATTGCTATTCAATATAGTTCTGGAAGTTTTAGCCAGAGCCATTAGGCAAGAAAAAGTAATTAAAGGGATACAAATTGGGAAGGAAGAAGTCAAACTATTCCTGTTTGCAGATGATATGATTCTTTATTTAGGGGATCCAAAGAACTCTACTAAGAGACTATTGGAACTCATAGAGAGTTTGGAAAAGTAGGAGGATATAAAGTCAATGCACCAAAATCAACAGCCTTTGAATACAGAGGCAATGCCACAGCTGAGAAAGAACTGCTAAGATCAATCCCATTCACAATAGCCACAAAAACAATCAAATACCTTGGAATAAACTTAACTAAGGACGTTAAAAATATTTTATTTATTTTTTTAAATGCTTTTTTTTTTGACAGGCAGAGTGGACAGTGAGAGAGAGAGAGAGAGAGAGAGAGAGAAAAGTCTTCCTTTGCCGTTGGTTCACTCTCCAATGGCTGCCGCAGTCAGCGCGCTGTAGCCGGTGCACTGCGCTGATCCAAAGGCAGGAGCCAGGTGCTTCTCCTGGTCTACCATGAGGTGCAGGGCCCAAGCACTTGGGCCATCCTCCACTGCACTCCCTGGCCACAGCAGAGAGCTGGCCTGGAAGAGGGGCAACCGGGACAGAATCTGGCACCCCGACCGGGACTAGAACCCGGTATGCCAGCGCCTCAAGGCAGAGGATTAGCCTAAAACTAACTAATGGAGCAAGGACAGTCTATTCAATAAATGGTGCTGGGAAAATGGATTTTCATGTGCAGAAGCATGAAGCAAGACTCCTACCTTTCACCTTACACAAAAATTCACTCAACATGGATAAAGATCCTAATCTATGACCTGATACCATCAAATTATTAGAGAACATTGGAGAAGCCCTACACGATATTGGCCCAGGCAAAGACTCCTTGGAAAATACCCCAGAAGCACAGGCAGTCAAAGCCAAAATTAACATTTGGGATTGCATCAAATTGAGAAGTTTCTGTACTTCAAAAGAAATAGTCAGGAAAGTGAAGAGGCAACTGACAGAATGGGAAAAAATATTTGCAAACTATGCAACAGATAAAGGGTTAATAACCAAAATCGACAAAGAGATCAAGAAACTCCACAACAGCAAAACAAACAACCCACTTAAGAGATGGGCCAAGGACCTCAATAGACATTTTTCAAAAGAGGAAATCCAAATGGCCAACAGGCACATGAAAAAATGTTCAGGATCACTAGCAATCAGGGAAATGCAAATCAAAACCACAATGAGGTTTCACCTCACCCCGGAGAGAATGGCTCACATTCTGAAATCTACCAACAACAGATGCTGGTGAGGAAGTGGGGAAAAAGGGACACTAACCCACTGTTGGTACGAATGCAAACTGGTTAAGCCACTATGGAAGTCAGGTTGGAGATTCCTCAGAAACCTGAATATAACCCTACCGTACAACCCAGCCATCCCACTCCTTGGAATTTACTCAAAGGAAATTAAATTGGCAAACAAAATGCTGTCTGCACTTTAAATATTGCAGCTCAAATCACAATAGCTTAGACCTGGAATCAACCTAAATGCCCTTCAAGAGTAGACTGGACAAAGAAATTATGGGATATGTACTCCATAGAATACTATACAGCAGTAAAATCAATGAAATCTGATCATCTGCAACACAATTGAGGAATCTGGAAAACATCCTGCTGAGTGAAATAAACCAGTCCCAAAAGGACAAATATCATGTTCTCCCTGATCAGTGACAACTGATCACCTAAAAGGAAACCTGTTGATGTGAAATGGACACTATGAGAAACTTGATCATCTCTTGTCCTGACTGTCGAGGAACAACTTAGTACTTTATTTCTTTTAGTATTCTTTTGTTCTACTTAATACCATTGGTTGAACTCTTTAGTTAACACACAATTATTCTTAGTTGTTTAAATTTAACTGAAAAGTGATCCCTGTTAAATAAAAGAGTGGGAATAAGAGAAGGAGGAGATGTAAAATTTTTTACATTCTCAATTGGACTTACCCCTAACGGTATAATTAGAAACGTGCTAGCAGATTCCAATTCAATCCTATCAAGGTTGCATGTACCAATGCCATCTCAATAGTCAAAGTGATCAGTTTCATTTCATAATTGATCATAATGATAGGATTAAGTGTCCAAGGGATAACATAAACAAGACTAGTGTCTGCTAATACTAACTGATAGAATGAAAAAGGAGAGAACAATCCAACATGGGAAGCAGGATACACAGCAGACTCATAGAATATCAGATGTCCTAAACAGCACTCTTGCCTCAGAATCAGCCCTTAAGGCATTCGGATCTGGCTAAAAAGACCATGAGAGTATTTTAGGCATGGAAAGCCAAGATACTCTGGCAAAACAAACAAAATCTGTGTGAGTGAGATCCCGCGGAAAGAATGGGTCATCAAAGAAGGAGGTACCTTTCTCTGAAGGGAGGAGAGAACTTCCACTTTGACTATGACCTTGTCTAAATAAGATCAGAGTTGTAGAACTCAAAAGGCTTCCATTGCCTTGGAAGTTCATGACAAGAGCCTCGAATGATTACTGACACCATAAATAAGTGTGTCAATTGTTAAATCAACAGCAGGAGTCATTGTGCACTTACTCTCCATGTAGGATCTCTGTCCTTCATGTGTTATACTATGTGAATTGATGGTATACCTAATACTGAAACAGGACTTTATACTTTGTGTTTCTGTGTGGTTGCAAACTGTTGAAATCTTTACTTAGTATATACTAAGTTGATCTTCTGTATATAAAGATAATTGAAAATGAATCTTGATGTGAATGGGATGGGAGAGGGAGTGCAAGATGGCATGGTTGCAGTTGGGAGGGAGGTTATGGGAGGGGAGCTATAATCCTAAAGTTATACTTTGGAAATTTATATTTATTAAATAAAAGTTAAAAAACAATGCACAGAACTGGATGGTTTTACTACCTCTAAAATTTTCACTTCTATGTAATTTCTAGAAGCCTTTCTCATGAACAGTTTTTAATGAAATAGTATAGGAATTACAATGATTATAAATAGCATACAATGATAAATGAGTCTCACATTGTTTGGAAAAGAAACACCACAAACCATATTGTGATGCAGAGATTATATCAGAGATATGATAAAACGCTGCCACCACCCAATACAACAAATTTGACAGTATCCTCCCCAGTCCTCTGCAGAAGTAGAGTATATCACCTTGAAATTCTGGAAAGGTCAAGACCTGACATTCTAGTCTCTGTTTTAGAACAGAACTGGGGACAGAAGCTTTTAATACTGACATTCAATTAGAGATTAAAGTTTATTTTGTAAAACAATGTTATGTCTTTGACTTGTTCACATATGCATGTACCTAAATTGTTTAAATATTATCTGTATCTTGGAAATTAAGATGCCCAATAGCTTTGTAGCTGTGTATGTGCAGAAATATGTTTAATGTCATTTGTGCTCAGCAGAAAGTGACAGCACTGCTGGATATATGGCCTCGAAAATTCTCTATTGGATTTCCAAATTTGAAAGCAATTTCATCTGCAGAAATTCATTATGAATTGTTAGTACTTTATTACACAATTTTTTTCACTTCATAGCCTGCCTAATATTTGTGTGCTAAGTTATAGAAGGCAGAAATAGCTCCAATTTTTTTTCAAAATAATCAGAAAACATTTCTCTAATATATCTTAAGAAAATGGTTTATTAATACTTATTCAGGTCTTATAATTGTTTGCCATATAATTAATTAAGCAGCAGGGTTACTATCATGGTGTAACAGGTTAAGCCACTGCCTGCAACAAAGACAGTCCATATGGGTGCCAATTTCAGTCCCTGCTGCTCCAGGACTGATCCAGATCCCTGCTAAAGCAGCAGAAGACGGCTCAAGTCTCTGGGCCTGTGCACACACATGGAAGACATGGATAAAGCTCCCGGCATCCAGCTTCAGCCTGCCCCAACCCTGGTTGTTGTAGCTGTTTGGGGAGTGAACCACTATATGGAAGATCTCTCTCTCTCTGTAACTGCCTTTCAAATAAAATAAATAGCTTTAAAATACTTAAGAATCAACAAATATCACATAAAACTATTTTTGCTTTTCATTTACAAATTCTTAGATACTGATGTATTCATTAATTTATGAAATAGTTTATAAAATAAGCTTGATTGTATGTGGCAAAAACATTCATAGCAAAATTCTTTGTATATCCTTGAGGTACAAACAGATCATGTCTTGCTTAATTCATGATCTGACTTGTAGGAACTGAACAAGACATGATGTTGGCAAATACATATTTCCTAAGCTTTTCTGAAATTAAAGGAGCTCTAACATCTAAAACT
Organism: Oryctolagus cuniculus; assembly: GCF_051225735.1. Classification (NCBI taxonomy): domain Eukaryota; kingdom Metazoa; phylum Chordata; class Mammalia; order Lagomorpha; family Leporidae; genus Oryctolagus; species Oryctolagus cuniculus. The sequence goes on from NC_142874.1 coordinate 135,698,019, forward strand.
ACTAAGTAACTTTTAGGGCTTACTGTCTTGAATGAATATATTCCTCCAAATTCTTCTCTGTCAATGAAGATGGTTTATTGAACTGATGGAAAATGTAAATTTTTGTCTTAAAGTATATGAAACAGGTCTAAACTCTGACGACAAATATCAGTTTGACATCAGACTCTCAACAGGACCCATCAGAGATAGGTTATATAATTTTGATTAAAGATGTAAATGGTGTGATATATCCATTTTAACTTTAATATCTGTTCCTATTTGGCAAGATCAGATATAGGAGGCATCTTCTTTAAGAGCAATTTCTTTTCAAGCACTCACATATCATTTACCATTATTTCTGTAAAATATTTTAGACAGCCTCTTGCAGTTTAGAAATTTGTCAAACTAGAATAATATTAAAATACATTTGTTCTTCAGATTATAAAAGTAAAAACATAGCTGGTATCTCAGGGGGTATTCATTGAATAATTTTAACATAATGTAAAATTAAGACTATTCAGTGCCTATTTTTTTAATAAATGTCTTACATGGTAACTATCAAGCCAATTCATAATTATATTCTCCTTCTAGAACATTTTAGAGTTAGATTTGGCATAAGTACTTTTCCTGTGAATTAGAATCATAAAACTCGATAGCTTTATCTGATTCATACTATGCTATATTTCCTCCAACACACATCATTAGTTGTATTTCAAAACCAATCTGGATGTAAAAAAGTAAGAACAATAAACATGATGATAATTAGGGAGAGTTTGTTAAATGTGCTCTAATGAGGTCCTATTGTGGGATGTCTCTGATGAAGGAGCAGAAATCAGGACCAGTATACTGTGGAAGAAAGGATAAACAGAGCACATGGTTAGCAAGACGATAGAGAGAGCTTGGAATTGTTTGGTCTAGGAAGACATCTAAAATACAATTTGCTACATACAGAAAATGTAATTAAACCATAATTGCACTCAAGCACAATGAATGTGGGATAAACAGCTTGTGAATCAATAAACCATGAGGCGGCAGGCTGATGTGCTTATTGATTTATGATTCATTTAGCTCCAAGTTTACTCCATTTCTAATTCATTTGGAACTACCCTATTATACTGCACTGGGGTGCTGGGTGGAGTGACAGCATCATTTTATATGGATAAAAGATTGTCCGATTTAATATCACTTTTAAGTTTATGTGCATATGCTCATGAGTTTTTTTCCTACATACGTACCAAATCTACAGGCTATCATGTATCATTCAAATAAAATTCATAAATTAAGAGTGTCATCAATTAAGAAAGTTTAGGACAGTATAGACTTCTGACAAGTGAAAATCCTAGCATTTCTTTACTTTTAGACATGAATATAATCTTGGAATGCATATCCAATTGTGAGTTCTAACAGAAAGCATTCCACGTTTTAACCTAGGCATACTGCATATTTTAAATAACCCAGACTTTCTTACTTTGCTAGAACATATCTTTATTAACTTCTACATGAAATGTTTTTGTCTGTTATAAATTTACTTTTGTATTTTTTTAAACTTTGAGTTATACAAATTTCATGTATTTCATACATGCAGATTTAGGAACACGGTTATACTTTCCATCCTACCCTCCCACCCACCCAAACCCCAACACCTCCTCCCTCTTCTGTACCCACTCTTGATTTTTACAAAGATGTATTTTTAGTTTACTTAATGATTATATAGTTAACCCTACACTAAGTATGAAGGAAATCACAACAACAAAAACAAAAACCCTGTTCCTCAATGAAAGAGATAAGGACTCTAAGAGTTATCTGTACCCCTATGTTCATTGCAGCACCAATCACAATAGCTAACATATAGAATCAATCCAGATGTCCATCAACTATTGACTGGATAAAGAAATTATGGTATATACACACTATGGAGTACTACTCAGCTGTAAAAAAAGAAAGAAACAAAGGAGAAAAAAGAAAAAGAAAAATGAAAGGACAAAAGAGGAGAGGAGAGGAGAGGAGAGGGGAGGAAGAAAAAAGAAAAAAAAAAAGAATTTCTGGCCTAAAACAAGATGGACTCAACTTGAAACCATTATACTTAGTGAAACAATCCAGTCCCAAAAAGACAGATATCATATGCTTTCCCTGATTCGAGGTAAATAATAGAGTATCCACATATTAAATTATTGGAGTGAAGTGGAAATTTTGAGATTACATGGAACTTTTTTGTGTGTATTCACTTTACTAACTTTAAGCATATTTGCAGATGAATCCTAGTTATTTATCCCCTTTTTTTCTGATTTTTAAGTAGCCCCAAAGCAAATTCCTGGTTTCCCTTCTGGTACATAAGCAATCAGCAGTTCTAACATATGAATTAGAGTTTGCAATTGCTTCCCTCTGCAGCTGTACTCAGTATGTGAAAAATCTAACCATTGAATTTTCTCACATGTGTCCATTAAAGTAAAACTATTGTTCTCTTTAATCACATAAAGCTATGAAATCTATTGAGTTCATCAAGAATTATACATTTGATGACTGAACTTGTACCTGCTAAATAACCCGTTCTTTAACATATTGGTTATTAATTCTGTAATAAAACAGTTACTATTTCTTCAGTAAGCTAAGAAAAATAAAGCACAAATGTTTACTACTCACAAAGAGAGTATTTATAAACTGATTATCTTTCTACATAATTTTCAACTTCTATCTTTCATCATGTTATTTCTTACAGAATTTTAATAAAGCATTGCTATTGAAAAAGCAATAGCTAAGAAATAAGGAAAATATGACATATCTCCAATTAGAAAAGATAAATGTCTATTCATATATTTATCAATTAGTGAATTTATTCATTCAATGTTTCTGTATTGATATGAGAGTATTCTAATTTCTACGGTTGACATATTTAAAACCTGAACTTAGAGTTGCATGTGTTGTTCAGTGGTTAACACACCACTTGGGGTGCCCACACCCCACATCAGAATGTCTGAGTCCCAGTTCTAGGCCTGATTCCAGCTTCCGGCTGACTGCAGGCCAGCCATCTGCCTGCTGCTATGGATATTCGTGGTATAAACTAGCAAATGGCATCTCTCTCTCTCTCTCTCTCTCTCTCTCTCTCTCTCTGTGTGTGTGTGTGTGTTAGCTTAAGTTATTTTCTTTGCTGTACTATTCCAATATTTTGTCATCAATGTTAATCTCATCTCATTAAACATTCAAATGTTTTGTCCAGTGGTTTGGGTTTCCCCATAGTAAGAGAATCATATCCAATAAAAAGATATTCTAGGATGAATCCAGGTCCCAGATTAAACACTTTCCAATTATCTCTATGCAACACTTTTGTCTTTTCTAGGAGTAAGCAATTGTGCATAATTAACACAGTGAAATACCCCGAAAAAAGCACAATCTGAATCCTTGTTCTCCCATTGTGAAGATTTCCTACCAAGAGAATAATTTTTAGTTCCACAGCAAAAAGTGTGTAATATCCAATCACAAAGCTGGACAGGTAACTCATTAGAGTAGAAGACCTGTTCGGAAAACTTGTTTCATTATACACAATTCTCTGTATAATACCAAGGAATGAAATGTTGGACTTTGTTGTTTGGCATTTTTAAAATTGATTTTTGTGCCACTAGCATGTGTTTACACAATATAAATCAAAATACATTACATTTTGGCAAGAAATAAATAGTTGATTTATGAGCATGTATGGCATAGAGATTTTTATGAAGAAATTAGTTTCCCAAAATGAAATGTTACTTGAAAGATGATTTGCGTTTATAATCAAAGTGGCAACTAAGGTCAGCCCATCTCTGACGAGATAGATATGCTTGGGTAAGACATAAAATCAATTTCTTGCATCAAACTATGGTGCATTGAAGTAATTCTCATGTGGCTTATATTTAGAAGGCTCTCCCTCTTTCTGAGCCACGAATTCTACTGTATTAGTTCTTTTCATAGATTCTCTCCCTTTTCTCAGCACCTTGTACCTAACCCACCTTGCACATAACTGAATGCAAAAAATTTCTATTTTCTATTTTCCAGGCCTTAAACCGAGGTCCACAGGTGTGCATGCAGACAGCTTTAATCTGTAGCTAAACCCATTGTAGATTTAGATAAACAAAGTTAGGATACAACATAATAGATCAAGTAACATAAATGGAAATGGTAAATCCCTGTTTCTGAAACATTACAAAATAAAACTTGAATGGTATTCAAGATATCCACCTTCCTTTTCTGGTCATTTGAATACTTTTTCCTCTCCAATTTTATGCTTAAGAGAAACCTCTACCTGTCCTCTCTAAAACTCAACTCATTTTGTCATTCAGGGCTATTTGTATGTGTTAATGTATCATCATGTACTTCACGTTCATGGGACTGAAAAGTTCTAAAAAGCCATTGGATATTTGAATCGTGAGTTCTATTGGATATAGCCAAGTTTCTCCCTGTAGCTGGATAGGTTGAATTCCTGACAGTCTAAATGCTATGAAGTTTTTGCAGTCCAATGCTGATCTCAGTTGAAATTCACATCTATGTGATGGGTGGTAAATGATACTTAATCATCATGCCATTGCCTAATAAAGAATGCTCTTCTAAGTTCCCCAGCCATTCTGCATCTTCTTTTGTGAATTTTCCATTGGCATAATTTGCAGAGGTCACATTAAGTCAGCTTTGTAAGAGCCTGTGCATTTTTCAAAATTCAAGGAAAATAGACTGTATTGATACTTGAGTTAGCAATATAGTCTGCGAGTAGAGAAGTTAGCTTAAGCGACCCCCTCAGAAACTTTTGGTGGAAGCTCACAGACTTCACCAAGAATACTGTTTTAAGTTTCAATGATATATCTTTTTTAATCTATCAGATTCTTTTAATTCATTCTATGTAGATTCCCCATGTCAGTTATGAATAAATTCAATTGGTGAGAATGTGTGAATATTCCCAAATGAAATGCCTTATGAAAAGCACAATAATTCATTCAGAACTCTGAACATTTGCTTTATATTACATTAAATATCCTCTTGGGAAGAAGCGAGGATCTATGAAAAGATAGGATTTTTCTTGAAGTTTTCTCTAGTTAGCCTTGATAATTTATAAGTACAAAATGCTAAGAGTTAGAAGAAGGTGCAGCTAACACGAGTGTCCCCACCCCTGGCCTGTCATTGTGAGAGAAGGAAGTTGATTTACGCAGCATGATCCTAGAGATGGAGGAGAAAAAGAAGGGTCCCCAAGCGAGCACTTGTCAAGTGCCCACATGGAGGGCCAAGTTTGAGGGACACTTCCTACCAGCTTGGGCTTCTGAAAAGAAGAGAATTATGCCAGTAAGACAGCAACTATTCATATTGCCTCTTGGTGTAATTAGACTCCTGAATCAATTCATCCCTTCCCTCTTTCTCAAAGGCAAAATGTCTTCCTGTTTCTGATTTAGCCTTCTACAGATATGGAGAGTGACACATCCAGAGGAACTCTTTATCCTACTACAGGCTGAAATTTAACTTTTTTGCCATATGCCATCTAAGAAAAAATAAGGTCTGATCTCAATATACAACCCTGACTCCCCAGAGGAATTACTTAGGCATCAAACTTGGCTATACTATTCTATGAGGAATGTTGCTGTTCTCATGAAACAACCTTGAAGTGTACTACATTTATCTTAAGGAATCAATGTCAAAATTAATTAATCAATAAGTGTGCTTGATACACCTTAGAACCTTCAAAGTTTAGAAATATTTTATTTTAGGAGATTAATCAATCAATTCAATTCATAAATATTTATTTAACAATTATTCTATTCCAAGAAAATAGCTAAATGTTAGTGATGCAGCAGTGAATAATGTGAACTTTCCATTAGTTTATTTTGATCTATTTAATGGAATGGTACAAAAAGAAATTAATTTTGGAAAACAAATGTGTAGTATTCCACTAAATACTAGACTTCCCCAGGAAGAGAAACTCACATTTAACAAATCTCATGTATAATCTTCACTCCCATAAAAATTGGAACACATCCTGCATATGCAATAAATTCATGGGATTGCAATATCTAAAGAAAGAATTTAATCTTATATCCATGAAGATCTAGATTCAACAATCTCAACATATTTCAGAGGAGTGTGGAATTTTGACGTATTACTTGTGTGGTTTTAGAATATTTAATACCTTTTTAAGTCACATTGTATTTGAGTTATGAGAATTACTATGTCATAAGTATGTGACATATATATATAACTTTTATATATATATGACATATATATATATGTCATAAGTATATGACTTATATATATGACTTATATATATGCGGCCGGCACCACAACTTACTAGGCTAATCCTCTGCCTGCTGCACAGGTACTCCGGGTTCTAGTCCTGGTTGGGGTGCCGGTTCTGTCCTGGTTGCTCCTCTTCCAGTCCAGTTCTCTGCTGTGGCCCGGGAGGGCAGTGGAGGATGGCCCAGGTCCTTGGGCCCTGGATCCGCATGGGAGACCAGGAGGAAGCACCTGGCTCCTGGCTTTGGATCGGTGCAGCGCTGGCCGTAGCGGACATTTCGGGGTTGAACCAAAGGAAGGAAGACCTTTCTCTCTGTCTTTCTCTCTCACTGTCTAACTCTGCCTGAAAAAAAAAAAAAAAATAGGAATGTGGCACTTGTAAAACATTTTTCTTTCAGGGAGTTTAACCATATTGGCAGATTCCTAGATAGAGAAAAACACTCACAAATTCTAGATGAGTGATGCAATGAAGTAATCATCTTAAGAAACCAAGTTAATTATATTTCACATGGTTGCTATTCAGAGTATAAAGATTGATCACTGAATTTAACACTCCCTTTCCCATATGTTTCCCTTAAAGAACAAGCTATCAAATAATTTCTTTTTTTTTTTTTTGTAATCAGGGGTAGGTGGAAAGAGTAAAGGTAAGAATAATGTTAATCAGTGGATAATTATAACTATTCAATAATATGGAGTTATTATTTCATAGTTATAAATGTGTCGATTTTGAGTTATTAGCTGGCAGTCTACTATTTTGCAAATTTTCTCTGAGATATTAATTCATTTTCTAATTTTGACATGTAGATAGTACAAATTAATCTTACTTTCCTAATTTTAATGTAGTATATCATTGTTCAATATTTATTTGGCTTCCTTTGTTCTAGAATGGATTTATCATTATTTCCTCTAAAAATGGAATAATGGGGGAGGCATTCGGTACAGCAGTGCTCAGGGTATCCCTTATTGGAGTGTCTGAGTTAGAATCCCCTCTCAGATTCCAAGATAGCTTTTTGCTTGTGTACACTCTGGAAAGGAACAGGTGAAGCCTCATGTACTTGGATTCCCTGCCAACCACGTTGGACAGGTAGACACACTTCCTGGCTCCTGGCTTCAGCCTGGCCCATCACTGGCTTTTGCAAGCATTTAGGGAATGATCCAGTAAATGGAAGCTCAATTCCTCTCTCTTTCTCACTGTCTCTGCCTTGCAAAAAATAAAAATAACAAGTAAAAATTAAAAAGTAAGAACACAATGAGTGTTCTTTCTCTTTAATATTTGATAATCATATTATTTCATGATTTCCTAATAAACTTTGCTAGTTAGAACTTGTAATTTTACATTATTCCTTAGGATTAATTTAATAACATCATTGCTTTTTCGGACATTCAATATTTTCCTGTGACTTAGCATCGCAGTCAAATTTTCAAGTGAATGCAAAATGAAAAAAAAAAAAAAACCTACATAACAAATTAGTTCTGAGACCTTCATTTTCTTAACAATTGGTGCCATGTTCAAAACACATACCTAATATCTACCATGGTGTTGTAATTCATTGTAGCTGAGCCACAGAACCAAATGAAGTGGTGAATTTATGCTTTGGCTGAATTTCAGAGGCTGGAAATCTGTTGCCACTAAACCTAACACAATACAGACAATAGAATTTCTTTTTCTTGAGCAAACAATGCTTTGACATTCTGTAATTGAAATTGACTTTTGCTATAGTCTAATGAGTAGAAACTAACAAGCAGAATTTCAAACACTGATGTCAACTGAGAGGTTTTATTTCAGTCGGATTTTCCTTCTTAAACCCAACAGATCAGATGAGTCTTTATTCTGGTGCTGATGGGAACTAATGGTGATAGTGTTAATATCTGACTGCATAAGAAGAGAGAGAATACTTTTGTCTTTAGTAGGATTCACAGAATGATTCAAAGCTCAAAGCGAACAAGCAGCTTCGTTTATGGAATGTTCTTATGCAATAGAAAATACAAAAATTTTGAAGCTTAATTATTAGTTAAACTGAATTTTAACTAAATATTTTTAGAAAGTCAGTTAAAATCCATCGTTTCTAGCATTTTTTCCTTTTGATATTTTCTACAGTATATTCATTAGATGTTACCTTGCTTCATTTTTGCATGGGGCATAGTTATTATCATCGAGTTATAATCACTGAATAGTGAATTATTAATCTGCATTTCTAAAGTAGTATAATTACATAAATTCTAGTAATGTTCTGCGGCTTGATTGACTTAATTCAATACCTACACCTAAGTGTTTCCTCATTATCATGATGAACATCTGATTGTTTTTCTTCCTCTTGGAATGGAATTTGCTTAAAATATCCCTTTATGGTGAGTCATTTTTAAGAATATCCCAACTCTTACACCTATAAATCCCGCGGTCCAGAAGACCATTGTATCAAGGCAAGGCCATTGTATCAAGGCAAGGTGCCCTTATCCTGGGCTCCTCCCACCATCAGGGCGTTTACTCTTTAGATGTCTTAGCTTCCTACTTCCCATGATATAAGCCCATTTAATCACAAAGTCCTCCAAATCTTTTCATTTTCACTGCAAGGCCCTTCTTTTAGTAGCACTAGAAACATTTTAATGTGAATTAAACATAATTTCACATACTTGTTTCCAAGATTAGCCTCTTCAACTACTTCATTTTTAGCTTATCTTGTTTCTCCCCTTGGCTCATTCTGGATAAATGTCCATATGGGTCATCTCTTGGCAGATAACAGCATATGTGCGCTATCTGTCAGACCCTGAGGAAAGTGGGCTGCAGAATCTCCTCCTTACCCAAATTTAATGTTTTCTTGCCCTTGACCCTCTTTAAAAAATCATTAATAAATTCTTTTTCTAAAGATTTATTTATTTTATTTGAAAGTCAGAGTTACACAGAGAGAAGAGAGGCAGAGAGAGAGAGAGAGAGAGAGAGCGAGCTCTTTCATCCGATGGTTCACTCCCTTACTGGCCGCAACGGCTAGAGCTGTGCTGATCTGAAGCCAGGAGCCAGGTGCTTCCTCCTGGTCTCCCATGGGGTGCAGGGCCCAAGCACTTGGGCCATCCTCCACTGCCCTCCCGGGCTACAGCAGAGAGCTGGACTGGAAGAGGAGCAACCAGGACTAGAACCGGTGCCTATATGGTATGCCAGTGCCGCAGGCAGAGGATTAACCAAGTGAGCCATGGCGCCAGCCCCAATAAATTCTTGAAACAGTATAAAAATCCACAAAACCCCTATCCTTGTTCTTCAGAAAGCATCCCCATTCCTTCATTTTTTTTTTTTTTTTTTTTTGACAGGCAGAGTGGACAGTGAGAGAGAGGCAGAGAGAAAGGTCTTCCTTTGCCGTTGGTTCACCTTCCAATGGCCACCACGGTTGGCGCGCTGAGGCCAGCACACCGTGCCAATCCAATGGCAGGAGCCAGGTACTTCTCCTGGTCTCCCATGGGGTGCAGGGCCCAAGCACTTGGGCCATCCTCCACTGCACTCCCTGGCCACAGCAGAGAGCTGGCCTGGAAGAGGAGCAACCGGGACAGAATCCGGCGCCCCGACCAGGACTAGAACCCGGTGTGCCGGCGCCACTAGGTGGAGGATTAGCCTAGTGAGCTGCGACGCTGGACCAGTCCTTCAATTTTGTGAATTTGACACACTGTTGCTCTGTTGCTTCCCTCTCCCTTTGTCACCACCTCCTTACACCCTCTTTGCTTACACCTCTGTGAATATAGTCCCTAAAATTCCAAGAGACATAACTTTCCTTATGTTTAGAGATTTTGTTTGCTCATTGTCACGCTTTACCACAAGTTTGTATTCTGAAGCTTTGATCGCTGAGTTTCCCAAAATCCTGTCTGTAGACTCTGTTTCCTTCCTGGGAGTTCTCTCCTTTGACAATCTCCACTATAAAGTCAATGCAATTACATGTGACTCAGAAAATATATTCCTAGTGCATGCACCTCTGCAGGTAATACTTATTTCTGCATAGCTCCTGCAAATATAGTTCATGCTTATTAGACATTAACTGCTATTATTGTTGCAGATGTTACAAATGCTAGTGGTTATTGTGGTTACATCTAAACCACCAAAGTCTTTCCCAAACTCCAAATATGTATTTTCTGACCTTTGTTGACCACATCTACCAGGTTCTTCTGTGAACAGAGTTAACAAAAGTGGTCCTGTATAAAATGTTGCCAGCTATGTTTTCAGCATTTTACGACTTCCTTCTATTTCTTGTTTGACCTTCCACTCTCCCTTTTTTTTCCTTTTTTTTACTGAAACATCATTGCACAAAATCAAAAGCATTTCATTGGCGGAATGCACTGCAATTTTCAAGTGTACTTGGGAAATACTTTTCTAGAAATTCAAAAAGCAATAGTAAATGATGGGTCATTGTCATGTGGGAGGATGATGGTAGCTGATGTGTCCTGAGAAGTGTTTGTGTTCCTGCATTCATAACACAGAATGGTACTCATTTCTGGACTATGACTCATGTTCCCAGAGGGTAAGGTTTTCAAAATGAATACCATATGGGCACTATTTGTAGAAATGTTCTAATGGACATTTAAGTAGTAGTTTTATGGCATTGAAATGCTTTATGAATACAGTTTCAAGAGTTTTTACTGGCCGGCGCTGCGGCTCAATAGGCTAATCCTCCGCCTGCGGCGCCGGCACACCAGGTTCTAGTCCCAGTCAAGGCGCCAGATACTGTCCTGGTTGCTCCTCTTTCAGTCTAGCTCTCTGCTGTGGCCCCGGAGTCAGTGGAGGATGGCCCAAGTCCTTGGGCCCTGCACCCCATGGGATACCAGGAGAAGCACCTGGCTCCTGGCTTCGGATCAGTGCGGTGCACCGGCTGCAGCAGCCATTGGGGGGTGAACCAATGGCAAAGGAAGACCTTTCTCTCTGTCTCTCTTCTCTCACTGTCCACTCTGCCTGTCAAAAAATAAAAAAAGAGTTTTTACTGTCCTCGTGTAAGAAATTAGTTGGTGTGACTTAAAACGTAACCAAAATAAATGCAATTATCATTACATAGAGACACATGGATATATTGAATAATTAAAAATTAACTCATCAAAAATATTTTGAGGTATAATTTGCATACTCAGAACTGAATCCGTCAGTAGGAGTTAATTGACAGACTCAGGTCTTTCCATGTAGCAGAATTTACATCTGTCAATTACAGTATAGAGTGATGCATTACACAAGTGAAAGGGGGATGGTTTAAAAGTTCATAAATATGTACGTGAGTTTACATAGTCAAAAGAGTATTTCCTGTGACAGAATGCAGAGTTATACCTAATAGATAGAGTAAAATATTTAAATGAACTATTATCTCTATAGGTAATGCCACTGTAAGCAACAGAATAACACTGAGCTGAAACTTTCAATTATCAAAACAGAAGCAAACCGATGTAGGGATTTGCCTCTAGGTTCTCGAAAGGAAAAAAAAAACAACTTAGGTTGATTAATTACTTTGAAAATATTTTTAAAATGAGAATTCAATAATCTCACATAGGGGCTGATGCAGTGGGACAGTGAGTTAAGAGAGAGACTTCTACACCAGCATCCCAATCTGAGCGCTGGTTCAAGCCCTTGCTTCTGTGCGTCCACTCTCGAACTCCCCACTGATGTGTCTAGGCAGACAGCAGAATAGAGTCCAAGTATATGGGCCCCTGCTATCCCTGTGGGAGACCAAGATGGGGGTCCTAGATCCCAGTGTCACTGCTGCCATCTGAGAGTGAACCAGTAGATGAAAGATATCTCTCTCTTCCTCCCTCTATCTCTTTCCCTCTTTTTCTGTAACTCTTTAAAATAAATAAAATAAGTCTTAAAAATTAACTGCAACTAAAGATACTTGGAGTTCATCTACAATTTTCCCTGTCCCAGTTTTGGAATGAATTATTCCCCCAAGAAGTCCTTGTTCTACTTACGTGCTCATTTATAAAGTTATGGAATGGTAATAGCTCATCTAGGAAGACAATATCTATTGGCTCACTAAATATTATATAATCTTTTAATCTCATTTGTACTGAGAAAAGTCATCTTTAAATTTTTCATAATAAACTTGTGTTTTGATAGATGGAAAAATGAAAACATCTAATTATATTAATTTTATACACATAATAATGGCATTCACAGGAGTTGTTTATTCAAAAAAGGGCATGATCAAAGTGCTAATGGAAGACTAATATAATTCTATGTATAATAAGAGTACGGTATAATGAATACATAGAGCCATCAAACAAGAGCTATGCCCTCTGCATTTTATATGTTAAATTTTTTTCTGTGTTCTCATTGATATACTTTTAGATCATATATATCCAATCAATATGTGTGTTTGGATAGAATGAATCTGGGGAGCCTTACTGAGATAATAGCTTGAAATAACTGACATAAAATTTTTAAGGACACTCTAGATGCCTCCCCACAGTGGTTGTTCCAATATTATGATTGTTAAGTGCTAAAACTACTGACTCCAAATTGATTGCAAAAATGTGAAAGAGTTGTAATTGAATTTAGGTAAAATAGGTTGAAATTTTAACATCCGTAGCAAGAAAAAGAATTAAGTAAGTTAAATATATAATTCCTACAAATACTTCTATACTGTCCACATACACAAATGTGAAAGAAAGTTAAAAAGGTGAATTTGGCCATAGACTTATCACAGTCATATTTTAATATAATTGAGTACTCACTGAGATAAAATTTGGATCTATAATTGAAAATTTTGATTCAAAATATTTTTTAAAGATTTATTTATTTGAAAGTCAGTGTTACACAGAGAGAAGGAGAGGCAGAGAGAGAGAGAAAGAGGTCTTCCATCCGCTGGTTCACTCCACAGTTGACCGCAACAGGCAGAGATGCACCGATCCCAAACCAAGAGCCGGGAAGGTGCAGGAACCCAAGGACTTGGCCCATGCTCCATTGCTTTCCCAGGACATAGCAGAGAGCTGGATCAGAAGTGGAGCAGCAGGAACTCAAACCAGTGCCCATATGGGATGCTGGCAGTACAGGCGGCAGCTTTACCTGCTATGCCCAAAGCGCTGGCCCCCAAAATATTTTTCAAAAAAGTTAAAGTAATTTTAAATTGGATCAGAAGTTATATTTGAAAGGAAAAATATCAAATTTCAGAAGTTCTCATTTTACAGAAAACTATTATTTTTCTAAATAAAATGTAAAATAAACATTCAATTGGTATTTAGTGGCATTTATACATTTATTATAACATATAAATTATTATTAAGAATGTTTTAAGCTATACAATTAACCACCAATTATGATTATTTTGGCAATTTTATTCCATCTTTTAAAATTTGAAATGCTAAAGTTGCAATGGCATTTGTTCTCAGTGAAATGAACTAGCTGAATGAACAAACTTGTCTTTACAGGTGAAATGGCCCACATTGATCTTTACTTGTGTTCCTTATAGAATTATTGTGTAGATAGGCGATGTGCTATATGGCTATGAGTATAAAAAGCAGTGTAAGTTTTATTGAAGAACTATGTGATAAAATATAATTTTGCAGCATTAACCGAAGTAGATCCATTTTTTTTCCTGATTTGTTTTCTCTTTTTTTTTTCCTCCATATTTACCTTGACAGTCTTCTATCATTCAAACTGTAACTTGGACTGCATTCCCCAAAAAAGTTAAGGCCATAACTCACTGCAAAGCCAAAAATAAACCAAAAAAAAAAAAAAAAAAGGCAAATTGTCTTGTGGCCGTCCTGCTTACAAAATCAAGGGCCTCCTAAATATAGTTTGATATGTTTACCAGCTTCCTCTCTTGTCTTTTTGATTTTGTCATTCTCTTCTAGGAGTAGAAAAGGAGCAAATTCAGAAAGAAATGTGAAGACTGCAATTCCAAAATGGGCCTCAGAACAAGCCCAGTACGATGCTTCTCTCAGACTGAAACTGTGGTTGGTGACAGGCAAACCCCTAAAAGTTCAAGCACTGACAAAGGAACAACCTTGAGCTTAAAAATGTCTCTTGACTTGCTGTGGTGTTATAGCCCATTCAACCCAAATAAATTGAAAATATCCTGGTGAAAATGCATTAAATGCACTTAACCCACCAACATCATTGCTTAGCAGCATGGTACAGTGCAGAGTGATTTTTTTTTAAATCCCAAAGTGAAGGATTCATGATCATGATCAGAACAAAGGGAAAGAGGGGTCTATTGTCACATACACGGTACTATTCAGTGAAGCAGAATTCATAACTATTTTCACTGATATGAGTTCCACACAATTTTTATGCCCATAGTAACTTGTACAAATTAATGAAAACATGTTAGTGTCTTTTTGAGTCTGGATTATTTCACTTAGCCTAATGATCTTCAATTCCATCCTTTTCATTGTAAATGTCAGGAATTTTTTTTAATTTTTTTATTTATTCATTTGAAAGGCAGAGTTTCAGAGAAAGAGGGAGAGGCAGAGAGAGAAACAGAGAGAGCAAGTGATCTTCCATCCCTTGGCTCATTCTCCAAGTGGTCCCAACAGCCAGGGCCAGACCAGGATGAAGCCAGGACCAAGAACTTCATCTGGGTTTCCCCTGTGGGAATGGGGGCCCAAGCAAGTGGGACATCCTCCACTGCTTTTCCCAGGCCATAATTAGGGAGTTGAACCTGACGTGGAATGGCCATATGGGACGCAGGTGCTGCAGGGAGTGGCTTAACTGGCTGTGCCACAACTCAGCACCAAAAGTCAGGATTTCTTTATTTTTATGGATGTATGCATACTTTATTTTTATGGCATGTATGTATACTCTATTTTCTTTATCCAAGCATCAGCTGAAGGACATCTACATTGATATCATATTTTTAATGTTGTTAATTGTGCTTCTGTAAATGTGGGAGTTCAGACACCTTTTTTCATATGCTGATTTCTCCTTTCTTTGGGTATATATTTCCAAGAGTGAGATAACTGGGTCGTATGGTAGATTTATTTTTAGCTTTCTGCAGAATCTCCAGATTGTCCACCATAATGATTTTACCAATTTCCATTCCCACCAACAGAATTTTAGGGTACTATTTCTCCAGCACTTTTTTATTTATTTATTTTTGGATGATAATCATTCTAACCAGGGTAAGATGATATCTCATTGTGGCTTTTATTTTGCTTTCCCTGATGGCTAGTGATCCAGAGTATATTTTTCATGGAGGTCTTTTGTGTTCCTCCTTTGAAAACTGCCTGTTAATTCCCTTTGCCCCTTTCTTGACTGGATATCATGTTTTGGTGTTACTGAGTTTCTTGAGCTCTGCATATATTCTGGATATTAATTCTTTGTCAGAAGTGTAATTTGCAAATATTTTCTCTCACTCTGTTGGTTGTCTTTGCATTTTGTTAATTATTTCCTTTCTATGCAGAAGTTTCCTCGCTTTATACAATCACATTAGTCTATTTTTGCTTTTACTAATTGTGCTTTTGGAGTCCTATCCAAGAAATCTTTTCCTGGTCTAATGTTTTGCTGCATTTCTCCTGCGTTTTCTTCTAGTATTTTGATGTTTCAGATTCTAAAGTTAAGATTCTTGATTCACCTGAGTTGATTTTTGTATACAGTATAATAAGGCAGGGGTATCGCTACAAACTTTTGCATGTGGAAATCCAGTTTCCCCATCACCATCTGGTGGAAAATCTGTCCTTTCTCCAGGGAGTGATTCCTTTTCCTTCTTCTAAGATTTATTTATTCATTTGATTTTAACTTGCTTGTAATTATCTTCTTGGATTTTGAGAGCAGGCCTTGTTGGTGTTGTGGTGTGCCTGGCACATAATTCGTAGCCAATATCCAAGCCAGGCAGTGGAGTTGTGAGATCAGTGCACGCTCCATGAGCTGGGAGGGTTTAGAGACCCCTAGCTGTCGCCCAGATCCAGAGCTTCACTCATTGCACAAATGTTAGGTGGAGGGGGTGGGACCCATGGATGCTGCCTGAAAGAGTAGTTGGACATGTGAGTGACATTGACTCTGTAATAGCAGAACATACTGCCTGAGACTGCTCTCTGCATGCTGTTTACTTTGGGTTGTGTGCAGCTATCTCAGGCCTTAGAATTGGTGAGATGCCAAACTCTGGTGGCTTCTGTGGGAGGGACAGTAGCCCAGAGCCCCAACCTCCATACTGAGCCCAGGCCATGTGGGGACTCCACAGGGCAGTGAGCCCAGCAAGCCAGATTATTATACTGGCTTAGCACAAAGAGCTCAGCTGCGAGACCCTTGGACCAAGGTGTTGCTGGGGTTGATGGAGCACTTAAAACTTACACCTGAGCTCCAGGTGTACCCTGATGGGTCTGGGGAGGGCAGGACATAGTTGGTGTTTGAAGAAGGAGTCCAGATGACTATCCATGATGGGCATGGTAGAGAGATCTGGCTACTGTTGTGGGAGGGGGGATGTTGGAGCCTACTGGTCAGTTCACAGTCCCTTCACTCACCACGTTGGGTGTCCTGTTCAGAGCATCGATTCATTCCCTACTGCAACTTCCAACCCTACTGTAAGATCCATCACCCATGTGCAGCAAGGTCTGATCCCCTGTAGTCATACACAGTGTGTGCACAGGAGTCCAGCCACAACTTGAAATTTGTCAAGTGGTTGTGAAATGGAAGGGAGTGGGGAAGAGTGTGGCCCCCCACTGTCCACTATGCAGCAGATAACAGTATGGGCTTTGATTCTGGGGCTACTACTTTCTTGTTGGGCCTTGTTGCACCTGTGGCACTCAGTTTGCCCTGCTAGCTTTCAGAAATGTCTTTCTAGGCTGGACTCAAAGCCAGCCAGGACTGTGGATTTCACCTGCAGACTATGTGGCTGGTTCATATTACTGGTATAGGTTGGGTGCCTTCTTAATCTTTTTTCTTTTTTTTTTTTCCAGCTGAGAGCAGATGAAGCAGGAGCTGCAGCTGCTGGTGTCAGCAGCCAGACATTTCTGTCGTCTGTCTTCGCTGGACTTTCTGTGCTGTTCCATCACTGATGTACTGGATCCCTTAGCTCTTGTGTAGAACCTTGCTATTTGAATGAAATTGATGTCTCTGGGGAGGTAATCACCGGAACTCCTGACTCAGCCACCATATTTCAGAGTGTTCACTGATTCTTTTCATGATTGTGGTGTTAGATGTAGACGATGGACGGTATCTCTTTATATATTGACAGAGAGGAATAAACCATGAGTCAATAATACCAAAAATATTAAAATTGAAAATTCTAGGAGCGGGCATTTAGATAATTGGTGAAGAAGCCTACATCCCACATCAGAATATTTGGGATGCATTCCAGGCTCCTGATTCTGAGGTGCCCCTTCAGCATTTTCTAAGTCCCCTAAACCTTAGAAAGTAACAAATGCTTCTGTTTTTCTTAGAAATATTATGTTTATTAAGAAGAAAATGAGACCCAAAATTGGATAAAGGCTATCATGAGAATTCACTGATGAAGTAAGCAGCATGAAACACAAAAATGAAACACATATATCCCAAAGAGGCAATTTGGATATTTGAGATGATATGTACCATATGGATAGTGTAATTTTTTACCAAATGCAAGCATCAATAGGTATCAACCAGTGGCAAATGATTGCTTATTTCATATAGTTGAAATAAGATGAACAAAGTATGACTTCATGAATTCACAGTTTATTGCTGTACAAAGAGACTTTTTTGTTTTATTGTGTTTTCTTTTTTGTTTGTTTTTAATGATGCTCAAAGAGGAGAGAATAATGAGGACAAATTTGCAGGGGAAAGTACTCTGTAGATGGGGCACATTAACCACAGAATAGCTACAATTTATTTCAGTTGCTTAGCTAAGATAGAAGCAGGATTTTGTGGGCATGAACTGTAATTGGAGTTTGAGGTAGACCTTTCTCAGAGAGGTTCTTAGAAGACACAGCTTGAACAAAGTAGAGTTTGGCAGAAAGCCACCTTACCAAGGCCTAAACTATCAATGTGACTTCCAAACCCTGGGATTACGTGTACTGCAGTTTAGGGGTTGAGGGCCAGGATTCACCTGTGTGGTTTGATTTGATATGACTGTGGCTTCTCATATGGACAGGGATTACCCTTCATGTTTTTATCACTGCAATGTGTCTCACTTCCAT
The DNA here is from genome assembly GCF_051225735.1 of Oryctolagus cuniculus. NCBI lineage: Eukaryota > Metazoa > Chordata > Mammalia > Lagomorpha > Leporidae > Oryctolagus > Oryctolagus cuniculus. The sequence continues at coordinate 135,716,301 of NC_142874.1, forward strand.
GGCAAATCATAAGAGTTCGGAATAATTTTAAAGCTACTACCTACCACTTGTCATCTTAGTGTGCTAGCCTTTGAAACTTAGATGTCACTTGAAATTTAAAATATACAGATAGTTATATAAATAGATATATGGAAATCCTAAATTGGGAAAAAGTTAGAGAAGTCAATAAAGATTATATTTTCGACCACTAAATTAACTAAAAACTTTAAACAAAAATTAAATTCATTCATAGAACAAGATGCCCCCTTTATATTTGGCACATTTCAGCATGAATACTGTATTTTCCATACTGATTATAAAACAGATACAACCAACAGGTAGAAAATAAAGTTAGAGAATAAACCTTACTATATTAATTTATGAAAATTCCTATACTTAACAACATCTTAAAGGAGAGAAAAAATAGACATAGATAAAAAGAATGCTATTCATTCATGCAGATATCTGAAAAATAGAAAAACCCTGAGTTTAAGTTCAATTATCAAGTAATTTTATAAAATAACATAATGTGTTCTTTGCAATATATATATACTTTATATAGTCACAATATTTTAAAAGTACTAGTATCTCAGAATATTAAATAGAATAGCTCTTTTATATTTTTTCCTGTCATTTAGAGTAGAGTAGCCTCTCATACACTTCAGAGATTAGAGTCACAACTAAATATGAACATAAACTCTGTTGTGACAGTACTTTGATTATGAAAGATGTTTAAAGCCTCTAAATATAATCAAGTGATTTAAAATGTATTTACAATGCTATGTATTGTATATATGACATCATGTAATGTAGTATGGATATGATAACTGTAAATGATTATCTATAAACACCACGTATATGGTATTGAGTAAAAAATTGCCACAGTATTTACATTTATTTGGTGTCGTTAAAGCTAGAATTCACTTTCCCTAAGTTAAGAGAGTATGGAAGTGAAGTCATTCCATAGGGAAAGTCAAGGATCTTCATTCTTTTTACTCATAATTATTCAATGACTTAAACAAAGACTCATGACTTCTATTGTCTTTATATACCTCAATGGGAGTTCTAAAATCAAATTCACAATGCTACTCTCTGACACCAAGGTCATGGAAGAGTCTCAATCCATTAGGATTGCTATTATGCACATTGATTTTTTTTCCTTTCAGTTTGAGGAGAGAGAGAGAGAGAGAGCGAGAGAGCTCCAAGTGGAAGCTTGGAGCTGGGACCTAGGAATTCAAACCAGGTCTCCCATGTGTGTGGGTTGTAGGAACCCAACTACATGACTCATCACCTGGTGTTCTCTGGGGTGAACAGTAGCAGAAAGCACAAAGTGGACACTGGGCCAGGACCTGAACTCATCCAAGAAACCCTCATAGGGGATATGAAGGTCGTTACTGGTGATTTTACTACCACTGCCTTTTATGCACCTTTAAGTAATTAAACTGTCATCATAATCTAAGAAGGCAGACAGATAAGTAAATAGATAAATGATATCATAATATTCATTACAATGAGACATTGCATAATGATGTTTTGGTGAACAATAGCCTGTGTATACTATGGAAATCTCATAAGACTATAGTGAAGCTAAAAGGTGCCTACGTGTCAGTGATGTCACGTCTGTCATATGTCCTGGTACAATGCAATACTCACATGTTTGTGACACTGGTGTAAAGAGACTTAATGTATTACCAGTCTTACAAATATATAGCAATACTGTAATGTACAATAGATAATATTTGTGATAATAATAAATTCTTACTAGCTTATATATTTGCTATATTATACTCTTACTAATTGAGCATGCATATTTCTACTCACCATGGTAAATATTGACTGCATGGGAATATTCAGTGTGATGCCAGAAGCAGCATCATTACATGCTATGTCTCAACTGTATCATTTTCCTTGGTTTGATTTAATCTCTTGCTGTTTTGTGCATCACAGCCCTTGAGCATACAAAGCCCACTGCTAATATTTAGCAATCAAGGATGAAAAGTGGACCCAAATGTGATTAAAGACTATGAAAGTGGGAAATCAGTGATGATTATTCCAGTCAGCCATGTCTCATTATACCATAGCTATGATCTTAAAGAGTAAGAACAAAGTCACAGAGTTGTGAAAACATATGATTCATTGCAGGCACTCAAATTACAAAAAATCTGAAGAGAGCCTGTCTCAGATATGGATAAACTTCTAGTGACCTGAATTGAACGCCAGACCCAGAAGCATATCACTGGCAGTATCATGATGATCATAGCTGTAGAAAATGAATATTTGTGATCTTGAAAGAAAAATGTGGACACATTACCATGTACAATTTTCTGTTGTCTCTGTGTGATTTAAATGCCCCAAGAACCACTATTTATCACATAATATGAAGAGCTGAGGTGAAGGTCGCTGTAGAATCCTTGGAGACTATATAAGCTGATTGCGGAAGAAAAGTTTTCACCAAAACAAATATTCAATATAGATACAATCTTCCTAGTCTGAAATTACTTAAATCCATAAGGAGACCAAATCAATGACTGGTTTCAAGGCTTTTCAGGATAGATTAGTAGTGTTGCTTGGGCAAAACGTTGTAGACTAAATACTGAAAGTGTTTATGATCTGCTGGCGCTGCGGCCCACTTGGCAAATAATCTGCCTGCAGTGCCAGCACCCAGGGTTCTAGTCCTGGTTGGGGCGCCGAATTCTGTCCCGGTTTCTCCTCTTCCAGTCCAGCTCTCTGCTGTGGCCCGGGAAGGCAGTGGAGGATGGCCCAAATACTCGAGCCCTGCACCCACATGGGAGACCAGGAGGAAGCACCTGGCTCCTGGCTTTGGATGGGCTCAGCGCCAGCCTCAGTGCACTGGCTGTAGCGGCCATTTGGGGGGTGAACCAATGGAAAAGGAAGACCTTTTTCTCTGTCAATCTCTCTCACATTCTAACTCTGCCTGTCAAAAAAAAAAAAAAAAAAAAAAAAAAAAAAGAAAGCATTTATGATCTAGAACAAAGAGAAATACATGGCCTGGAAGTGTATCAGTAAGTGCACCTTGCCCATGCACTACAGGGGCAACGAGAAGTCATAGATTACCCAGCTCCTGTTATGAGACAACCCTCTTAGATTACTCTACCAAAAAAACAGAGAAGCACTGCCTAGAGATTAACACAGCTTTTGAAATCTGGGTTGTAGATAATGCTTCTGCACATCCTCCGTTCACCACTGATCTTAATTTTCAATGTTAAAATCATGTTTCTGCCTCTTAAAACCACTTCTTGGAGCCAACCAATAGAAGACGGTGTTACAGCACCTTTTAAGGTCAAGTACCCAAGGTCGTTTGCCCTTGTCTTTTCCTGCACCTTAAAAGAACAGAGAGAAAACACAGATGCAATTCCAGGAATACTAAAATATCTGTAACTGGGGCAAGGAACTGGCTTGGGCTTGGAGTGATGTCACCAAGGAGAATGTGATTAGCTTCTGGAAGAAGGCACTCAAGAAGTTCCCCCAGTGACTCCAAAGGTTTGGCCAAAATTGCAAAATTTGCAAAAATCAACAGAACTGTTGCTGAGATGAGAAAAAACTGTAAAATTATGAGACAGTTAGCCATGATTAATTCATTAGGAAATACAAAATTTTTAATAGATTTAGTGTGACTTGAGTGTATAGTGTGTATAACATCCACAGCAGTGATCCAAGCCTTCATATTCACTCACTCCTCACTGAGTCATGCAGAACATTCCAGTCCTTTAAATGCCACTCGTGTTAAAATTTCTTTATAGTCAGGGTCAGTATTATTGCCAGTAAAGCCAGCATCTGCAGCACTGGCCTCCCATTTGGGCTCCATTTCAAATCCCAGCTGCTCCACTTCTGATCCAGCTCCTTCCTAATAGGCCACAGAAAGGAGTGGAGGATGGCTGAAGTCCTTGGGGCTGTGCACTTCCATGGAATACCAGAATGAAACTCCTGGCTCTGGCCTGGCCATTGTGACATTTGGGGAGTGAACTGGTGGAGAGAAGACCTCTTTCTTTCTGTCTCTCTTCCTTTGTTTCTCCCTCTGTAACTCTGCATTTTAAATAAATAAATAATTAAATAATTTTCTTTCTTAATTAAATGCTTATGGATAATTGATGCCTCATTATAATATATTTTATCATAACTATTTATGATAAAATACCCATTTTTCATATTTTACCATACTTTTATTTGCTTGGACATATTAAGATACATGAATATTTACCATTGTATTACAATTATCTTCAGCATCCCATACAGCACTATGCTCTTCAGGTTTCTGTCCTAAGAGCAGTAGGCTGTACTACTTGTCTCAGGTGTTTAGTGGATTATACAGTCTAGAGTTTTGGAGTACATTCTATGACATTTATGCAAGATTTAAATCACCTAATAGCACAATTTCCTTTTCAGACGGCACCCCTGTAGTCAACTAATACATGACTGTAGAAAATTGTCATTATATTGATGTATAACTACGGCCATTCACACAAGAGAAAATATCTTATGAGTTATTTGTTAAAGTCATTTTTATCTCATATCTGAAATAATTCAATGACTCTAATGTATTTTGCAGCTTTAATGTATTATGATTTGTTTGTTATTATTTACTACAGGATGTCAAGGAAATCAGGTTTGTCAGCTGGAATGACAACCTTAATTGGGGGGAGGTAATTTTTTCCATCAATAGAGAACTGCTTGACATGATAATGAAACAACAATTTTGAGACTAGATAATGCTGCATTTTAATTCCAGCACCAACAATACTGCCTAGCTATGTGCATTTCGGCAGCCTATTCTATAAACCTAAGGTTTCTCGTCCATAAATTTATCTTGGATGTTTATTGGGAGGAATTACAAGGAATGCATACCAAACCTTTAGCCCAATGAATCATTCATGATAGGCACTCAGTAAGCGGCAACTGTGATTAGAGTGTCAGAGCTTAGAGATTAAGGATGCCTAACACAGTGTCTCACACATGGGTTTTCAATAGACAGTCATTGAGTCAATTGAATAAATCTATCAATGTCCATATTAGTGGTTAATACTAAGGGACCTTTCTTATATATGAGTACATTTATTTATAAGAGATGGAGAGAACATTTACTTTACAAGAAGTGAGGTTGAACCCACAGTATATTTAACTGCATGTGAATTGTGTTATCAGGGATCTCTACTTCCAGAATCATATTATTTTGGAAGGACTTAGGAGTTCTGCTAAGTTCTTTGAGCTTATTGGAAGAATGATGTCACAGAAATACCAAAGATTATTTGCACGAGCATCACTGAAATACCATGGAGATACATGAAACAATATCGCTGTTGGTCATTTCTCATGGTATGATGATGTTTGACATCAATTGTACTAGGTGAATGCAGATCTGTGGTGTGAATTGGGGTTAAAGTTATGTCAAATTACAAGACCAAGGAGGTGAGTATGAAGAGCTTTTGAATGCTTTCAACCACATAATCATGAAGGAATGACCTGCTTTAATAGTGCTCTGAATCACATAACCAAGAAATATCGTTCTAATAATTGTACCTTGTGGGGCTCCATGGGATGCGCAGCCATGGAGCCCCCACGTCAAGGTCGGTCTGATAGCTGTTGCTTTGTCTTTATCACAAGGCGGATGTTGCTAGTTTCGGTTAGGGCAATGCTTTCCCAAGGCCGGGACTTTCCAGAGGAGTTGAGAATGTTGTAAACAACAAGATGGCGCCGAGGACCGTGCGGTGAGCCTGCCTGCTGCGTGACACCTCATCTGATTGGCCCGAGAACACGTGCACACTGCGTGAACAGACAGCAGATTGGAGTGTTCCGTGCATGGACTTGAGCCCGCTTGCAATTGGCCGGATTTTGTATATAAGCTGTGTGCTGAGGAAGGAGGGGGCTTTCCTGTCCACTCTCCTCCTTTCATTCTTTCTCTGTCCCTGTTATTTTCCCATTAAAAGTCTGCTGAAGACCGATAAGCTGCGAACAGTGTCGTTCCTTTGCGGGCAAGGGAGCGGCAGTACCTCAATTTTATTTAATGGTAAGATTTAGTTGTAATTAATTAATTATGAGGCAGAAAAACTGGGAAAGAGAGAGAGACAGCATTCTCATCCATTGACTCACTTCAAATACCCACCATGACTTGGGCTGGACAAAGGCAAAGACAAGGAGTCACAAACATAATCTATGTCTCCCGGATAGTTAGCCTGCTACCTTGCAAGATCTACATGAGCAGTAAACTGAAATAAGAAGTCAGACATGGGAATTGAAGACAGAAACCATGATATGGGATAGAGACATCTTAATTGGTAGGCCAAATACTCAAATTAAGATTTACTGCTAGAAAGATTATCTATCTTGATGAATAAATTCATTGTCTGAGGAGTGTTGAGGGCTTTATAAAGTTTTTGAAAGAGTGCCAGCTAATCGAATGAATGTTTAGGTAAATATTTAATTGAAGTGTATATATTTTAATTCCTTAACAATTTATAAATAGTTGGCTTTTCAATTATTCTTTATATGAATATAATGCAAAAAGTCATAGAGTTCTATAAAAACTATTAAATCAACAATTGATAGAGGAAAGTAACTACATTTAAAATTTGCTGGAAGACTATTGGTAAAAGCACAATACACAAGTCTAAGGTTTCCCTCTCTCTTTCTACTCAAGACCTTGAATTACAGAGTTTATATCTGTATTCATGCTGTAAGTTTTCTCAATGAAATAGGAAATATTTTCATCTATATATTAGCTTCATTATCATGTAATTCAACATGCATAAGTAAGGACAGGGAGTTTCAAATGCAGGTTTAGAATAGCATTGTCTTTAATGAAACTATACCCAATTTCAAGTTACTAAGACAACATCAATCACACTTACAGGAAATTTACCTTGTTTTTTCTAGATCACAAGCCAAAATCTCATTTGATCATGAAATGACTTTGTTGATCACAAAGGATTTTTTTGTCAATGCTAAGAAAATTGATTTTTGTCATTATAGTCCTTAAAAGCTTGTAACAGCTTAAAAATTTACTATCTTTCAACATCTATAGTGATGGTTTCTGGTTTACAAATGACTATACAAAACACATTATTTTGACCAGATAACAAAAATTTCATCTGAAAGATTTAACATCCTCTAGTCTGTTTTATTCCCTTCATTTTCTTTCAACAATTGACACATACAATTGTGTGTGTGTATGTGTTTTTTTACAGTATGATATTCTGAAGTATCTATACAAAGGTAAATGGTTAATTATAGCTAGTATATGTAATATAGCAAATAGTTTGTTAATTTTCTAGCAAGAACTCCTTTTTAACTTTTATTTAATAAATATAAATTTCCAAAGTACAGCTTTTGGATTACAGTGGCTTTTCTCCCCCATAACTTTCCTCCCACCCGCAACTATCCCATATCCCGCTCCCTCTCCCATCCCATTCACATCAAGATTCATTTTCAATTCTCTTTATATACGGAAGATCAATTTAGTGTATATTAAGTTAAGATTTCAACAGTTTGCACCCACACAGAAACACAAAGTATAAAGTACTGGTTGAGTACTCGTTATAGCATTAAATCTCAATGCACAGCACATTAAGGACAGAGATCCTACATGGGGAGTAAGTACACAGTGACTCCTGTTGTTCACTTAACAAATTGACACTCTTGTTTATGGTGTCAATATTCACCCTAGGCTCTGGTCAAGAGTTGCTAAGGCTATGGAAGCCTTTTGAGTTCTCCAACTCTCATCTTATTTAGACAAGGTCATAAACAAAGTGGAAGTTCTCTCCTCCCTTAAGAGAAAGGTACCTCCTTCTTTGATGGCCTGTTCTTTCCACTGGGATCTCACTCACAGAGATCTTTCATTTAGGTCTTCTTTTTTTTTTTTTGGCTTTTTTTTTCTTTTTTTTTTCTTTTTTTCTTGGCTTTCCATGCCTAAAATACTCTCATGGGCTCTTCAGCCAGATCTGAATCCCTTTGACTCTTAATCCTATAATTATGATCAATTGTGAACTGAAACTGATCACTCTAACTAGTGAGATGGTATTGGTAGATGCCACCTTGAAGGGATTGAATTGGAATCACCTGGCACATTTCTAACTCTACCATTTGGGGCAAGTCCGACTGAGCATGTCCCAAACTGTTCCTCTCTTGACTCTATTCACACTTTTCAGTAATATGTCATTAACCATGATCATCATGCTATAGAATTGATATCTTGAAATTATTCTTTCTAGTTAACTATAGTTTTGTATCCATTCATACACATTATCAAGCACAGTCAACCCAGCCTCTGGTAAATACCAACCACCATGCAACTCTATTGGCTGGAGTCTAAATTTTTAGATTTTATTTATGAGTGAGATCATATGATATTTTCTGTCTGTGCCTTGCTTATTCTGTTTAAGATAGTCCTGTTAGGACCAGCGCTGTGGCACAGTGGGTAAAGCTGCTCCCTGCAGAGCTGGTATCCCATATAGGTGCCAGTTCAAGTCCCAGCTTCCGATCCAGCTCTCTGCTATGGCTTGGGAAAAACAGTAGAAGATGGCCCAAGTCCTTGGGCCCCTGCACCCATGTGGGAGACCCAGAGGAAGCTCCTGGCCAATGGCTCCGGACAGGCACAGCTTCAACCATTGCGGCCATCTACGGAATGAACCAGTAGATAGAAAACCTCTCTTTCTCTCTCCTCTCATTCTCCGTGTAACTCTAACTTTCAAATAAAATAAACAAATCTTAATAAAAAAGAAAGTCCTATGCATTCATGGTGTTTCAAGTGACAAGATGGCCTTTTTTTCTGACTGATTGGTGTTCCACCCTGTGCATATAATATATTTTCTTTATTCATCTATTGGTGGACACTTTGGTTGATTTCATCTCTTGATTGCAGTGAAGAGTCCTGTAGTACACCCGGGAATGTAGATCTTTCTCCACAACAGATGGACACTTAGGTTTTGCTCATTTATTGCCAATTGTGAATAGTGCTGTAAAAAAATATGAGTACAGATTCCTTTTGACATACAGACTTATTTCATTTCCTTTGAATATAGAACCAATCATGGTATTTCTTGGATCATGTGGTAGTTCTATTATAAATATTCCTTCATAAATATTCCTTCTATTAGTAAAACAAATGTCATAGATTTCATACATATAGTTTGAAGAGGATGATGCTCCCAACTCTGCTTTTCCTTGATCCCACCTTCCCTTCTTTATTTTAATTTTTATTAATCTTTTAAATTTATCAAATGAAAATTGTCTACTTCACCATGTACAGTAAATTCTAAAATAGTTATACCTTATTAAAACTACAATAGTATATCATTCTTTTTTTTTTAATTTTTTTGACAGGCAGAGTGGACAGTGAGAGAGAGAGACAGAGAGAAAGGTCTTCCTTTGCCGTTGGTTCACCCTCCAATGGCCTCCACGGCTGGCGCACCACGCTGATCCGATGGCAGGAGCCAGGAGCCAGGTGCTTCTCCTGGTCTCCCATGGGGTGCAGGGCCCAAGCACTTGGGCCATCCTCCACTGCACTCCCTGGCCACAGCAGAGAGCTGGCCTGGAAGAGGGGCAACCAGGACAGAATCCGGTGCCCCGACCGGGACTAGAACCCGGTGTACCGGCGCCGCAAGGCGGAGGATTAGCCTAGTGAGCCGCGGTGCCGGCCCTAAAACTACAATAGTATATCATTCTTAACAATTTGACAAAGGTCTTAAAGGAAAATTGAGAAAACACTGTATTTACAGGAAAACTGATACACTTATCTTTAAATTTTAGGGAAATCCCATACTATTTTTACAAAGGCTATACTGATCTATTTTTCCATCAAATATAAGCAAGTGTCCCCTTTTATCCACATCTTCACCCCTGCTTGTAGCTTTTTGTGTTTTCCTTTTTATTTTTGTCATTAGAACTGGAGTGAGGTGTTATTTCATGGTTTCAATTTGCATTCCCCTGATTATTAGTGATGTAGAGCATTTCTTCATGAACCTTTTGGCTATTTGCATGTGTTCCTTTAAAAAATATATTGCTGTGGTCATTTTGCTCATTTTAATTCTATTGGATTCTTCTAATCCATGGGCACATGATGACTTCATTTCTTTGTGTCGTTTTAACTTATTTTATCTGAGTTTTATAGCTTTCATTGTAGAGAATGTTCACCTCTTTGGTTAAGTTTCTACCCAGTTTATTTTTTCCTTTTCAGATAATTTGCTGATAGAGTATGGCATATATATATATATATATATATATCTTTTTTTTACACAACTATAAATATATACAGACAACTATATATATGAGAAATGTATCTCTATATATACACATACATATACTGATTTTGAATACAAAATCTGCTGGATTTAAAAACAAATCTAAGTTTTTCAGTGGAGACTTTGACATTTTCTACCTTCAGGGATAATTTGTTATTCTCTAATTTAAATATCCTTGCCTAATTGATAAAGATACGGCTTCAATGAAAGCGGTGAATGTGAGCAACCTTGTCTTGTTCTAGACGTAAGCTTCAGCTTTTCCTCATTCAGTATGATTTTTAACTATTGGCTTGATATACATTGCTTTTACTATATTAATGCTCACTCTTTTTATTTATATAAAGAGAGCAGATTTCATTTATTTCATGTAGACATTTGTAAGTCCATAATGAAACTGCCCACCCTCCCTCCTTTTTCCTTCCTTCATTTATTTTTTTCTTTTAATCTTTGCAATAATGTACTTTCAATTCACTTTATAGTCACAGGCTTAACTCTCCACCTAATAAGAATTCAAAAAATGGAAAGTGAAAAGACCATTGCTCTGCAAGTAATATTGGATTTTATCAAATTTATTTCTGTATCTATTGGATGATCATATAATATATGCCCTTAATTCTTTTAAGAAAATATAATAAATTTATGATATATTTATAATATATGTTGAAATGTCTTTGTATCCCTAGGATAAGTCACATCTGATCATAGTGAATAATATTTTTAATGTGATATTGAATTTGTTGAAGAATTTTACAAGTAAGTTCATTAACGATAATAGCCTGTAAATTTCTTTTCGTATTATTATTTTTTTTTTGACAGGCAGAGTGGAGTGTGAGAGAGAGAGACAGAGAGAAAGGTCTTCCTTTTGCCATTGGTTCACCATCCAATGGCCGCGGCGGCCGGCACGCTGTGGCCGGCGCACCACGCTGATCCGATGGCAGGAGCCAGGTACTTCTCCTGTTCTCCCATGGGGTGCAGGGCCCAAGCGCTTGGGCCATCCTCCACTGCACTCCCTGGCCACAGCAGAGAGGTGGCCTGGAAGAGGGGCAACCGGGACAGAATCCGGCACCCCGACCGGGACTAGAACTTGGTGTGCCGGCGCCACAAGGCGGAGGATTAGCCTACTGAGCCGCAGCACTGGCTCCCCTATTATTTTTTAATATATCTCATAAATTTATGCTTTTGCTCACCATGAAGCTTACAAAGTCCTACTTTGGTTATAACAAGCTATTTTGAAATGACAGTAAATTGATGTGGATATTAAGACAAGAAAAAAAAAACAAAAAGAAAAAAAAAGTGCAAATTACTAAGAAATTATGCTTACACTCTACTCTTCCCCATATTTTGAAGTTATAATTATTTATTTATCTATTAATATACGTAAGAAACAGAGACAGGGAAATGTCTCCTATCCATTGGTTAAATTCTCAAATTCCTGGTGTGATTGAGACTTTGACAGAAAAAAACACACAGGAGCCGCTGACCAAATCCAGGTCTCCCACTTGTGTGGGAAACATCCAGCTACTAGCTCCATCACCTTCTGCCTCCAAGCATGCACGTTAAGAGCAAGCTGGAATCAAGAATAGAGTTGGAACTCCAACCCAAGCACTCTAAGATTGAACACAGGCATCCTGTTCCAATGTCTTAACCATTATCAAACATACATCTCAATATTTTTAATTTTACATTTTATAAAGATTAACTTACTTTTATGTGTTGATTGACTTGGAGGGGGTGAGGAGAGAAAGAGAGAGAGAGAAAATTTTCAATTTGTTTGTTTACTATCCAAATGGCCACAATGGCCAGGTAATGGTTCAGGTCAAAGTCAAGAGCCTGGAACTCTAGCCACATCTCCCATGCGAGTGGCAGAGACCTGAGCACTTGGGCGATCTTCTGCTGTTCCCCTAGGTGCATGAACAGGGATCTGAATCAGAATAGGAGTAGCTTGGATTTAAACGTGCTCTCTGATATGGGATGCCTGCATTGCAGGTGGCAGCTCAGCTCACTGCGCTACAATACTTGCTGCTTATTTTGCATTTTTTCTATGTTGCCTAGTAGTTTACATATTGTCATAGTTATACTTGCCATTGTTTTGTTTTTAGTCTTCATACTAAAGAAATGATTGACTCTTCTCACATTTATAGTATTAAACTTCTCTGGATTATTAGTGATTTTTTTTTGCAATTTCTTCTCACTCTTTGTCATCTCTTTCTTTCAATTTGAAGAAGTCCTTATACCATTCATTGCAGTTAAGTCTGTTGGTCATGCATTCTTTTAGTGTCTGTTTGTTGGGAATGCATTCATATCTCCTTCACATTTAAAGACGAGGTTCTATAGGTGCAGTATTCCTGTTTAGCACTTTTACCCCTTTTGTAGTGTGAAGAAGCTACTCCATTTTTTCCAAGTCTGAATGATTTCTGCTAAGATTTCTACTATCACTAAATTGGGACACTCTTTGAATTATTTGTTTCTTTTCTTTTTCTGTCATGGAAATCCTGTATTTATCTTTAATTTTTATAAAAAAATAGCTTGACCATAATATGTCTTGAAGTAGACTGCTCAACTTGACCCTTAACTGGGGATCCTTGACCTTTTAGCTTTAGATAGTTGAACATTTCTCTAGATTTGATTAATTTTCTATTAGTAGTTTAGAATAAACATTCTATCCCTGTATTTCTTAAATCCTCCTTGAAATCCAGTAACTAGAATATTTGCTCTCTGATTGCACTTCCAAATTTCCTATAATCTTTGTTCAACCTTCTCATTCTTTTTTCTGTATTTTCCTATATACTTTCTTCAAGCTTGTTAATTCTTTCTTATTTTTGAGCTATTATGCTACTAGTTTCCTATATCTTTCTTTTTTACTTTCAGCTCAATTTTTTAAAATTATTACAATGTACTTGTAAGTTTGTCTGTTAGAGTATTTAGTCATTCTCTTTGCTTTCTTTATGTTCACTGAGTTTTCTTAAACAGCTATGAAAGGTCTTCAAATTTATAGAACTGCATGCTATGAAAAAAAAAAAAAACTTGTATGAATGCTTATATTTTTGCAACAAAACAGACCCATACGAATTTGTTTGAAAAGTCTGATCAGTTTGAGTCTAGTTTGAGTCACTAGTAAGCATAACACTTAGCTGGAAAAGGCCTACGTACTTAGTTCATCTTCAGCTGCCCTCTCCAGCACACCAGCAGGGAACTGGATTGGAACTGGAGCAGCCTGGACTGGAACTGGCACTCCAGTATGGGATGGCTGCATTACCGGCAGCAGCTTAGCTTGCTGCACCACAGTACCTGCACCTTTCAGTGCAACGTGAAACTGCAAAATTAAATCAGGAACAAACATAGATAATTGATACTTCATGAAGCTATGATGAAGATAATGCCTTAAAGAAGTTATCCATATACACTGAATAACTTGCTTTAAAAAGGAATGGAATAAAGTTGAAGATGAAGTCTATAATGGAAGACCTGCACATCAATGTCTGAGAAATAAATTAATCTTGTTAAGGCCCCAGTTGAGAAGGATTGATGATTAACAGCAGAAACAATTGACAACACCCCAGACATTCCCACAGGTTCAGTTTAAAGTACTATGACAGAAACTTAAAAGAGTAACAAAACATTTGCTTGACAGATGTCACAGCTATTGTGTTCAGACCGGCTGCAGATAGAAGAGTTTCATTAGGAATGTGAACAAATGGGATCATAATCCTGAAGCAGTTCTTTGAAGAATGTTAGTAGGAGATGAGCTATTGCTTTACTAGAATGTCCCTGAAGACAAGGCACAGTCAAAGCACTGGCTACTGAGAGCTGAAAGTGATCACGTTCAAGCAAAAGTGGACTGGTCGTGAACAGGCCTCAGTCTTTGTATATAAAGAACCATATTCTGCTGTTATAGAAAAAAACAAGAAATGAAAATGTTACTATGGTATAGAAATGGTTTTCTAAAAAGTTGGATTCACTATTTTAGGCCCACTTAGTAAAGGCTTTAGTAAGAGGAAGGGTTGGAAAAGAGTTTCCTAAGAGGTAATTGGGAATAGGAGGGGGAATAATAAGAGGGGTGGGATCATGGGTGGGAGGGAGGGTAGGGTGGAAAGTATCATTATGTTCCTAAATATGTATATATGGAATACATAAACTGTGTATACCTGAAATAAAATTTTTAAAAAGAGATAGAATTGTAGGTGCCAGGGGCGTGGTGGAGTGAAGCCACTGCTACAATGCCAGCATTCCACACGTTTGTCAATCCCTGTCCTTGCTGCTCCACTTCTGATTCAGCTCCCTGCTAAGGCCTGGGAAAAATAGCAAAAAGATGGTCAAGCGCTTGGGCTCCTGTACCCATGTGGGAGACCCAGATGAAGCTCATTGCTCTTGGCTTCAGCCTGGTCCAGTGTTGGCCATTGCAACCATCTGGGAGTGAACTGCCACATGGGAGATTTCTGTCTTTCTCTCTATGTCTCTTCTCTCATTCTCTCTCTCTGTAAGTCTTTCACTCAAATACATAAATAAATCTTTCAGAAACAGGAAACAATTCTAGATCAGGGACTAAAGAAAAATTAGAATATTTCCAAGTATAGAAAGGTATAGAGAATAAAGTAGCATTCCAATCATTGGGAATAGCCAGCAATGACCAGAAAGCATTCTGATAACAAAGTTCAATATAGTGGGATGTCATTTGATCTTTAGAAAATCAAATCCTTCATATGAAAGCATATAAGGGCAAAGTGTCACTATCTCTAATAAATTCTTGTGTGCAAATTGAAAAATAAAGTATTAAAAATATTTTTAATTTCAGACACATTTCCCCTTCTTTCCTCACCCCACGATAGGCAATGCGTATAGTTAAGCTTAAATGCGTTTTACTTCTTCCAACCTCCTCCCAATTTTATTTTGTGCTATATCTTGGCACCATTCTAGAAATAGAAAGAGATAACATATAACTACTTTTCCCATTGGGACTTTCTGAAATTTAGTTGCATTTGTATTCAGCCCAATTATCTAGTAAGAAGAAATGTTATGAGTGCTATCTACATCTACTCAGAGAAAAGTTGTCATAACTTCATGAGTAACATTCAGAAACGCATACATGATGGGGTATTTTGATGATACATAGTTTACAAAAAGATCAGAGAAGATAGAGAGTGAATTGTCTAAATCCTGAAAAGAATTCCATACATCATAGATTCTCTCTCCCAGTGTTGAGGAAAATGTCTTCAAAGACCAAGCACTGCTGACTGGAAGCAGAGCAGAGATTCTGAACACCTGTCCCTCCATTGGCTATGTGGGGATTCCTATGTGGCGTAAAAATGTAAGACCTTTCTGTTGAGATCCTTTTCTGCTTCTGGTTTCTCAGTTTAACGCTCAGGAATTTGTAGTTAAAGCAAAAGGGGAGGGGAGGGGAAGGGAGGGGAGGGGAGGGGAGAGGAGGAGAGGAGAGGAGAGGAGAGGAGAGGAGAGGAGAGGAGAGGAGAGGAGAGGAGAGGAGAGGAGACTGGAA
The DNA here is from genome assembly GCF_051225735.1 of Oryctolagus cuniculus. Lineage (NCBI taxonomy): Eukaryota > Metazoa > Chordata > Mammalia > Lagomorpha > Leporidae > Oryctolagus > Oryctolagus cuniculus. The sequence continues at coordinate 135,732,024 of NC_142874.1, forward strand.
ATACAGAGAAATGTTGACCAACACTGCCTCAGTTAGAAGCTTTCTGATTGTAAAATATCCACCACTTTTGATGGCATCCAATCTGATCATCCACTTCCCTGTTGGGGATGAGCCATCCTTCTCCTGTGGGGATGGAGATTCTAAATTCAGAAAAGATCTGATGATGAAATTTGGAGCAGTCCCAGGCACATATAATTAGGTATCTGTTTGGGGGAACACTCTGAGACTTTCTGGAAGAATAAACTCTTGGTTTCTTATGCCGACTCTAAAGTTTTAGATTGTAGATTACTCACTGTTGGACATTTAATTTGAGGTCTTAGTTTTTTAAGTGGTTTAGTCATAATAGGCTCGCATCATTATCTGAAATGTGCAGACATTTTCATCCTTTGAGAGGCAATTTATTGGTTAATAAAGTGTTCACAGCTCAATATATCTTTAAAGCTGTAATTTTACTAATCAGGAAAGGAGAATGGCATGCATTATAAATCCAGACAGTTGTATATTAGGAAACCAAAGACAGTGGCAATCAAATAATGAAGCTGTTCCAACAACGATGAACACAGAATTTCATCACTGAGTTAAAAACTGTATAAATGTTCCAAGGCTGACACACCTTGTTAAAGGCTAATAGGTAAAAGGGAACCAGTGACCGCTCATCATCTCAGTGCAAACCATCATGAAAATGTCTTGGGAGTCAGGATTTGCATCCTATATGGTTCAGATAACAATGCACAACGTTTCAATGTCTCCTACCCTGAAATACCTACGAACCTCAAAGGGTAATGTTTGTGTCATGATGGACTGACAAGTTCCTTAGTGGAAATGTGTTAGTCTTTAAATGAATAATTGAAAATGAAACACTGGAAGGGCAACTGAAAATTTGGAATTTTGTAGTAAATAATAGGAACTGAAGCATTTGGTGTGAGGTTTAGTCTTATACAGGAGTTTGTGCTTAAAGTTTACTGTAATTATTAGTTTAAAAAGCTTCCGATGCCCATAATGCCATTGTTTATAACTTCCCAGTTGGCTTTGGGCTTTCCTAAGAACATATTTCATATGGATTCTATATGTCTCTGCCCCAACAACTATGGTAATGGAGGCCAATGTTGGAAGGCGAAATGAGGAAATGGGAAAATATATGATTTTAAAATTAATTCCTGGTGTTTTAGAGGGTCTGTTTCTCTATGTTCTGGCATTCTTTCTGTTTCTCACTGAAATTCATGACCCCAGAAACCTGAAACCCAGTCTTTTCCACTGAAGAAAATTTCAGGTGTGACTCTTGGGATACACCCGTGTCTCAGTAGTTTCCAATGGTGCTTTTCTCTTTGACTCAGTTGACTGAGAAAAGTTTTTCATTTTCCATTTGTTGAGCTTTCTCTTGTTACAAAAAGAGGAATAACAGATTTCAAGCTGTTTATATTTTACCACTGAAATATTAAGCCCTTATTATTAGGATTTGATTTATATTCCCCTTGAGATTATGGATATAGAATAATTTCATGTGTTTATTTATTAATAAGTGTTTATGTCTTCAAGTGTTTGTACAATGTATTTGATCACTTTTTTGTGTTACATTATGAGTTGAACTGTGTCTTCCTAAAATTTCATATGCTGTTTCTATGGCACCTCATACCTCAGAATGTGACTGTATATTAGGATTGAGTCTTTAAAATTATAATTTAAAGAAGTCCATGAGGAATCCTCATAAAACATATGCATTATGAGAAAACCGCATATGAATTTCAAAACATTTTACCAAAATAAACATTATTTAATTCCATTTTTCATGTATTTGTGAAGTGTCCTCAACTACGACTACTGGCTTATAACAAGTTAATAGGATACAAACGCAGAACGAGTTCCATGTGAGGACACAGTAAGTAGGTGGCCATCTGTAGGCAAAGGAGAGGGACCTCGGGAGGAAACTGAACCTGTGATGCACTTATCTTGGATTTCCAGGCTTTGGAACTGTGAGAAAATAAATTAATGTTGTGTAAGCAACTTGTCTGTGGCATTTTGCTATGGTAGCCTAGAAAACTGTTAAAAGTTACTTCCTGTGTGGGTTGAACAGTATAGCATTAAAATTAATGTTACCCTAACAAAAAAGCATGCAACTATTAGAACTCATAAAGAGAAAGCTCACTAGATTTGAGTTCATAAACATATCCCATATTTCATTTGGAAAAATAATGAACATTAAGGGTGAAGTATGAATAAGTTTCTTTTACTACAAACATAGTTACATAAAAGCTCAGAAAATTTGGAAGCATAAAGATCACAACAGATTAAGAGAGAAAACAAATGCAAGTTTTGTCAAGAAATACAAGAAAACACTTAGCCCCAATTAAAAAAAAAAAAAAAACAATCTGAAGGGGTAAAAAATGATCGTTCTTCATTTACGTGTTTCCCTAAATCCAATAACAAAGACATACCAGGGATCTAGAAGGTTACATGCAGATGGAGGCAGACTGAAAGGGCGCAATGGGCAGCAACACCCAGATCGAAGAGGAAAGCATGGGACGGCCTCTTCCTCAGAGCCTCCAGAAGGAGCCAGCCATGTTGGCACTTGGATTTCAACCTTGGAAAACTTACAGAATAAATTGCTCTTGTCTTCAGGTCTTAGTGGTAATTTGTTAAAGAAGCCACAGGAAACTAACACATGTGTCTTATTATTGATTTTATGTTTATTTATTTATTACTCCTCTGATGTTTCATTGTCCAAACCATATGGCAAATGTTAATGACAACAGGGTGCAGATAGTAAATATTAGGTGACAGTAATGTCATCTACAACACTCAGTCATTGAATTTTTGTTTGTATAAATTATAAACAAGATATTTCTCTACTAATATAAGAAACATGTCCCAGACACATCAAACATTTTAATGAATATGATGATGTTGGATTATTAATGATGATTATCAACAATATAAACTGCACATAATTCTGAGACTTCATATACAACATTATTTATTAAATGTTTGCTATAACAATTTTATGATATGGCATTGAAAGGTCTAATATTTGTCTACTTGCATATTTGAATGAATTGGCTGTCATAAGTTGAAAAATATTTTGTGGCAGGTTATACATATCAAGATGGAAGAAAATAACATTTCCTATGCTCACTAAATCACAGGACTTGTTCAGTTCTTTTTCACATTATGCAAAAGTTTCTCTCCAAGAAGTTGATTTTTTATATTTGCCATTGTTTCAAAACTGAAATACTTCACTTGAAAGAATTCTACACAGAATGTTATAGTTTCTATGTTTTCTGCTTCCATTTCCCGTGAAACACATCTGTTAGTATTTATTTTTGAAATTCAATCAACATAATTTCAGTATTAGATTTACAAACAATGGAACATATTCAAACATAATACTTTTGAAAAAACACTTTCTATGTGGCATAAATTTTCAAAAAGCATTGCTTTCTCTTATTATTTGTGGAGAAATGTCTCCTTTGTTTTTAAGAGAATGACTAAATATTTCTTTTTACCTTGTCAAAACTCCATTATACTCTTGAATTGGCACTTGTCAAAGAGAAGATTAACAACTGAGGGAAACCTTTATATTAATCGACCCAATATACCAAATGAACAGGTAACTGGTATCCATATAAAGGCCAAAGACCTTTCTGATTATTCTTATTTTCCTATGGGATGTTTTTAAAGCACAAAAATGATCATTCATAATTTTTAATTAACCTTATCAATTATGTCCTAAAAAATTCTGATTTTTAAAAATTTTAGTTATTTATTTGAGAGGCTAAGGATTCAGAGAGAGAACTGGAGAGAGGTGGAGAAAGAGAAAGATATCTACTTCTCTTGGCCTATTCTTCAAATGCCACAAGAGTCCCCCAGGGGCAAAGCCTAGAGACAGGAGCTCAGTCTGTCTCATATGGCACACAGCCACTTGAACCAGCACCAATGATCCAGGAAACTGGACTGCTAAGCTAGAGCTAGAAATTGAACCTAGTTGCTCTGATATGTGACGTGGGCATTACAGCCAGTGAATTAACCCCTGGGCAAATGCCAAACCCTCTGACTTTAAATTATGCCCCCTGCATTTTGGTACCTGCTTATTATGAAGTGAGCACATTTTGTATATTCACCATTTTAATTCATAAAGATTACTTGATACTGAAGCAGATAATTCAATTTGCCATATGGTTTCTTTTTGGATTACAAATTTTCTTGGTAACATTTTTAATCAAAAATGATCAATGGAAATTCAGTCAAGTTTCACCTTAAAAAATAAATAAAATAAAGGCAATTTAGTTTTATTGTTTTACCTTGGTGAAAAACTTATGGTAGGATTTACTATCAGCACTGTTATTTTCCTACTCACTCACAGCTTACATGAAATACATATTTATGAGAGTTATTTTAATGTAGCCCTGCATTCTGTGAGGGTCAGGTATATTATAGTTAAGGGCTATGGCATGCAGTTCTCCATAACCTGGAGTGCAGTGCAGGAGGCTTCACATGACCCCAGAATATTGCTGTTACTCTGCTCTCTTGCAGCCTCCAATAGGCTATCAGGGGCTGTGGATGACAAGTGACTATCTCTCAAGCAGAATGAAGCAAAACCTGTTTTCAAGTTTAAAGATAATTTTCAATAGAATTTGTGGTTTTCTTTCTCACAGCAACTATCCCTTGTACACCCTGACATGTTTGAATCAAATTTGAATAGAATTCCCCTAAAGGGAATTTCAAATGGTCTCTTATTCCAGAATGTCTGCAGGATCAGTGTCTGTCCTGCTCCTTATTCCTCATTTGGGTTGATGCTACAGGGAAAAAATGAAGACACAGAGATGAAATAAAATCCATATAAATGATTTTATATTTGTGTGGGGCCAGTGTGGTGGTGCAGTGGGTAGAGCTGCTGCCTGTAGTGTCAGCATCCCATATGGGCATCGGTTCAAGGCCCGGCTGCTCCACTTCCTATCCAGCTCTCTGGTATGGCCTGGGAGAAGAGTGGAAGACTGCCCAGGTCCTTGGGCCCCTGCATCTGTATGGAAGACCTGGAAGAAGCTCCTGGCTCCTGGCTCCAGATCGGCATAGCTCCAGCCATTGCAGCCAACTAGGGAGTGAACCAGCGGATGGAAGACCTCTCTCTCTCTCTCTCTCTCTCTCTCTCTCTCTGCCTTTCTTCTCTCTGTGTAACTCTGATTTTCAAATAAATAAATAAATCTTTAAAAATTATTTTATATTTAAAAGTTTCTCCTGAGAAAACCAAGGATTTTGAGTCTTCTGTGGCTTGTTTTAACAGTTTGTTAAAGTATAGTTCACATACTATTCTCTATTTAAAAATTATAATTTAATGGCAGTTCATTTATAGATTTGTACAATCATGACTGCCATCTAATTTTAAAATATTTTATTATCCTCCTGTCAAAACATTGTAGACTAGTTGTCGTTTCCCATCTCCCCACTGTCAACATATAGGCATAGGAAACCCCTCACCATTTTACTTTCTCTATAGACTTCCATATCTTGGATATTTCATATACTTGTAATCATACATCTGTATTTGCACAAATGCAGGTTACACACCTTTCCTTGTGTAACTGACACCTTTTATTTCACATACTATTTTCTTTTTTTAAGATTTATATATTAGTGTGCATATGTTAGTGTGTGTGTGTGAGAGAGAGAGAGAGAGAGAGAGAGAGAGAGAGAGAATCTCCCTTTCATTGAATCACTCCCAAAAAAGCTGCAACAGCACTGCCTGGGCCAGGAAGAAACCAGGAGCTTGCCTGGAGACTCCCATGCATGTGCAGATACCCAAGTACTTGCACCATCTTCTGCTGTTTTCCCTGGTGCATTAACAGGAAGCTGGATTGAAAGTGGAGCAGCAGGAACTTGAACTGCATGTAGGGGATGGCAGCAGGGCAGGCAGTAGCTTAGCACACTAATCCACAGCACTGGCCATTAGCATACCGTTCTGAATGCTCAAACATGCTGTAGCAGCATTAATACCACAGTTTCATTGCTGAGTACTACTCGATTAGATAGATATATCACACTGGGAAGATGTCAGGTGAAGCACATTTAAATCATTTCTTCTTCTTACCCATTGTGAAGAATACTGCTATGACTATTTCTATACAAATATGTATGCAGACTTAAGCTGTTGTTTTATTGGATATATTCTTAAAATGAAATTGCTGCATTTTAAGAACTCTGTACTTTATAAAACTCTTAGGTTGTTCTCTAAAACAGCAAAGTCATATTACATTCTCATTCAGAAATAAAAAAGTATATGTGATGGGGCCTATTTCTCTACATCCTCACAGCTCTAATTATTCCATCTCCCTTTCATTATAGTTTTTGTGGAAATGTGAAGTGCAATCTCATTTGTTTCCATTTCTGTAATGGGTAATGATTTTAAGCACCATTTCATGGCTATTTGGAAATTTCTAGATCTTCTTTGGATAAATATATATGTAGCGCTTGGCCAATTTTTAATTGAGTTATATTTTTATTTTGTAATTTTAAGTGTTCTTTGTATATTGTGAATAAAATTATAATTTCAGATACATAATTTATGCATATTTTAGGTGGGTTTCATTTTCTTTGTTTTTTAAATTGCATTTGTTATACAAGTTTCATGTATTTCATACATACAGATTTAAGGACATATTGACACTTCCCAGCCTATCATCACACTTGCTTATGCTCCAACCATTCATCTTCCTCCCTCTGTCCTTCCCATTTTTAATATTACAAAGATCTTTTTACAGTTTACTTAATGATTATAAAGTTAACTCAACACTAACTAAAAGACTTCAATAAATATTATGAAGAAAAAAGCACTGTTCCTAAACAGAAGGTACAGAGGCCATAAAAAATCATTGAATTTTCAAAATGTCTATTTCACTCAAATGCATTATGTTTTATTTTCTTTTTATATTTATTTTTGTTTATTTGAAAAATTGAATTAGAGAGAGAGAGAAAGAGAGCGAGGTCTTCCACCTTCTGGTTCTCCCCCCAAAGGGCCACAACTGCCATAGCAGAGCTGATACGAAGTCAGGAACCAGGATCTTCTTTTGGGTCTTCCAGGCTAGTGCAGGAGCCTAAGGACTTGGGCAATATTCCACTGTTTTTCCAGGCCATGGCAGAGAGCTGTATTCGAAGAGGGGCTGCCAGGACTTGAACTGGCACCCATATGGGATGCCAGTGCTTCAGGTCGGGACTTGAAGCCACTGAACCACAGCACCAGCCCCATGAATTACATTTCAGACGCTCTATTATTTCATGAGATCAGGGAAAATGTATGATATCTGTCTTTTTTCGGATTGATTTATCTCACAAGGTATAATAATTGCCAGTTGTGTCCATATAGCTGCAAAAGATAGGACTTCATTTTTTTACAGCTAAGTAGTGTTCCATAGTGAATATTGCATAATTTTTATCCAGCCAATTGTTGATGGACATCTGGTTTGACTCTGTATCTTAGCTACCAAGAAGTGCGCAGCAATGAACATAGGAGTATAGATTATACTTTAATATGCTGATTTCCTTTGGTTTGGTAAATTCTCAAGAGTGGGATGGCTGGATCAGCTGTTGGTCTATATTTAGATTTCTAGGTATCTCCATACTGTCTTCTACTGTGGTTGCATTAATTTACGTTTAGGTCAACAGTGGATTAGGGTACCTTTTTCCCCACAGCCTCACCAACATTTGTTATTTGTTGATTTCTATATGAGGGTCATTATAACTGAAGTGAGGTGAAAACTCACCTTGGTATTGATTTGCATTTCCATGATGGCTAGTGATCCTGAGAATTTTCTCAAGTGTCTGTTGGCCATTTGAACCTCCTCTCTTGAAAAACACCTATTCAAGACCTCTGCCCAATTCTTAACTGAATTGTTTGTTTTGTTGTTGTTTATCTTCTTGAGCTTTTTGTAGATTATAGATGTTAACCCTTTATGAGATGATAGTTTTCAAATATTTTCTCCTCTTCTGTCCTTACTTCTTCACTTTGCTGAGTGTTTCTTTCCCAGTGCAGAAGCTTCTCAGCTTGATGTAATCAAATTTGTCACTTTGGCTTTTATTGCCTTTGCTCTGAGGACTTTCCCAAGTAGTCATTGCCTAGGACAATATCTTGCAGAATTTCGCCCATGTTGTCCAGGAATTTGATAATTTTGGATCACAGATTTAGGTACTTAACACATTTTGAGTCGATTTTTGTGCAATGTGTAAGGTAGGAGTCTAGATTCACACTTCAATATGCAGGGATCCAGTTTACCCAACACCATTAATTGAAGACAATTTCTTACTCTATGGATAGATTTTGTCTCCTTTGTCAAATATAACATGGTTGTAGATACATTGATTGATTATTTTTTTTTTAATTTTTTGTTTTGACAGGCGGAGTGGACAGTGAGAGAGACAGAGAGAAAGGTCTACCTTTTCCGTTAGTTCACCCCACAATGGCTGCTACCGCCGGTGTGCTGTGGCAGGTGCACCATGCTGATCCGAAGCCAGGAGCCAGGTGCTTTTCCTGGTCTCCCATGCTGGTGCAGGGCCCAAGCACTTGGGCCATCCTCCATTGCACTCCCGGGCCACAGCAGAGAGCTGGCCTGGAAGAGGAGCGACTGGGACAGAATCCGGTGCCCCAACCTGGACTAGAACCCAGTGTGCCAGCACCACAGGCATAGGATTAGCCTATTGAGCCATGGCCCTGGCCATGACTTATGAAGTATCTATTCTATTGCATTGGAATACGAGTCCATTTTTGTGCTAGTAGCAAGCTATTTTGATTATAACTGCCCTGTAGTTTGTCTTGAAATCATGTACTGTGATGCCTCAGGCTTTGTTTTTGTTGTATAAGACTACTTCAGGTATGTGTGATCTCTTGTGCTCACTGAGGAATGTTAGTATTATTTTTGGGGGGCTCTGCAAAGAGTATCATAGGTATTTTGATTGAGGTCGCACTGAATCTGTAAATTGTTTTCAGGAGTATGGAAATTTTGATGATGCTGATTCTTCCAATCCAGGAACATGAAAGATTTTTAAATTTTTTAATGTTTTCTTCTATTTCCTTCTTTTGTAATTTGAAATTTTCATCATAGAAATCTATGACATCCTAATTAAATTTATTCCAAGGTATTTAATTTGTTTTAGAGCTACTGTGAATGAGACTGATTTAAAAGTTGCTTCTTATCAATGACATTATGTATACAAAGATATTGACTTTTCTGTGTTGATTTTATATCCTGTCAGTTTACCAAACTCTTTTATGAGTTCTAATAGTCTCTTAATGGAACTCTTGGATCCCCAATATATAGAATCATTCATCTTCAAATAAGGACAGTTTGATTTCTTACTTTTCAATTTGTGTCCTCTTACTACTTTTCTTCCCTAATGGCTCTGGCTAAAACTTCCAGGACTATATTAAATAGAAATGACGAGTGTGGGCATCCTTGTCTGGTTCTGGATCTTAGCGGGAATGCTTTCAGCTTCTCCCCATTCAGTAGGATCCTGCCTACGGATTTGTCATAGATTGCCTTGATTGTGTTCAATAGTGTTCCTTCTATGACCAGTTTGTTTAAGGTTTTAATCTTGAAAGGATGCTGTATTTTATCAAAAGTTTTCTCTGCATCTATTGAGATAAACATATGGTTTTTGTTCTTCAGGTTGCTAATGTGATGTGTCACATTGATTGATTTCAGAATGTTGAACCATTATGCATACCAAGGATAAATCCCATTTGGTGTAAGTGAATGATCTTTCTGATGTATTGTTGGATTCAATGAGGTAATTTTTTTGAGGATTTTTGCCTCTATGTTCATCAGGGAGATTGTTCTATAGAACTCTTTCTCTGTTGTTTCTTTTTATAGTTTAGGAATTAAGTGATGCAGACTTCATAGAAGGAGTTTGGGAGGATTCCCACCCTTTTAGTTGTTTGAATAGCTTGAGAAGAATTTTAATTAGATTTTTTTAATATCTTGTGAAATTCTGCAGTGGAGCCTTATGGTCCTGGACTTTTTTTTTTTTTTAAAGATCTTTATTCCTGATTCAATTTCCATCTTGGTTATTGGTCTGTTTAGATTTTCTATGTCTTCATGGCTCAATTTTAGTAGAATATATATATATATATATATATATGAATTTAGGAATCTGTATATTTCTTCTAGATTTCCCAATCTATTGGCATACATCCCTTTGTAGTATTTCCTGATTTTTTTTCTTAATTTCTGTGGTATCTATGATTAAATTTACTTGTTCATATCTGATTTTATTGATTTGAGTCTTCTCCCTCTTTTTTTTTTTTTTGTTTAGTTGGTCCAATTGTGTGTCAATTTTTTTTAAACTCCTCATTCACTAATCTTTTGTATTGTTTTTTGGTTTCAATTCTGTTTACTTCTTCTTTAATTTTAATTACTTCTTTCCTCCTACTAAGTTGGTATTTTGTTTGTTGTTTTTCTACATACCTGAGATGCATAAGCTCATTATTTGATATTGTTCCAATTTCTTCATATAAGTAAAGACAGCTACAACCTTATCTCTAAACACTGCTTTTGTTGTATCCCACAAGTTTTATATGATGTATTTTCACCTTCATTCATCTCCTGGAATTTTTTTATTTCTCTTTTGATTTCTTCCATGACCCACTGTTCATTCAGGAACATTTTTTTTTTAATCTCCATGTGTTTGCATATGATTAGAAATTCTTAAGCTGCTGATTTTCAGCTACATTGCATTGTGGTCAGAGCAGATGCTTATTATGATTTTGATTTTTTTTTTAGCATGTGGTCTACCCTAGAGAAAGTCCTATGCACTGATGAGAAGAATACACATTCTGCAAATGTGGAGTGAAAAATTCTGTAGATATCAAATAGGTACTTTTGGTCCATAGTGTCAATTAGCTCTACTGTTTCGTTGTTGATTTTTCTGTCTAACTGATCTGTCCATTGATGAAAGTGGGGTGTTGAAGTCCCCCATCACAATGATATTAGAGTCTATGTCTACCTTAGATCTATTTGCATTTAAATATATAACAATTATTATTATAATTTAGATCCATTGACATTTCTATTGTCTACTTTGGATTTTTTTTGTACTTTTACTGGGCGATTATCTGTCTTCACATTCTTTCATAATGATGGCTATCTTCTGTGTTTCTGTGTGTAGCACCTCCTTAAGCATCTTTTGTAAGGCTGGATGAATAGTGACAAATTCTTTCAATTTCTGTTTCTTATGGGAGGTCTTTATTTCACCTTCATCATAAATGATAGCATCTCAGGGTACAGTATTCTGGGTTGATCTTTTTTTTTCTCTTAAGATATAGATTTATATCACTGGTTGAATAGCTTGTAATAATGCATATCATGGCAATCACACTCATCACAATATATTTAATTCTTGGATTCGTTACAGCTTTTTCTTACAGGAAGATGTGTTGTGGTATCATTTTGATTGATTGCATATGTCCAGCTACAAGTGCAGGAGCTTCTGTACAAGGGAATCCTAGCTGTAAAAAATTGAGGTCAAAGGATACATTTGACATTTTGATATGTTATCTATTAAGAAATACAGTACAAATCAATAGTTCCATCAATATATGATATATTGAATTTAATGTTGAGACTATAGATTAATACTATTTTATTGATATATTTATATATATTATATGTTTATATATCATATATTTAATTGACTTTTTGCTTCAAAAACTTTTTTAAAAATTGAGGTCTACATTTCTAACTTGAGTCGTCTCCATGTTAAAGTCCAAGGGAAATAGACATTTTCTTTCCTTTCCTTTCCTTTCCTTTCCTTTCCTTTCCTTTCCATCCCATTCTGTCCCGTTCTGTTCCATTCTGTTCCTTTTCTTTTTAACAGTACTTGATCTTTATTTAACACCACTATCATGATCAGTGAACAGGTTGCACACAATACATGCCCTGAGACAATGGCAAAGGATATTGTAGGGAGCCATAGGACTTAGAGTCACTTACTGTTTTAAGTCCCCATAAAACAGTTTCCCATGGAAACCAGACACTGGAGGTCAGGATCAGTGTCAGTGTCAGGGTGAGCCCCATTGCTCCTGTTCTTTTGATTCCATCTAAGCATCTTACAAATCCTCCATAGGACCACTCTCCCCATGAAAATGATGGCACAATTAACTTACACAAGTCTCTGATTCAGTTCTCAGTCTTGGACAGACCCCTCTTTCTTTTGAGTGAGTAAATTCTTTTTTCCTTAGAAAGGTTGAGCTCTGATTGCCCAAAATGATTGATTTCATTCATGTGTTTCTTGTCTTAATACTCTGAGCTTTTGTTCAAGTTTTGACTTATTTTCAGGGCTGTAAAAAAGTTTGAAATATTTATCTTGGGGTCTTAATCCTGTTCTACCATGTGGATGGCAGGGACACATGCACTTGAACCACTACAACCTGCTTTCTAGGGTGCTCATTGGCTAGAAACTGAATTGAAAGGAGAGCAGCTGGACTCACCTTGGGCAGGCACTCAGATACAGGATGCAGGCATCCCAAGCAGTTACTTAAATGATGTACCAAATCCCCACCCTGGCTCTGGTCCTTTAAAAGCCATCAGTATGCCATTAAGTACAACTGATCTCACAAGCACCATACAACTCAACTTCTGTCAAGAATTGGGGATTAAAAGAGTGACTTTTATTATCAAACCACTTTGAGCTTCTGAAAAAAAAATCTATTTAGACCTTCTTACCTTGTTATAAAAGGTCATTTTTTGTCCCATAAATTTCAATATTAATGATGGTTTAAAAGACAAATGTCAATATCATGTAACAAATAGTAAATACCATATTGTATATAGAATGTATATTGATGTAAAGGTTACTAAAGTTGTCATAATTGCTTTACTCTTTGATATCTGTTTTTAAAATTATTTCATTAAAGTCATTTAGTTTAATTCATACTTTCCTAGATAAAAGAGTTGTTTCAATTATTACTCTCAACAGGCACTTTCCCTCACTTTACTTGGATTATTTTCTTTACATTCCTTATAGTTTTACTCAAATCAACCCCTGCTCTATACTCCCCAGTCCCCCAGAGCTAAAATGCACCATGAGTATATTAAAGCTGTTTCTTTACTCCATTGTTATAACAGGCCACAGGTTCCTTGATGTGGAACTGTATGAATAGTTAGAATTCTTCTATTATATACTTCCTAATCTTAATGTATTATAATAATAAATTAAATGATTTAGACACTATAGGGGTAAATGGGAGGAAAATACATTGTCAGTTAAGATTTCTTGGCAAAAAAATGTAGAAGTGTGTATAATTACATAGATTCATGTAGCATGAGTGGATTGTATGAAATTCTTCCCAATATCTTTTAAATTCATTCATCCACTGTCATTGTTTTGTTTTCCAATTTTTCTAAAATATTTTAATTCCCTTAAAATTTAGTACTTTATACATTCACACAGTTAATTGTAAGAAGAGTTTTATAATTTGATTTATAATAGATTATATATTACAAATTTCTAACAATTTATATTAGACTAGTTTGCTGGCACATGGTTTCTAAAACCCTCGGATTTTGCCAGTGTGACAAGTGTCTTTTTGTCTGCTAATGACATGAATGATGTTTGGAAGACCCTGGACAGTCATGGATTGGAAGCTGTCAGACAAGGGAATCAATCATGTGATTAGAGGGTGGGAATTTTCACCGCCAGCCTTCAACCTCTGGGGAGGAGGGAGGGCCCAGGGCTGATTGTTGAACTAATAACCTATGACCAGTGATTTAATCAAATACCCTACCTGTAGAGAAAGCTATGTTAAATCTATATCTGATTCTTCATTTAACCCATATCAAAGTTTAATTCTATTTTGAAACATAATCTAAATAAAAAAAATTAAGTTTAAACTACATATAAATTAAAATCTAGCCGGCGCCGCGGCTCACTAGGCTAATCCTCCGCCTTGCGGTGCTGGCACACCGGGTTCTAGTCACGGTTGGGGCGCCGGATTCTGTCCCGGTTGCCCCTCTTCCAGGCCAGCCCTCTGCTGTGGCCCAGGAGTGCAGTGGAGGATGGCCCAGGTGCTTGGGCCCTGCACCCCATGGGAGACCAGGAAAAGCACCTGGCTCCTGGCTCCTGCCATCGGATCAGCGTGGTGCGCCGGCCGCAGCGCGCCGGCCGCGGCGGCCATTGGAGGGTGAACCAACGGCAAAAGGAAGACCTTTCTCTCTGTCTCTCTCTCTCACTGTCCACTCTGCCTGTCAAAAAAAAAAAAAAATTAAAATCTAAGTTAAATCTAAGTCAAAACAACATTAGATGATTTTTTTTAGACAGAAAGGACATACATATTTCAAGAATGAATGATTATTCACCAGGTGTCTAAGATTTTCCCACATCTCTGTACATGACAATAAAAAAGCCTAGGTTTTGTGATAATGAAGAGCACTTCTTTTCTAGATAGCCCCATTCCAGCCCATAATCACAATGAGGATTCTCTCTCTCTGCTTTCTAAATAAATACATTTAAATAGCACTAAATCAAAGAAGGAGTGATATGAAAGGGAAAGTCAAGAGTGGGGATATTTATCCACCATATATGCTCCTGAGACATGACACAAGATATGGGTTGAGTAGTAATAACTAATATGGGGTCCAGAATAAATTTCGTGGAGGTAATAAATATACTGAGGAACTGCTAAAGTGCAAGTGCTCGAGCATGTAGTAACAAGGAATGGAATATGAATAAGACCAGGATGCAGCTGTATTAATCAGATCACAAATACTGGATGCACAATTGTAGTTCATCGAGTGTTTTGCTGGTGTGTGAAGTAGGCATTCTTTCCCAATGCTGCTTAAGCTGAGTTGTTAAATCAACAAAAGATCTACCATACATCTTTTAGTGGATAACCAAATTCCCTTGAAAAATAAATAAAAACTCAACATTTATAACTGAGGGTTTCTAAAAACAAATTCAAATACTAGGGGGAAGTTGATGAATGGCTCAATTGCTTCAACACATATGCCAAGTTCAATTACTCTCATATCTACAATACCTTATATATGAACAGTAAAATACAAAGAGATTGTCTTCTTATTTTATTTATTGATTGATTTTATTTGAAGTTAGAAGAATGAACAGTATCTAAATTCATATCTCATCTTTCATCATTCAACTTTCTGTAATGTTAGAAATATAATTTCATCTGTCCTTCCAAAACCCAGTGGGACAGAAAAGAAATATTATTAGCCCTGCTTTAGATAGAGCCTATTTTTTTCCCAAACATATCTCTGGTGTATAAAAATGGATTAACATTTAGAAAGCTGAATTTTTCTATCAACACACAGTTAAATGAAAAGCATTGATATTCATTTATGTATTAAATATCTAAAATTGATTCGTAATTAACACACACAGGCAAAATTAAGTATTGTTCATGCATCATTCCATCCACAAACTTCCTTTATGTGGTACGCCCTATTATTATATGAGGATACTGATATTTGGAAATATTAGAGAGCATGCTTCTATAATACAATGTTAAATAAAGTTAAGATTTTACATTTGTCTGACCTCACTCATTTATCCATGTTGAATCTATTAAGTGCCAACAACCAATGTGAATTCCTGAGATGCATTAAAAACATAAACAAAGAAATCTCTCTGCCACTGTGAAGCTAAATTCCTATGGAGTAAATCAGAGAATAAACCCTAAATAAATAAATGACATCGAAGGCTCATGCAGGTGTTGACAAAATTTCTAAAAGGCCAGTTAGGGAATATTCTAGGTTTTTCAGGGCATAAGGTCTCTGTAGTAGCTACTGAATTGTTTTCAGCACTGTGAGAAAGTAGACATAAGCAATGTATACACAGATAAACATTGCTGTGTTCCATCAAGACCTTTAATTTGTAAAGAGGTAGACAATTGAATCTGACCTGTGTACTGTGGTTTTCCAGTCCTTGTACTAGAATGCAATATTTGATTATTTAGTATTTTCCTAGATTTTGTATTTTTCTGTTTGGCATCCATTAATCATGGGGCAAAATAAACAGTCAAAATAATTTACATCTCTCCTGTGATCCAGATTTTGTAGGCACATAAAACCATATTATTCATCTTCTAATCAATGCAAATCGGTACCCATAACTTCCTCCTGTATATGATTCTTTCATAACAACCCAATACTTATCCTGATCAAACACATAGGACCAGAGAAGTTAGAAACCCAGAGACAGTGCCTATGCTGCAGAGCCCAGAAGTATATATTTTTTAAAACGTATTTATTTATTTGAAAGTCAGTTAGAGAGAGACAGGGAGAGACAGAAAAAGAAAGAAATCATCCATCCCTGGTCATTATCCAAATGGTTGCAATGTCTGGGGCTGGGTCAGGCACAAGTCAGGAGCCAAATTTTCTTTTGTGCCTCCCAAGTAGCTGCAGGGCCCAAGGACCTAGCCATCCCCTGCTGCTTTCCAGGGTGCATTAACAGGGTTCTGGATCAGAAGTGGAGGAGCCAGGTCTCAAACCAGTGTCCATATGAAATGCCGGCATTGTAGCCTGTGGTTTAACACACAGTACTACAGTGCCAGCCTCTAGAGTTCAATAATATTATTTAAACTAGCTAACCCTAATCTTCCTCCCCTTCCTTACATTTTCTTTCCTACAGAGGGCATAATGAGGATTCTGGATAATAATTTCTCCTCACTCTTCCATCTACTTCATATGTGAATCTTGTGCTTTCCCTGTGGCTCTGCATGATAAAGTGGAATCCTCTCCTCCATAAGAAGGTGTAGCTAATAAAAATCTTGTATTTTTTCAATTACATTAATTTCCCTGATATTCACTGAGATATCACTATAAATTAACATCTAGTCACAAATCACTGCTATCAAGAAGAGAAAAATATGTTTGAGTCCTCCAAGAGGCAGATGTTGCTAAAATATCTGAGACTGAACTATATATATATATATATATATATATACATACATATCTACATATACACATATGTATATGCATATGTATATACATATATACATATATATGTATTTCTCAAAGTTTTGGACTCCGAGCAGTCCAAGGACAAAGCACCAGCAGCTTTGTGGTCTGCTATGGATTCAGTCTCTGCTTCCAAGTTGGCACCTGACTGCTGTGTCCACCAGAGAAGGACTTTGGTGTCCTCATGTCAGGGAAGACCAGAAGAGAGCAAACCCACTCTATAAGCCATTGCTGTGGCAATTCTAATCCTTTCATGAGAGTAGATTGCTGATGACCTAATACCTTTTAGAAGCCTACGTCCCAACATTCCTGCTTTGGGGATTACGTTTCTAACACTTGAACTTAGTGAAAATGAAAAATTTATGTGATTCATATTTTTAATTTTTCACCAAACTATTTTGAAGTTGAGTATAGCAGCTAAGTGTAGAAGTAGAGAGAACAAATCTGGAGAATCTTGTAGGAATCTAGGCATGTTAATTATCATTTAGATGGAGACCATAGATGGGGAATGAAAAGTGGTCCACTTCTGGATATATTTTGAAGGTGGAACTGAAAGATGTGCCAACCCTCTGTGGCCATGTTCTCCTGAGCAATCACTCACATTGCTGAACTGATATCTGCTTATCTATTGATCTTCTCTTTTTTATTTGTACATTGAACTTACAGTATTTAAATTCATGAATTTGCTCATTCAAACAGATAAATTTACTAAACATTTGTTGTGAGTGAATATGGTCTCACTTTCTGAAATAATAAAGCAGAGTTGTTGGTTTTAATTCATTTTAGATTAAATATAGGTGTGGATATATAAGGGTATCTCAAAAAGCTCAAACATTAAATTAAAAAATAAGTTTATTTTGGTGTAAGTTTATTGACTTTTCTGATATACATTTTCATGAATTAGTTAAAGATATTTTGTAAATATAGATACAGATATGGATATAGATACATAGGCATGGATATTAGTATAGATATAGATTTGTCACAGGCATACATAAAGGCAAATATAGGGAGAGACCAATGACAAGCCAGATGTCAAGTGTAGTATGGGGGAAATCTGATCAAATGTGGTGTGGGTAAAAATACAGAAAATACAATTGCCATTTACCCATAGTTGAGGGAAGCCAAGGAACACATTACTCAGGAATAGATATGGGATAGATTATTGACAAAATGGGTGGGAAGTAACAGTAGGATGATGGAGGAGAGTACTAACTGGTAGATAATATTGGGCAAAAGGTCATAATAAAGTTAAGAACAAAATTCATCATTTATGGTTGTTTATTCCAGGAGATCAAGATATCTCACCAAATATATAAATACACATTGATATGCACTGTTTTCACTAAAGTATAGAATTTCTAAGAAATGAAATAGAAAATTTTGTAATAATGTCCTACACTCTGCATTCTTAGCTAATAATAATATTTGTACATTCATTTAAGACTGAGAACTTAAACCATCCAACAGTTTGTCAAAATGGCAGATGGATTTATAATTTAGGTTATGTAAATGCAATGAAAACACTGATAAAGATGGCCAATATAGTGTTACTCAGAAACATAAATACTATAAATTGAAACAGATTGATTGTATAGTGATTGCTCAGTTACAGAATAAGAAAATGGAAACAAGTAGATAGCAGCAAGCATTGCAGAATTTCTGTCTTCAAGACTTTTCTGTAGATTATTTAATCATTTTTGTACCATACGTGAATGTTACACAATCATGTGACAAAATCTAGCCTTACTTGTGTTTTAAATACCTTACTATATTTTTAATATACACATGTCCTTCCTGTGAAAATTCAAAATCAAACAAATGAAGATCTCATGATATAACAGCAGAATGGGCAAACCACCCCTCTTGTCTGTGTCATCCATTGTGTAACTCATGAAGGGTAGTTAATTGAATACATGTAATGTTTGAATGTTTTATTCTTGAGTTTCCCTTTTATCCAAGTGATGCTTCTTCTAAGAAGTTCTGAATGGTACTGAATGTTTATGTCAAAATCAGGACACACATATTACTGACAGCAGTTTGTTAAAGAGAATCACATTCATCATTTACTGGGCTAAAGGTCGCTCGATATTTACTAGTATAAATGTCAACCAAAATACAATACAGTATACTGTGAGTTGGATTAAATTTATACAGATGTATTTTTTAAATTTATGTAAAACACTTTTCAATCATAATCCAGTTAAGTCTTAAATGTTGTTGTATTATATGTGAAAATAATTTTGAAAAATAAGGTTGCAAAAGATGATATAGATAATAGTCAAAATTCAATTTAACTTCCCCAAATATTGTAACCCACACAAAATAACAGAATGATATGTCACAAACCATGACCTATGAGTTCCTTTGGAACTCCAATGTCTTCAATAACATTATCTGCATGTCTGGGTCTAATCAGAAATGGCAGTTAATAAAAACACTTTATCTTATGTTGCCAGCTACCGATTTCTTCCAGTGCTGTATTTCAATAATCTGAACAAGCAAAGCTTTTGCCACACAGAAGTGGCCTTGCCTACCATGAGAAGCAGCTGAAGAATGTACACGAGCTGTATGAGCCCAGCAGAATCCATCTGGTGAACCATCTGTGTGAGGACTCACGGAAATTATATCCCATCTGTTCTCTCCTCTTGGCTGAGATCGCCAACCTTGTCCTCACTCCATTATCTGACTATTTGCCTTCCCTGTGGACTTTGTACATTCACTTTTATTCCCCATTGGCCACATATATCTAATTGCCAAAGCACTCCTCTCTTTTTTGAAAGGAATTAATTTATGCATTTAATTTATGCAACTAAGAACCCTCCTGGGAAATAAAATAACTGAAATGAATTGCAGCAATATCATAGTTGTTAAGAAATTGAGTGCATTATTATAAATATCAATTTCTATTCAGTTATGTCTAAATATATAACATTTCATCAAATTAAGTAATTTAAATCTCAATGTAATATTAAAATATGTTTATCTGAGCATTTCTTCCTCCATCTAATCTACTCTCTATTGTATTGCATGATATTGCTTTATAAAATATTCCTGCCTTGTCCAACTTTTCTCCATTCAAGAATCATAAATAACTTTCCACTTTCTCCTCCCCCAAAAAAATCTTTAACATTAGCGATCAAGTTCTCATTTATTCACCAAAGCTTTCTGGTTTACAACGTGGCCAGAGTGGACAGTGAGAGAGAGACAGAGAGAAAGGTCTTCCTTTGCCATTGGTTCACCCTCCAATGGCCGCCGCGGCCAGTGCGCTGCGGCCGGCGCACCGTGCTGATCCGATGGCAGGAGCCAGGTACTTCTCCTGGTCTCCCATGGGGTGCAAGCACTTGGGCCATCCTCCACTGCACTCCCTGGCCACAGCAGAGAGCTGGCCTGGAAGAGGGGCAACCGGGACAGAATCTGGCGCCCCGACCGGGACTAGAACCCTGGGTGCCGGCACCACAAGGCGGAGGATTAGCTTAGTGAGCTGCGGCGCCAGCCGCCGTACAGACATAGTTGTACCAGTAATGCTCCCTTTGCAATTCTCCCTTCTTCCTCCATCCTGCACGTTATTCTTCCATTTCCAATGAGATCTCATTTCATGACTCTTCTTACTTTATGTCTTTAATCCACAAATGCATAATAAGTTTCTAGGATACTGAAAAGACGCGATTGCTTATTTTGATTCTTTAACATGTCTACTATTAGCTCTGAGTCCTGTTTATTTAAATTACTTTTATTTAAGGTATGGATTCTTGGAGCAGCCTTGGGCCATAACAGCTAAAGCCACTGCCTGAGACATTCACATCCCATATGGGTGCTGGTTCCTGTCCTAGCTGTTCCACTTCTGATACAGCTCCCTGCTTGTGGCCTGAACCCCTGACACCTACATGGGAGACCCGGATGAAATTCCTGGTTCCTGACTTTAGCCTGGCCCAGTGCTGGCTGTTATGGCCATTTAGGGAATGAACAAGATTTTCTCTCTCTTTTCTCTCTCTCTCTATCTCTCTCTCTCCCTCCCTCTCCCTTTCTTCCTCTCTCCCTCTCTCCCTCTCTCTCCCACACTCTCTTTATAATTTTTTTCAGTTAAGTAATTTTTCCAAAAAATATAGGTCTTCAAGTAAATAATACAATGCTTTTCACAATTCTAACAAATGTTAATATAAAGGATGGTGCTTTCATTGAGAAGCCTCAAAATCTGTGTCTGTGGCCTCACAACAGAAGACCCTCAGTAAAGCAGCCTCATTTTACTCCGGCCTGGAACTCTTGAACTGACTGCATGACCAGCACAACTCCTCAAGGTCCGTCTCTGTTCAATGAAGGTTGTGTAGGCGAAAATATAGATGGAGAGTTCTCCAAGCATCAGATGTATTTCCATGACAGGCTACATCAAGGTCAAAAACACTGATAGAAAATATAACAGTTGGTTTCTATAGCTGTGTGTGTGTGTTGTATGTACCTCTAAAAGAGATTACAAATGTACTTCAAAGAGTTTGTGGAGTTTGAGTTAAAAATGTCAATGCCAGAGGAAAGTATTTGAAAACCATCATAGTGTTTTCATAATTAATACTTTCTTGAATTTTTGAAAATTCCTTACATGCATGAATTTCATAAATTTAGAATCAAAATTAATATATCTTTAATTTTGGTTTCTAAAAACTTTTTGAAATAGTGTATGTTCTTCTTTTCAAGATTTATTTATTTATTTGAAGGCAGAGTTACAGAGAGGCAGAGGTAGAGACAGAGAGAGGTCTTCCATCTGCTGTTTCACTTCCCAGATGGCTGCGATGACCAGAGCTGAGCAGATCTGAAACCAGAAACCAGGAGCTTCTTCCAGGTCTCCTACGCATTTGCAGGGGCCCAAGCACTTCTACTGCTTTCCCAAGCCATAGCAGAGAGCTGAATTGGAAGTGGAGCAGTCAGGACTTGAACCAGTGCCCATATGTGATGCTGACACTGCAGGCAGCAGCTTTACCCTCTGAGCCACAGCCCTGGCCCCAAAATACTATGTATTCTTATTTAGAGTATAAGTAAGGGCCCCAGTAGAAATATACATCTAGATAGACATAAATAGATAGTTATAAATAACATTATGTTCTTCATTTTTAAAGTTCATTTATTTATTGTATCTACTTGAAAGGCAAAGTGATAGAGAGAGAGACGTAAGAGAGAAAGAGATTTTCTATCCACTGGTTCACTCCCCAAATACCTTCAACAGTCAGGGTTTTGTAGCCCAAAGCCAAGAGCCGGGGTCTCCATCCACATCTTCCAGTAGAATGGTAGGGGCCTGAGCAGTTGAGCCATCATCAGCTGTTTCCTAGGGTGGCATTAGCAAGGCGCTGTGCAAGAACAGAGCCAACAGGACTCAACCTGGCCCTCTGATACGTCCCAAGTGGTGGGCTAATCCGTTGTGCCACAATCCCCACCCCCAATAAACTGGATGTAAAATGGGCTAGGAGACAGAACGCATCAGTGTTGTCCTGGAAAATATAGACATGTTAAGTAGAATAAAATCTCATACATCCAGAGAACTAAGGGAAATGCATGTATTCAGCAACAAAATGAACAAACTGTTTTTGTTCCGTTTTGAAGTACAAACAAGTTTCTAAATGTGCCTTGGGAATTAGGAAAAGACACATAAAATAGTTACAACAAAATCACAGATTTCTGCAGCCCAGGCACTGCTAAATGGCACACACAGATTCTCACCATGACTCCTGTTCAGAGAAGCCTTCCTGAACATCACATCTAAAGTATCTTCTCCTGTCACCTTGCTGCAGCCCGTCATTATCATTTCTCATCAATTTTGACATCAAATGATGTTTATTTTGCATATTAAGTTCTTCATCTGTCTTGTATTATTTCTCGTCCACAAGAGTATGAAGTTCCTGATAGTAAGGACTTGTTTTTTCTCCTTGTTCTATCCATGCCTGGCTGATAGCACACTCTCAACACATATATTTTTATCAAATGAATGAGCATCTAAGGCCTCTGAGGATGCCTGTTTTTTTTTTTTTTTATTTCAAGATGCATCCACAATCCTATATTCCAAACTCAACTCATATTTTCAATGGTTCAGTAGTTTTGCATCTTAGCTATTACCCTAAATTATTTTAAATAATCACACAATTTTTTTTCATATACACTGGCTTTCCAGCAGGAAACTAAGAATGATGTCACATAGGGGAACTACTCATTGTATTTCCCCCCTATATACTACAAAACCTATGGTATCTTTGGTTTCCTGCCAGGTAGTTTTCTAAACCTATAGGGATGGCTTTCAAGAGTTTCTTGACCAGGTGCTTCTTGACTACCCTCTGAGATGTTTCCTTAGCCTGTCTCCTTCTAACTGCAGCACTCTGTGATATTAATGTTTCTTGTTATTTAAAATGATGAAAGTAGGACTTCCACCAATGGTGTCACTAGCCCTGCTAGAAACAAAGGTAAAGATCCCATCAAAGGACACATCACTGACCCCCCGAGGTTTCTGCCAGAGGATGGTGCCCAATAATTGTTACAGTAGAAATGCTCCACAACGAGGTCACAATTGTTTGTCGTGTGTTGTCATGAAATCATTGGTTCCCTTCTGAACATTGTAGAAGCTGGAAACCGCGTTTCTGAAGTATATGTGCTCAGTTTCCCAGGTAGATAGCACCAGAAAGAACAAAGCCAGCTCTGATTTGAAACCCATACTATATTCCTCACAGACTTGCCTGTGGACCAAGGTATATATTCCTGGCAGCTTGGCTGATGATTAAGTAAGGGAGAGTTCTGACCCTTTTTCTATCATTCTGACCCACCCTCCTTGAAACAAAACTGCATTACTTCCATATCCTTAGAACAAGTTCTTTTCCATGAGGCACCTTGTTCCTTCACGTCAGTCGTAGGGCAAACATAACTTAGTCTCAAGCAAGGATGTCCGCTGCCAAACCGCAGTGACTGAGCAAAGCATCAAATCATCAATGAATTTTAAAAACTTTGCGTGAGGCTCAGTACAAAGGGTGAGCTTGAAAGCACAGAGGCTCCTTCTCAGGAGGAACAAGATTCAAAGACGCTTTGATGAAAAACCGGTGATCTTTCTTTCCTTCTTTTCATCCTGGGAGTGAGATAGCATAGCAAGTACTTCCTCTGCAACCAGGAGGCAATCATGCGGCAACAGCAAGCTGTGGCCCCAGCACTGCCATATTTGCAATATTTAGGGGAGCAGAGTGGCAGGTATTTTCTTTGTTTGAGGAATTTTCATGATGGGGCTAGTTTGTCAGGCTGCAGGTTCTCAAAACCTGGCACTTTCAGTGGTGTGATTTGTGTTACTTGTGCTCCTAAAAGGAATAAAAGCAACAGAGAATTGGAAAAGCTCAGGATTTGGTCTCATGGTACATTCAAGCTGCAGGTTGGGAATACCTCTTGGTTTGGAACATCTGATAACCACCAAGGGTTGGATTAAGAAATTCTGAAGGGGAACCAGTATTGTGGCATAGTGAGTAAAGCTGCAGCCTACAACATTGGCATCTCATATAGGCTCCAATTTGTGTCCCAGATGCTCTGCTTCTAATCCAGCTCCCTGCAAATGGCTTGGGCAAAGCACCAGAAGAAGAGGCAAGTACTTGTGTCTCTGCCATCCATGAGGGAGACCCGGATGAAACTCCTGGCTCCTGACTTCATTGTGGCCCATTAAGATCATCTGGGGAGTAAACCAGCAGATGGAAGATTCTCTCTCTCTCTCTCTCTCTCTCTCCCTCCCTCTCTCTCTCATTCTCTTTTTCTCTAACTCTGACTTTCAAATAAATATATAAATCTTTAAAAAAAAATCAACAAAGCACTCAAGGAAAATATGAGTGCTTTGTTGATGGTAAGAATATCGAGAAAATTTGTCTCACTTTTACTTTGTTTTAGTGTAAGAGATGTGTGCACAAATTACAAATTTAGAATCATAAGAAAAAATCTGGACAGTCACAAAAATATATTATAGATAAACATTAAGTGCATCATTCCTATATATGGAAAGTTACAATTTATATATTCAGTTTATCTCTTGTAAGATATTCTGTTAGTCAAGTGAAGTCATTTTCTCATTCTTTTTTTTTTTTTTCCCAAAGAAAACTAAAGCACAGAACTGGAAGTTACATTTGTATTCAGTGTTCTTTTGTATGCAACATTTGAAGCAATCCTTCCACGATTGTTAGGATAGGGAAATAAGGAAAAAAAGAACAAAAGAATTATGTCACAGGAATTGCATGACACTAAAAGCCTATAGAAACACACTTACCATTTTGTGGGGTCCCTCATTTTCTCACAGTCAGAGTGGAAAATGGACTATTAAAAGGATGCTCTGTGAAAAAGCACTCAATGTATCTGGGGTGCTCTATTTTCTAGTTTATTTGGAAGTACTTTTAGAGTTATTTCCTAAACCTTAATGGGGTATAAAAGTGTAAGCCTGTCAGGGAAGGGCAGTGCAAGACCATATAATTGGTAGATGGATCAGCATTGTCAATGACTTTATTTGAACTTTATTGATTCACCTTGTATAAGGTGATATTCTGGTCCACATAATGTATTTAGCTGTCAAGTTGTAGTAGCTTTCAAATAACCAGTGTTCACAGTAAATCCAGCTCATGGTTGCAGGAGAGGAACAATGTGGTGGAAAAGTACCTCCAATAATTATAGAGTCATTAATTCATACCGAGCTGTCTATTGACATTGCTCTGTTACCTACATATTTTCACCTGTAAATTCCTACATCTTTCCAGAAAATACCATAGATTAACCAAATCCCTCCTGATCTCCTTTCTAATTAAGTATTGGGATTCAATAGGTTGGTTAAAGCAGATAATATCTTGGTTGTTTGGTATGTGGTAACCTACATGGATGGTACAGTGATTTACAAATTGAACCAGCACATGAGGAGGTTATGGTATGGTGAGAAAAAGATGGACAAGCACCTGTGAGGAAACATAAAATTTAAGTAAGAAGGATGTAATAGAATGAAAAGAAAGAAAACATATTTCTCACACATAAAATTTTTACAAAAAGTGCCCCCACACCAAATATGTTCAGTGAAGGCTAGAAACTAATACTGATATGATTATAAATATATTTACATATAATCTGTGAATATTTTATGCTTATATGCCAGTTGGGTAGCAAAGATCAACATGTTTCTTAATTATACCATGATATAGCCTTCCTCTCTTTCCTGAGTGGACCACTTTTAAATTTTTTTACTTCACCTAATCTTTACATACCTTAAAAAAACAACAAATGCATTTGTTTTTAGGTGACAAAACCAACTTTTAGAAGGGTCAATAATTTGCCTACCTCTAAAGCTGGTAAAGATAGGGACAAGTTTCAAATCGAGGTAGCTATGCTGTTTCTTACTTCCCAACTAATTCTTAAGCAATATTGGCATTAAAGAATATTTTCAACTTTCATGACTAAGATCCTGACTCCTGCCGTTTAATTAGCCTAATGCCACCAGGAACTTACTAAATCCAAAGTCATCTCATGACTTTGAGTGCTATAAATACCCTGCCTGTTTTGCATAGATGGAATTCCTTCAACTCAGTTTTAATTAACCATTGGCAATTCCAGGCATTACTACTGAATGATTAGACAAATACACACATATTTCCAGAAACATCTTATTTTTTTAAGATTTATTTCAAAGACAGAGTCATACACAGAGAGAACTAGAGGTAGAGAAAGATCTTCCATCCACTAGTTCACTCTGCAAATGGCCACAGTGGCCAGGACTTGGCCCAGCCTAACCCAAAAGCCTGGAATCCCATCCAAGTCTCTCAAGTACATGGACCATCTTCTGCTGCTTTCCCAGGGACACTAGCAGGAAGCTGGATCAGAAGTGGGGCAGCAGAGACAAGAACCTGTGCCCATGTAGGATGCTGATGTTGCAGGTGGAGACTTAACCTGCTGAAAAACATCAGCATCCATTCAAGAACCATCTTAAGAAATGTATTCACATCCCCTCTTCATAGCAGCTTATGGATCTGAAAATCCTGAATCTCTTGCCTCAGAGCCGGCATTGTACCTAAGAGTCTCTTCTTCCTAATTGACTATTCTGCGTAAATCTGCTGATAACCTGAGAATTCCTAACCTATTTTTTGTTATTTACTCGACAGAGAGGGAGACATAGAGATAGAGATGGAGACAGAGAGAGAGAGAGAGATGGAGACAGAAACAGAGATAAAGACAGAGACAGAGAGAGAGATAGAGATAGACAGAGGTAGACATAGAGATAGAGATAGAGATAGACATAAACATAGAGATAGACATAGAGAGACTGAACACTCTGCTCCTCTGATTCATTCCCATAATACCCACAATGGCCAGGGCTGGGCCATACCCAAGCTGGGAGCCAAGAACGTTTTATGTGCTAGGTTAAACAGCCTCTCCCTCCTAAACAATTCTGCTAGCATTTCAACTTTCATTTCATCCCATCCAACCACAATTCTGCAGTCCCTTCCATGAGCAGCAATCTCTACCTAACTCACATTGTTGCTGCTATAATCTAAAGAACTAATGACATCTCATTCCTGCCCCGCTGACATTGACCTTTTTTCCTTTGTTATCCCCCAATGACCTAGCTTACAGTCTCAGTTCCAATGAATTGGCTAGCATACTAGCTTCCTTATTTGTAAACACATTTATTTTAATCAGTAATTCACTTAGTGCCAGGTAGAAGACAGATAAAAATCTCATAGTTTGGTATTAGCAAACCAAAAAAAGCTTAACTAATAAAAACCAAAAGTTGAGAAAGTCATCTTGGAATTAGGTGCGCAGCACAACTATGTGTTAATTCATCATCTGGGCTCAAAATTAGTAAGTCCTATAATCTACAGTCAATGTTATTTTGAAGATCGATATTCAGTCTCTATAAGTGTATACGAATGGTCTTTCTTCATTGTTAAGTGACTCTTTACGTGAACACAAGAATGTCTTGAATTTGAGACCCAAATGTTTACAAAGTGAGCACCTTCATCACATAGACTTAATTCAGTGCTGCACAGGCCGGCGCCGCGGCTCACTAGGCTAATCCTCCACCTTGCGGTGCCGGCACACCGGGTTCTAGTCCCGGTCTGGGCACCGGATTCTGTCCCGGTTGCCCCTCTTCCAGGCCAGCTCTCTGCTGTGGCCAGGGAGTGCAGTGGAGGATGGCCCAAGTGCTTGGGCCCTGCACCCCATGGGAGACCAGGAGAAGTACCTGGCTCCTGCCATCGGATCAGCATGGTGCACCAGCCGCAGCGCGCCAGCCGCGGTGGCCATTGGAGGGTGAACCAACGGCAAAGGAAGACCTTTCTCTCTGTCTCTCTCTCTCACTGTCCACTCTGTCTGTCAAAAAAAAATAATAATAAATAAATAAATAAAATAAGACTTAAGTCAGTGCTGCACAAAGTGTACATGGTAAGAAGCACATAGGAGATGAGGTTCACAGAAGGAAAGGCTAATTCATGTGATTTGCCTCTTAGATACATTGGGCATAGCTCATTAAGTGGAAAAACAGGCATAATTGCACCCATTGCATGAATCTCCATACTTCTTTCATATATAAAATATATAATAGATATTATATAAGTATAATGTTAAGTGTTATATATGATATATAAGAATATGCATATATTTATTTATTTTCAGCAAGGACCAGATATGTTTGTCTATGTTAAATGCACAGAAGAGGGACCTTAAAAAGTTTATGGAGCAATATCATGAAACAAATACACATGGATTTTAATTTTTCTTCACCAAAATATTCTTTTTCAATTTCATTGTTCCGAGAGCCTTGTGAGGTCTCATTTGTATCTATTTGTGTCATGCAATGTCTGATAAGTGTACTTCTGCTGGACACTTATGAAACTCAAAGAATGAGAAGCTTTGGAACTTGTTCGTCCTGCGAAGTCAGAACAGTCAGCGTTGCATGTCCAGTTCCAAAGTTTCCTGGATGTCCAAACTTGTTGTCCTTTGTTTTCAAGATGATGGAATCTGATTCGATTACTTCACAAGACTCTTCCTGAAATGTCTTATAGTCTCTGCAGCGCTCTATAATGGTAGAACCTTATCCTTGCCCCTCTGACATGAATATAATATTATCAGCAAGTAGTTTCTGTTCTTCTTTTTCATAAGTGTGAGGAATGCTGTGAAAGTCACAAAGTTCACTTGTACAAAGGGACAAGAATTGCCTAGGGTCCTCTTGATTAGAGTAGGGGTAAAAATATTATCTTATGTGTTACATTTAGCAGGGTTCATGGAAGACAGGAGTTGCCAACAAAGTTGAGTCAGGCAGTTTGAATCACTTTTGATTCCCTGCAACCTCATACCTGCTCAACACTGTTTAATAGGAAAGAATATGTTTGTCAATAAAGGGCATCACCACAATCATTGATTGCCATGAAATGAATGCTGTCACACCACTTGATACTTGATACAGTATACTCCATTGGCAAGTCCATCTACAAGGAAAAATGATAGCATAAATATTTGATTAAATTTAGACATCAGCCCTTCCTGGCATGTCAGTTATGAATTGCAGAAGGTAAATTATATGACTTTTCAGAAAGAAAGTCAGTTTTCAATGAAGCTGTCCACCTCAGTATTGATTCAGTTGGAATAAAACAAGATATTTTCTCCACGAGTGGCGTTTCCAGATAGACACTGATTCCATAAGAAATAAACAAAATAACTAATCAAACTCAACTGATACCTAATTTATATGGTATGCATGGAAATCTTTGTAATATTTTCCTGTGTTTAACCTGTTTTACAGTTCTTAGATTCTTCCAAACTTGCTTGCTTCAGCTTGCAGTTAGAGAGCAATCTAAAATTTATTCACTTTAAGTTGTAAGTAATTGAGAAACTATATTGTTCCTGTTCAATTGTATTAAACTAAAGTATTCAGTTAAGGAAATAAGTATCAAAAGCTCAAATTTAGGGCAAACCCAATGCATTCCTCATGTACTGTGCTAAGCAAAGGAGTTATCTTGGTGGACTGACTCAAGCTTGCCATGCTAATCTACGAGAGGGAGTTGTTTGTCATGCAAGCACAGGTAGCAAGCCTACAACATTTGGTGCTTGCAGAAGCTTGCTGATATTGAATATTTTGAAGTAAAAATAATTGAATAAATAATAGAACACACAACCTATATCACATCCATCACAAAATTGTTCTTTAATGTGTTGAATAAATGAAGAATATGACTTTTTAAAGATCAATGCAGTCGTTTATTATACTTGGCTAATTTTAGTGACACAAATTTTACCGCCCTTAACCAGTCTCATTTTGCAAATTTTCTTCTCAGTATCTCTATTCTGACTGCCAACCTGGGTGCTAATTAGCATCAATTTTGCTGGTAATATTTTTCTCCTCTTGGGGACTGAGTACAGCTGTTCACTGGGAACTGAATAAGTGTACCCCCTGATTTCTGTGGTCCAGTGGGCTGTGGTAATTGATTTTAGTCATAGCTAATCCAAGCTAGTTTAGAACTCTATCACTGACTGTATATCTTATTAGCAATCCCATCAACCATCAAGCTTGCCTAAGGTGACAAGGAAAACAACTCAATAGCACCCAGCTCAGCCACCGTGGAAAATAAACTCACCTACTGTGGAGTGACAGGACCCACTTGGGAACCAGGCTTCTCTGATTAAATACATTTGCAGGAAGCTCTCTTCAAGCACTTAATGAATCAGAGTTTTCTTTATGACTTTCATTTAAAAATACATTATAAAAGTCACTTGGTTCTCCTTTGCTGGTGCCACGTTTTAAATGTCTGGTTGCCAGACCCACAGTAAAGCGACCCCTAATTTAGTGCACAAGGGAGATGTGCTTTCATTCCATTTTGTGGCACTGAGTACCCAGTGCAAAAGTTGTTCATCACAGAAGATGTGATTCTCAGACATCTGATGAAACACTAGTGTTGGTGGACATGGATAGAAGTTCATTGTTAAATGCAATGGAACTGTAACTTCAATGGAGGAAATGATTGAATAGTTCTGAGTGGAGGTTTTCAGCTGACTCTAAGGAACTGCTACCTGAGAGCATTATCAACCAATCAAACTCATCACCATGTCGAATGACCTCCCCGTAATTATTCATTTTTTTCATAAACACACAGTTTGTTTTAAGACCTTGGGACCCTTTTGGTCTATTCGTAGTTTTTCTTCCCCCAAGCCTGTCATTGAACACTGGTGTTTCTCCCTTTACAATGTCCAGTGTATTTTATTCTCCATGGCTCCCTTCCTTTTCATTTCACCCCTGGATTATACAAGCAAGTGTGCAATAGGGTTATTTGCCTTTAGTCCAGTGGTTGGGCTGTTTAAAAAGTATAGATGGGAAGCAATATAAGTGGCCAAAAAATTCATGAAAAGATGTTTAGAATCCTTAGCCATTAGGTAAATACACCCAAACCACAATGAGATTTCACCTTACCCCTCTAAGAATGGTCATTATCCAAGAGACAAAGAGTAACAAATGCTGGCAAGGATGTGGAGAAAGAGGGATACTTCTACAATGTTGGTGTGAATGTAAATTAGTGCAGCCATTGTAGAATATGGTATGAAGATTTCTTTAAAAACAGAAATAGACTTGCCACATGATTTATCAATCCTACTTCTGGGTATAGAACCAAAAGACATGATCACGTTATATCAAAGAGATAAATGCACCAACATGTTTATATCAGCACTATTCACAATAGCCAGAATGTTGAATCCACTAAGATGTCCATGATTCAATGAAGAATAAAGAAAATGTGGTACAGATACACGAAGGAATATTATTCATCTGTAAAAAATTAAATTCTACCACTTGAAGCAAAATGGATACAACTGGAGACCTCATGAGGAGTGAAATAATCTGGCTACAGGGACAAATATGTTCTCCCTTATACTTGGGAGCTAAAATAAAAAAAAAAAATCAGGAAACAAAAGCAAAAAAGAAGTGTCTGTGTGTATAAGTATTGCTGTAAATAGTTTTATCAAAGTTTGTTTTATACCTTTGTCAAACCAGTAGTAAAGAATATTATACTACTATAGTTTTCATAATCTGTGATTACTTTAAGATTTGCTGTATATGAGTGAAATAAGATATAGATTGTGTGGGTGTTCTGCATCCAATTAAGCTGCCACTTGGGACATGTGAATCTCATATCCTTGTGCCTGGAACTGAGTCCCAACTCCTTTGCTTCTGATTTTGCTTCCTGATAATGCACCCCCTGAGAGGCAATAGATAATGATTCCAGTACCTTAACTTGCCACCCACAGGAGAGACCCAGATGGAGTGACAGCCTTCTGGTTTTGGATCTGGCCCAACCATAAAAATTGTAGGCAGATCAAGAGTGAACCACAATCTGAAAACTTCCTCCTCTCTCTCTCTCTCTCTCTCTCTCTCTCTTTCTCTCTCTCTCTCTGCCCCACCTCATAGTCTCCCTCTCCTTCTTTCCATTCTCCGTTTGACTGTGTCTCTCTGTCATTCTGCCTTTCAAATAAGGAAGATAAATACTCAAAAGGTCAGATAGAAAGATTCCCTCCAAAGAGGTTCACTTAATTGATCTGCGGTGCAGTTCATGGCTGAGAGTTTTGGAACCTCTTCACGTGAGCTGTATGTTTGCAATGGTTGAGCACCACTGGGTCTAGTCTTTCTTTAGTATAGCTGCAAGTACGTAATCACACAAGTACTCCCACTTTCCAGGAACCCTACCATGGTGCTTCATTTCCTATTGTCTCAGCAGGAAATACTTCCATCTGTGTTGCAAAAGCTTGCAATTTTTTTTCCATCAGTATCCCTAAAGATCTAACCTTATTTCCATCTATACCACACTCCTACATTTGTTCTCCATGAGGCAAATCTATATACAGACATATTCTGTGCAGTTTTACTTCTATGTTGGATCTGGATTCATTTGAACAATGAAACCAGCCCTGACATCCTTAGCAAATGAATACTCAACCAAACTGTGCCGGACCCGCCTTTGTACTTTTACCTTCCCTGTTGACATATTTATTCCCTCTCTTCCTTTGATAGCTTTTAAAACATTTGAAAAACAATATGAATGCAGAAAAGTACATATATCTTAAGGATAGAGCTCAATAAATGTTCACAAGCTGATCATATCTATATAACTAGAATACCGTTTAAAAAGGAGAACATAAAATATCCTCCTATGCTTCCATGTAGTCAGTACAATGCTAAGGCCAAACACTGCTGTTTGCTTTATTCACACAAGTGCATCACATAATATGTAATGCATTGTGGCTGGTGTTCATTGTTCAATATATTTGTTCAACTCACAGTGTTCCATTAGGTGATTTTCTGTAATTTACTCATGCAATTATTGATAGACATTTGAGCAGCTTCTGTTGGTGGCTAATGTGAATGGTAGTGCCATGCTACTTTAGTCATGTACTCTAATTAACATTTCTTAAAGATCTTTGTGAGGTATGCTCTGAGACTTTATCCTGATTCCTCTTAGGATGGTGCTCAGAAGATAACACTGTATCACGAGAGCAAAAAAACTATCTTACTGCAGAAAATAGATAATGAAGATAGATATTTAAAAAATAAGAGAGAATTTGGGATCAGTGCTGTGGCGCAATGGGTTAAAGCCCTGGCCTGAAGCACTGGCATCACATATAGATGCAGGTTCTAGTCCCAGCTGCTCCTCTTCCAATCCAGCTCTCAGCTATGGCCTGGGAAAGCAGTAGAATATGGCCCAAGTCCTTGGGCCCCTGCACCTGCATGGGAGACCCGGAAGAAGCTCCTGGCTCCTGGCTTTGGATCAGCGCAGCTCCAGCCGTTGCAGCCAACTGGGGAGTGAACCAGTGGATGGAAGACCTCTCTCTCTGTCTCTACCTTTCTCTGTAACTCTGTCTTTCAAATAAAATAAAATAA
This sequence comes from Oryctolagus cuniculus, assembly GCF_051225735.1. NCBI lineage: Eukaryota > Metazoa > Chordata > Mammalia > Lagomorpha > Leporidae > Oryctolagus > Oryctolagus cuniculus. The sequence goes on from NC_142874.1 coordinate 135,765,867, forward strand.
TCTTAATAAAAAATAAGAGAGAATTTGGGGATTCCTATTTTAGTTTCTCTCCACGCTGCTAAAAACCATTTGACACCTAGGCCCTGAACTTATCTTTTTTCCAAACTCTGAATGAGATAAAATGAAAGCAAAGACATAGGATGATCAGGCAGGAGCAATGAACAGTCACTTCCTATTGGGTCACACCTGGGGCTAGATGGTAGAGGTGGAACCAAAGGAAACTTCTCACTTCTTTTTTGAGACAGATTTATTGCATCATAATCTATTTCCTCTATAATTCACAAACAATGAATGCATCTACTAGCAAAAACAATTATAAAAAATTTAATAGATTGTTCCCATGGATTTCACTACATTTCCTGACTTATTGAAATTGACAGTAGTCAAAAAATATTCCCCAACGCCTATTTGGTGAATCTGTAGTAAGAATAGCAAAATTTAGGAAACACAGAGCTCTTATTTTCCAGAAAGAGAGGAAAGGATAATCTAGTTTGAAAGATGACTAATGTTTTTTAATTTAAAACGGTAGGTTATTTTATATCTAAAAAGCACACAATGAATCATTGTTGAGCTAAATATATCATGAGATCATAGTGAATAATAACACATTATCTGATTTTTAGTTAAATATTCTCTGCTGTGGAAGTTGATGTATTGGATTCAATGAAGATTAATGTGATCATGGAAGTCCCCCATAATATAAAGACTTGGTATAGAGCAATGAATTATAGAGACAAGTAGAGAAGGAGGTGACAGGTAATTAAAGAAAACTATATAACTAACCCTAACCCTAACTCTAATTCTATCATGTGCTAACTGATTTCTGTATATGGCTGAAGTATGAAACAAACGGCAAAGAAACCATTGGAATTGCTTCAGGAGGATGAATGAGGGAACTTGTGTAACACCATAACTAGAGTGCAGGTGGTGACTTGCTAGGGAAAAGTGAGGGTAGGTTTTAGGGTTCACTGCATATACTTCAAACAATTTTCAGTATTAAGAAATCAGATCACATGCTTTGATAATCAAATGACTCTTTGTTTTGAGCTTTTATTCAGACAAAACTCCAGCTTAAAAGTATTGTTCTGGGGCCTGTGCTGTGGTATAGTGGGCTAGGCCTCTGCCTCTGGTGTCCATATCCCATATAAGTGCTGGTTCAAGTCCAGGCTGCTCCACTTCTGATCCAGCTCTCTGATATAGCCTAGGAAAGCAGTGGAAGATGGCCGAAGTCCTTGGGCTCCTGCACCATTGTGAAAGACCCAGAAGAGGCTCCTGGCTCCTGGTTTCAGATTGGCCCAGCTCCAGCTGTTGTGCCCATTTGGGGAGTAAACCAGTGGATGGAAGATTCTCTCTCTCTCTCTCTCTGTGCCTCTGCCTCTCTGTAAGTCTGCCTTTCAACTAAATGAATAAATCTTTGAAAAAAAAGTAATGTTCTGAAGGGTGATCTACATTAATTCACCCACATTTATGTGTTTGAGATTTCAGTGGCATTTCAGGTTGCTACTTAGTCACTTAATAAGAATGTAAAGCAAAGCAGAATGGTTTATTGTCTGAATTTTTTGCAAAAGAATTTGCATATTCATCACAATAATCAAATCATTTAAAATTTCTCATTAGTTCTTCACTTTTCTTCCTTCCATAACAAATTTCATACATTTTATAGGAAATATACTGCTTAGCATTTTTTCTGGTCAATGCCCTAAGCCTTTACAGAAATTTACATGCTGTGTACCAATTAGAGAATAAATTCCTCCGTGCGAATGCTATGTCATGTAATCCTCCTCTTCAGAATCTAAAAAGCACTTGTGACACAGAAAATATATAATAAAGGCTATAATCCTGATTTTACAACCATAAACAAACTTCTTTTATGTAATGACTATAAATCTGGGCATTATATTTACTTACATCCAACCGGAATAATCCTTGAATATAAAAGCAACTCTATATCTTTAAATGTTTAATTGCATCCACAGAGCTATACTTTATTTTTATTTATTTGTTTATTTCTGAAAGGCAGTGAGAAAGAGAGGGCTCTTTCATCCACTGCAAATATCTGAAAAAGCCATGGCTGGGCCAATCCAAAGCCAGGAGCACACACTTCATCAAGGTCTCCCGTGGAGGTGGCAGGGACCCAAGTGAGCCAATTTCTCTGCCTCTCAGTATACAGATTAGCAGGAATTGGGGTAGGAAATGGAGTTGGGACTTAAACTCACTCGAATATAAGATGCAGGCAACGCAAATTGTGTCTTCACTGCTGTGCCACAATGCTTGCCCCCAAAGGTTCCCACATTCCATTAAATTTCTGAGTCAGTAATATGAGCTATCAGCTACACTAACTTTCTAGAGCTTTATAGATTATCTGGTTCACTTTTGAAAGGTTTATTCCCCCATACATTTAGAGGTATAATTATGTCAATTTGAGAATACTCTTTATCTGTTTTGAAATCTATCTGTAAAAGAAATATTCCATATCATTCTTTCAAATATCTCTGAAGATGGTTGCCTATATTTCAAACATTCTCCCTGCTTAGTTCAAGCTTTGACTTTGTGTCAATTGTATTTGTAGGACATCAGTGGGTGATAGGAGGTCATAGTCTGGGTAGCAAAGAAAGAGTTAATCCAGTCAACATTGTGAAACCTTTTAGTCTTATATTCATATGCATTTCCTCCAGGCTCTATATCTTCAAGGCTGTTCTTTAGAGCTAAAACCATTTTGCATATCATACAGTGGCTTGTACACAGCATGACTGTAATGGAGAATCCGAAAACCAAATGAAATATGCTGTTTGTGTTTGAAATCGCATATTACTAATGCAAAGAGTTTCTACTAATCTCTGAGGGAAAAGTATAGTTTTTGAATCTGGTTGTTAAAAATTAGCCATTAGAATTGACAAATATTTGTATATTTTTATTGACTACAAAGTAAAAATGTATCAGCTTGACAATGATGGAACGCAAGGAGTTGAGGTGAATATACTTGCAGATGCAGAAAAATAAATCCTGTGGATTTGAATAAATGACAGGAGAAAAGCAAAGAGCTTAAAAGTTCCTGTTTAGCTTTTGGTCACAGTATTTGAAAAAAGCAAACAGATTTTTTTTTTTTTTACTTTCTTTTCCTCTTTAAAGAACAAATTTGAAAGATAATGTTTGAACTAGCAAGATGCCTCTTAGTTTAAGGTGGGAAGTATCATTATGCTCTTAATACTGTCTATAGTAAATGCATGAAATCTTCCCCTTTATATAAATTAAAAAAAGGAAAATAAAAAAATAGTGCTGTACTAAAAGCACTTCCTTTTCTCAAATCTTGCTGGAAATCGTTTTCCTCTTTAATCACTGCATTCCCGGTGAACTCCACTAGAACCTATTATGCTTTCTAATTGTGCTTTTGTGCTCTTCTCCTATGCAGAAACCATGGTGCAGAAGATTTCAGATCCTAAAATGAATATTTGTGAAGAGATTTGAAACAACTTATTTGTAATCAAAATGGTTCATATCACCCAGAGCTGGTAATCATAGTTGGAATCACTCTTTATTTGAACTAGATCAGACAATATAATTCAATATTTCTTGAGCTGGATTTAAAGATGAATTTATTATGCTACCAGTTATGTCTTCAACAAAATGTAACCCCTATAAATTGAGAGCAATGGTTTTAGGGTATGTATTTGATAATAAATGTGGTAACAGGGGCATACTTGAGAAATTATTTTCCTTTATGATATTTAGAATCCAGTAGGAAAAAAATTATATTCTTCACACAGTGATAAATAATCCAGGACTCTGCAATATTTTCATTTTATATATGTTCAAAGACATTTTTCTCATTTTCTGGTAACTGCGTTCTTGAAAAGACAATAGGAAATATATAAAAATCTGTACTCCCATACTCATATTTGATTGCTTAAACACTCTAATAGTCATGGTATATGACCGGATTTCATTGTTTTTGACTGCTGTATAGTATTCTATAGAGTACATGTCCCATATTTTCTTTATCCAGTCTACTGTTGATGGGCATTTGGGTTGGTTGCAGGTCTTAGCTATTGTGAATTCAGCTGCAATAAACATTCAGGTGAAGACAGCGTTTTTGCTTGCCAATTTAATTTCCTTTGGGTAAATTCCAAGGAGTGGGATGGCTGGGTTTATGGTAGGGTTATATTCAGGTTTCTGAGGAATCTCCAGACTGACTTCCATAGTGGCTTCACCAGTTTGCATTCCCACCAACAGTGGGTTAGTGTCCCTTTTTCCCCACATCCTCGCCAGCATCTGTTGTTGGTAGATTTCTGTATGTGAGCCATTCTAACTGGGGTGAGCTGAAACCTCATTGTGGTTTTGATTTGCATTTCCCTGATTGCTAGTGATCTTGAACATTTTTTCATGTGCCTGTTGGCCATTTGGATTTCCTCTTTTGAAAACTGTCTATTGAGATCCTTGGCCCATCTCTTGAGTGGGCTGTTTGTTTTGATGCTGTGGAGTTTCTTGATCTCTTTGTAGATTCTGGTTATCTACCCTTTATCTATTGCATAGTTTGCGAATATTTTTTCCCATCCTGTCGGTTGCCTCTTCACTTTCCTGACTGTTTCTTTTGCAGTACAGAAACTTCTCAATTTGATGCAATCCCAAATGTTAATTTTGGCTTTGACTGCCTGTGCTTCTGGGGTCTTTTCCAAGAAGTCTTTGCCAGTACCTATATCCTGCAGGGTTTCTCCAATGCTCTCTAATAATTTGATGGTGTCAGGTCATAGATTTAAGTCTTTAATCCATGTTGAGTGGATTTTTGTGTAAGGTGAAAGGTAGGGGTCTTGCTTCATGATTCTGCACATGGAAATCCAATTTTCCCAGCACCATTTATTGAATAGTCTGTCCTTACTCCAGGGATTGGTTTTGGATCCTTGATCAAATATGAGTTGGCTGTAGATGTTTGGATTGATTTCTGGTGTTTCAATTCTGTTCCATTGGTCTATCCATCTGTTTCTGTACCAGTACCATGCTGTTTTGATAACAACTGCCCTGTAGTATGTCCTGAAATCTGGTATTGTGATGCCTCCAGCTTTGTTTTTGTTGTCCAAGATTGCTTTAGCTATTCGAGGTCTCCTGTGTCTCCATATGAATTTCAGCATCATTTTTTCCAGGTCTGCGAAGAATGTCTTTGGCATTTTGATTGGTATCGCATTGAATCTGTAAATTGCTTTTGGGAGAATGGACATTTTGATGATATTGATTCTTCCTATCCATGAGCATGGAAGATTTTTCCATTTTTTGGTATCCTCTTCTATTTCTTTCTTTAAGGTTTTGTAATTCTCATCATAGAGATCTTTAACGTCCTTGGTTAAGTTTATTCCAAGGTATTTGATTGTTTTCGTGGCTATTGTGAATGGGATTGATCTTAGAAGTTCTTCCTCAACCATGGCATTGCCTGTGTATACAAAGGCTGTTGATTTTTGTGCATTGATTTTATGTCCTGCTACTTTGCCAAATTCTTCTATGAGTTCCAATAGTCTCTTAGTAGCGTTCTTTGGATCCCCTAAATAAAGAATCATATCATTTGCAAAGAGGGATAGTTTGAGTTCTTCCTTCCCAACTTGTATCCCTTTAATTTATTTTTCTTGCCTAATAGCTCTGGCTAAATAGCCTTGGCAACTCATGATTAGAGCCTAGGGAGATTACTGACGCCATAAACAAGAGTGTCAAATTGTTAAGTCAACAACAGGAATCACTGTGTACTTACTTCTCATGTGGGATCTGTCCTTAATGTGTTGTCCAATGTGAAGTAATGCTATAACTAGTACTGAAACAGTATTTTACACTTTGTGTTTCTGTGTGGGTGCAAACTGATGAAATCTTTGCTTAATATATACTAAATTGATCTTCTGTATATAAAGATAATTGAAAATGAATCTTGATGTGAATAGAATGGGAGAGGGAGCGGGAGGTGGGAGAGGTGCAAGTGGGAGGGAAATTATGGGGGGGGGAGCCATTGTAATCTGTAAACTGTACTTTGGAAATTTATATTTACTAAATAAAAAAAGTGAAAAAAAAAGACCTTACGGTGTCACTATTAAGCACATCTTGGGCTTCTTGCAAGACTGTGAGCTTTTTGAGAGCTTGTACATTACTCTATGTCCTCTTTTGTATCCATGACATAGAACTTCAGTAGAACTTAACCAAATGAAACAAACCCCATATTAATAAATATATGCCTGACTCAATACCCTAAAAAATAGTCATGGTATAATCTTGGGATTAGAGAAGATATTTAATAGACAAGACTCCTGCCTTTGGGGAGCACTGTAAAGTGAAATTACTTCAAGAAGGATTCTGCAGCATGGTTGAAAGCCAACACGACCGTTGATGCAAAGCTCACATTTCTACATCTTCTTTAAGCTTTGAGTAGTATCAGTAGAGCAAGATTCACCAGCAGCTTGCCCAAGCGATGCATCATTTTGCATCACTGTTCAAAATCACTCAAGATGGTGTTCATACAAGTCTATCCCGACAATTATCCTGGAGTCGCTTTCCAATTGTTACCTGCCGAATTGTTGTGGTCTTCTCTAAGCAAAAGTTTGCAATGTGAGAAGCATGTGCTTTTAAATGTATTTGAAAACTAACTGACATGGAATTTTGAGACTCTTGTTTAAAGAGAGCTCTTTTACTATTTTAAGTGTGCCTCTCTAAAACTAACAAGTTGAAATGTGCCATTCTTAATGTTCAAGTGAAGAAAATTTCCCATCTGACATTTTTCACAGATGAAGATAGATGAAGATAGAAGACATATGGAAGAGTGTCTCTTTGAGAATTAGAAGTCAGCAGAAAATCTCCAAGGATACACATTTTGAATTTCCTATTTAACTATAAGACATCTAAAACCATATGTACAGAAATTGTTAACATTATGGAAAAACAAATAAATGCTACATCTAAATTTGCTATAGAGTCAATTTTAATCACTAAAGTAATATTCACTTCATGTGATAGAATCATACATTTGCAGTTTGAATATTTCCATATGACAAATATGAGGCACATAGGTGCAGAAATGCTAAAGCATTTGCATAAATAACTTCTCATTCAGATGACGAACCCATGAAAATTAATATGTAGTCAAAAATCTTAGCACTGTGTTCTAGCCATCAGGCTTTTATGTTTTGAAATAATTATTTGATAGATTTGTGTGTTTTGTTTATAATTCTGATAATGTGTGCTTCCTAGGAAAAATGGATCAAAATTAGTATATATTTTATAACATATATATAGCATATTTCCATTAACATGAAAACATTCCTGTTGGTTGATTGGCCAATTTGTTCTTATGTTTTACTAGATATACACATATATATTTATGACAGGTGTAGAATATGTTTGTATTGTTAATTTCTACATGTTGTTACTATATATTTTGTAGTAGTGCTTAAACTTCAGTAAAGAATTTTTAAAATAATGATGATCACACTACTGGTATTAATGTCTTAAATTCTTCTTTTGCCATGTTGTTGCTGGACTAATGTCTTTTTTCCAAAAACACAGACTATGTGTTTTCATGAAAATCAAGTTACACATAGATTTCAAAAATTTTTCATGCAAAATAAGCATATCTTTTAGTTCTATTTGCCAACTTTTGGAAATAATCTTATATGTTTTTGTTTGATATAATGTTCCCTGAGTTTTATTCTTTGTGTCTGAGCCATTCTGCCTTATACCACATTCCTGTACACAAAGATGATAATACTTGATGTGTTGTCCACACCCCAGTTTAGCAGAATCTGCTCACTTTCCCAAATTCCCTGTGACAGATGATTGGACACATGGGATAAAATTTACCACCCCTCCCCATAAATGCACAAAAAGCTGCTCACAGAATGAGCTGTTAATAAGATTCTCTTTCAGGAAAATTTTAATTAAGATAAAGGGGTGATGAAAATTCTCTCCTGTGAGATATTAATTCTGCACAATAAGTTGAAGCCTTAAAAATATTTGCTTCTGACATTCAAAGACTTTCCCAGTTTATTATAACGTCTGTTCTAACTTTTCATGGTTCTTTGAAATTAAAATGCTGGTACAAGTCTTTCTTTCATATTCAGGCTTATAATTCCTGCATCCAAATATGCCCTGTCCATGAAAAGCATATATAATATAAATAGCTTATGTCATTTGATGGCTTACATGTACTTCTATTTTTATTACAATTTAAGAAGTTTGGCCTTTTATAAAAATCATATTAATAGGATAACATGCTAATTGGTAGAATGGAAAATGACTATTTTTCTCTTTCCTAAAAATTAATTTGAACAACAGAGAGAGAGAGAGATCTCCCATTCCTTGCTTTACTGACCAACAGCTCACAGCAGTTAGTTCAATGCCAGGCTGAAGCCAGGAGTGAAGCAAGGAATTCCAAGCCTCTCACATGGTCAACAGGAATCCAAGTACTGGAGCCATTCTGTTTCCCAGGGTGTGCATTAGCAGGAAGTTGGAATTACAAGTGAAGGCAAGACTTGAATATTTCTATGCTCTATTATATGCCATGAGACTGTATTGGTTGGTAGCTTAAGTGCCTGCACAGCGGGGACTTGTAGTAATTTATTTTATTTTATTCTCTACTTGTTGTATGAATTCTATTTTTATAGCTTTAATTTTTGAGACATTTAAGAAATGTATTAGTCTTCTTTTTCCTAATAATGTAATACCTTTTTAAAAAGTTAAATAGTCAAGTTTATTTCATTCTGAATGTTCAATTTCATTTTGAGTGTGTGTAAACATTTTCATATATGTGGCTATTTCAAAAGGTTCATGGGGAAACTGCATTAAAATATAAAATATGTGTGTAAGATGTTTCTCAACATAAGCTATATCAAGTAACAAGTGCTTTTGTAAGGGATGCCACTGGTCATTTGGTCCATCCATAAGAAACGGGGGGTCATGGGAATTTGATCATGTCAATGCAGTCTTTTTTATATTGTTCACTGAAGAAAAATGAGTGTCCTTTTTTAAGGGGAGCCAAATCAGCACTGTGAGATGGGTGCATACTGATATTCCATGGAGCCTCATGAAAGTGCCCTGGTTTGCGCAGAGTGAGAAAAGGCATTGTGGCAGAGGCTTCTCTGGCAAAGCTTTCCTGGGCATTTGCCTGCTAAAGCTTTTAAGAAATCTCTTAAAACACTTTCATGATAAGCAGATGTTATCATTATTTTGCCCTCCCTTAAAAAATCAGCAAGTAAATGCCTTGAACACCCCCCTCCAAAAAAAAAAAAAAAAGAAAAAAAGAAAGAATGTCGCCATTACCTTTCCTCTTGACTAGTCTGCTTTTCCTTCATTTGGATAAACGTCATTCTCAGAATCTTTTAGAACCAAAGAGTTTATAAAATATGTATGTAGAAAATCCGCATGATATTATTGATAATCACAAAATAATATAGTATAATGCTATTAGTATAGGTAGATCTATATCTGTATATCTATATCTATACATAGATATACACACATATATAAGAGTTGAGTCTCCATATCAATTGGTTCTGTATTCAAAATTCAGGCCAGAGCCAAGACTCACTAGGCTAATCCTCCACCTGTGGTGCCGGCACCCTGGGTTCTAGTCCTGGTTGGGGCACCGGATTCTGTCCTGGTTGATCCTCTTCCAGGCCAGCTCTCTGCTGTGGCCCGTGAAGGAAGCAGAGGATGGCCCAAGTGCTTGGGCCCTGCACCAGCATAGGAGACCAGGAAGAAGCCCCTGGCTCTTGGCTTCAGATAGGCAATAACAGCCATTTGGGGGGTGAACCAATGGAAGGAAGACCTTTCTCTCTGTCTCTCTCTCTCACTGTCTAACTCTGCTTGTCAAAAAAAAAATTAAAAAAAAAATTCAGCCAACAAATCAAGTATATCTGAAAGAATAACATGTGAACTGACTGTGTATAGAATTTATCATTATGATTTCCATAGCAATACAAAAGAACTATATGCATAAGATTTACATTGCATTAAGCATTATAAGGTTTACAGAGATGATTTAAAGTACACAGGCTGATTGTGTAAATTACATGAAAAGATTATATCATTTTATACAAAAGAGATTATCATCAGATTTTGACACTTGCCAGGGATCCTGGTATCAATACCCCACAAAACCAAGGACTAATGTATTATATAAAGCATACAACATACTATCTATGAGTATATGTGTATATATATATGTGTGTGTGTATGTGTATATATATATATACATATGTATGCATATTGTGTTATATATATAAACCTATTTGGCATATAGACTGTATATACAACATAGCATCAAGTATATAAGACACATAGTATAGATATAGATATATATTCACATATTTCTTGAAAGGGAATGACAGTAAGAAAGAATTGTTTAACAATGAATGCAAAATAAAAATTAATTTTCAATAACAGATGAAACATCTCCTAGCATAGCACCAGAGTGTTATTTAACCAGAATGCAAAGAAACATGTTTTCAAAAGTTAAAAAAAGTTTATAAAAATTTTAAAAAGAGGTTATAAAAATCTCATCATATGTATTCATTAATAAAAAGGACCTAGCAAAACTAAGTTCATAGGCCTAAATATAAAGCACAAAACTATAAATCATTTAGAAATTTACATAGAACAGAATCTAGGGGAACCTGAGATCTGGGGATGACTTTTAACATACAACAAAAAAGCATATTCTGCGTGGTCAAAAAATGGGAAATCAGATTCCATTAAAATTTAAAACACTTCAGTTAAAGGCAAGATTAAGAGAATGAAAGGACAAGGCAAGACTATTAGAAAATATTTGCAAAATGCATATCTGACAAAGGAATTGTATCCTCAAAACTTAGCAATTACCCACACCTCACCAAAGAAGATACACACAGATGATAAATAAGTATATGGAGAAAATGTTTTCAACTCCATATGTTATCAGGTAATTGAAAATTAAATCACCTATGAAATACCATCATGCACATAGTAAAGTGACTAAAACCCCAAACACTTGCAATAACAAATGCTGTTGGCAAGAATGTGAAGCAACAGGAATTCTTATTAATAACTAATGGAAATGCAGTATGCTGTAGTATGTTGCAGTTTGATGCAGTCACTTTAAAGGTGTTTTGGCAGTTTCTTACACAGCTACGTATTGTCTTGCTGTATAATCCAGAAATCATGCTTCTATTTTTTTAGCCAAAAATGTTGAATGCATATGCCTATTGAAAACCTGCGCGTGAGTGTTTACAGGAGAACTATGAATAATGCCAAAACTTGCAAGCAACCTAGACATTCTTTAATAAGTGAATTAATAAAAATATCTGTGACCAAAGAGAATAATTTTATGCATCATCTTGGAGCACGACTTGGGATGAGGTGCCGTCTTTATTCTAAGAACAACAGTCAATAGCTTATGATTCTTAGGTTTCTTAGAAAAGCTAACCAATGTCCTTTTAAAACTACAACTGTCCCCTTTTGAGCTTCCATGAAGATTGAGGTCTTAAAGTAACTTGGAGATGGTAGCAAAGTTCTAAAGTAATAGCTACGTATTGAGTTATTTTAGAGACAAAACATGGTCTCTTATCTATTTGGAGATTGAAATGTGGGATCCGGTTTCCAGGTGCCTGTGCTTTCTCTCATTGCCTCTTTTTACCCCATGGAACTCTGCTACCTTGCATACCATGTCAGGGAAGGGGCAGACAGGAAAGGAAGGTGTTCACCACTCAGTTGCTTTAGTTGCAAGCTGAGGTACAGTTGGGGAGCCCAGGGGAGGTTGCTAACATCCCAACAGTGGGCTCACTCAGGCACATAATGAGGTCAGGCAATATTTGCTTTGTGATACCGGGCATATGGCTATGTCATGCCCATGCACTTCCTCCACCTGAAAGGAAAAGCTGGAAACAGGCCAGAGACCTGTATGTGTTCTCTGTCTTCAGGCTTTCTCAGTACACATCTGGTGGCTGTTGCTGACCACTGCCTTGCACCAACAGCTGTTCTCCTCAGCTCTGTGCTCTGAAGGGCTTCCAGCCCATAGCTGGCTCCCAGTTACTAAGACAGAACAAGGAAGTATGCAGTTTAGCCTTTCAAATGCCTGCCCAGAGATGTGAGAGAAGAATAAGGAAAAACAAAACAAAACTTAAATTGACCATAGTGGCACTCAACAACTGCCAGTCATGGAAGTATACTTTTTGCGCCTTAAGTTCTCCTGGCTGGATCACCACTTTGTTTTGTGGGGATTTGGGGTCTGTAGCTGTTTTACTCCGGGTTCTTGCTTCCACATGAGATAAAAATTCAAACCAGGAACATAGATCACATGGGAGCAGGATTTATTTAAAGACAGAGACTGAACAGACATTTGGAAGTGAGTATAGGCAGACCCATGAGAAAGGTGCACCATGAGAAGATACATGTTCCCCACCCTGGCTCTGCGGTCATCTTTATGGGGTAGTGGTTGGTATTATAATTGAGTTTAGAAACCGGGTGGATTTGGGTTGAAGTCGAGTGCGTGATGACCCCTGGGAAGGGTTTCAGCGTGCCTCCATGTAGAGCTCAGTGTGCATGTGTCATGGCATCTGTTTCATCATGGAGAAGGCTTAGAGTCCTCGTGGGGAAGTTGGCAGCTGAATTGGCATGCAAGAGGGATGAAGTTAGTGGTACAGAGCTATGAGATAGAAACTTCTGGAAACCTCTCAACTGCTTTGTTCTAGTTACCCTTGCTTGCTCACACCAACTCTAAACAGGGAAACCAAGGAAATGGAAAGGATGAATTCTCCCAAAGCAAGATGAAAATCTTGAAGGGCAAACACTAAGTCCTAAAGTTACACACCTGACATGCCTGGAATTGTGGACACATTCTGTTCAGTGCTGGCACCCAACAGCTTGGATAGCCCTATCTCTAAAGCTTAGTCACAGCCCATGTTTCAGCTCTTATAGCTCTTTAGAGGACAGTGTCATCTCTGCCCCTCCACTAGGCATTGCTCCAATAGAAGCTCCTTGTAAAGAATCTGCCTGAGAAGTGGTTCTGTCTGAGATCCCAGTTTGTCTGAAACACCTTTGTAATCTACCTGGAGGCCTGCATGCCTTCCATGGCTATGGTGGTTGGCTGCTGTTTGAGGCTGCACACTTAGGTCTGTGGTCTTCCCAGGTTAGCCTGCCACACTGCTTATAATTTTTCTCCTCACAGCACTGGAACTCGTGTTTTGGGTGTTTCATCTGTAGTTATACTTTTATAGCTTCACTATACATTGCTCTAGACAGGACCTGCAGCCCCACAGCACAATTCTACCTGTCCTCCCAGCCTTTCCTTTGCAATCCCAGTAGACGCTACACTTGCATTTCATATACCTTCAAAGTTTGCACGGTGTGAACAACACAAAGGACCACCACCAGCAGGAATGAATTTGCAGGAAGCCAGATTGAAAGCATAGCAACCAGGATGAGAACCCAAAGTCCAAAATAGAATGTTCTTATGCAGGCAATGGCTTAATCTATGGCACTACAACTCCACTCCTTATTCCTTAATTCTGACTAGAATTCGATCACTTTGGAGCACTCTTCAAGACTCATTGGAAGTCTAGTGTCTCCTGGCCTTAGATCACTCATACTCTACCCAATAAACCTTATGTGAACACTTTGCAGAAGTTTGTTTCCATAAACAAATATATCATAGAATGGTAGGTGTATCATAGTACATACTATGAATATAACCACACTGTGTCATCTAGTTTTAATTAAATTTAATGTAAATTATGTAATGGTTAATATTTTCTATTTATAATATTAATAACATTAGACAAAGTTATTTATATCAATATCCATGAGTATTAAAATAATATAGTATTACAATAGTATTAATGAAAACATTAATAAAATTATACCGAACCCATTTTAATAACAAATTTAGTAATATAATGCAAAACTTGTTAAAAAAAAACCTTTGGATCTTCTATTCATTCAAACTTTTCCACATTTTTGTTCCCTTCCATTACCACAAATAATCAGAAGTGCACTATATAGCAATAAGACACAAAATTTAGAAAGTTTGCACTAGTGGTGATTTATATTGTTGTCAGAGGTGTGCAAGGGATAAATATGCCTATAATTTTGTTTCTACCACTTGCAAGTATATTCCTATATTTATGGTTGAAGGTTTGTTGATTACTTACAAGGAAGGTGACAGCAATCTTAGAAAACATAAATCTCATCTCTCAAGGGCAAAACCAAAGCTGTATTACCAATAATCTTCAATCAACCTATTTTCCTCCGATTTGCAAAAGGAGTCCCAAATTTATCAGTATTCCTGCATTAATGAGGCAATTGCAAGCATAAAATGATAAATGATAAAGAATATATTTTAGGAAAGTGTTAGCAAACATTCAATGACCAATTTATTTAAATTCCCTCATGCTGTAATCCTCTTAATAATTCATTTTAGCAAAGTAGAAAAATACAATTCCTGATATATCTTATAGTGATTGTCTCTGGCTTACTATCTGGTTATTTCATTTAATTAGCATTGTATTTAGTTCTCTAATTCATCCCTTTCCACACACATTTCCAGAAGAGCTACAAGTTTCTTTTCATTTTTAAAATTTTTTACTTATATAAAGGGAACATATTTCATCTATTTCATATATATTCTTTTAAGACTATAGTGATACTTCCAAACCCTTATCACACCCTGCCTCCTCCTTCGTTTCTTATTTTTTCTGTTATATTTGCAGTGGAATGCTTTCAACCTTGTAATCACAAGCTTAACCCTCAACTAAATAAAGAATTCAGCAAGTAAGTAGAAAAAATCTCTATGTGCATACATTTTGATAAAAGGAAAGAATTATGAGATGTCCTAAATTTAATGACAAAGACCAGAGAACAGAAAGTAAAAAAAAATAAAGAAAATTAATCAATTAACATCTGTTGGCATATCTGAAAAAATACTGTCAAATTGAAAAGTTTTTTTAAGTCCTATCAGTCAACCATGAGGGCTGCCATGCAATTGTTACAGATAAATTTACAGGGCTACAAATGCCAACCCATCAAGAAACTACTATCACTTCTCCTTAGGGACTTCACTCATACACTAGATCACCTTCCTCAATTCCAGATTATCCTGTGCCTCTTAGCCAAAGCACGCAGACTGTCCCCAAAGCTCAGTGAAAAGTACTCTTCATTCTCATCTGGTAGATATTTTCCTATTGCTGCCCAGCTCTCTTGTGGAACATGTCCAGAATCTTGTCTTGTCTTTTCCTGGTTTGCATCAATAATGGCTGAACCAACTCTTTTATTTTAGAGATCCCTTGGTCACAAGACTTCTGGTTAAACTAATACTTAACCCTATATGAATGTCATTCTCAATTATATTCTGGATACACAGTAGTGTACTTGTAGTATTTCAAACTCATGTAATTCTCAGTTTTTCTTAACAGATTTAAGAGATAGCCTCTTCTATAGCTGAAGTTATTCAATATCTACACACTCATTTATTAAACAAATTGGGCCAATTTCATGGATGCGCAACTTGTGTTATTACTTGAAAATGCCTTGTACTTGGTTTAATGCCATGTTTTTGCTATCTTGAAGTTCTGAAGTAATTTTTAAGAAATCTTGCAGCTTAATTTTGCACTGGGTCCCACAAATTGGGTGCCCTGTCTATGTAATACTTGAGCATTGTATAAAATACATTTAGAACAAAAATGGGAGGACATATTTAAACATTAGTGGTAGTTATCCTAGTTTTTGTAGGCCATTTGTGCTGCTAGAATAACATACTTGAAATTGGCTACTTTAATTTACCTCTCACAGCTTGAGAGTCCTCACATTGACGACAATTCTTGATGTGGTGGTCAATGAAGACTTGTTCCTTGCAGATGGCAGAAACTAGATGTACTCACGTGGCAGAAGGAATGGGAAGGGCAGAAGGGAGTGAATGTGCTATCCACTCATAACTGAGGAGAAGAGGAGAAGACGAGCAAAATGGGCCTCCAATCCTTTCAGCCATTTTAACATGCACTTACCAATTCATGTGCATAGAAATCTCATAAATGAATCACTTAGCAAGAGGCCTCACCTCTTCACACCACCAGAAAGGATTAAATTTCAGGAAATGCAAGCAGTAGCTTTCCACACTTCACCTTCCAAATTCTTGTCCTTCTCACATGTAAAATGCACTCATCCCAAAATATCCCCAAAATTTCAACTCACTCAGCATCAACTCAAAAGTTTAATGTCCAGGAACTCAGAATGGGTGAAACTGAAGGTAAGATGGATTCTGAGGCAAATTGCTTTTCATCTGTGTGCCTGAGGGGTGGGGCAGAGGAGGGAGCTATATGATTCCAGAGGACAGTGGCAAGAAAGGCATAAAGATAGACATTTCCATTCTAATAGAAACAGGCAAGAAGAAAGGGGCAAGAGTTCTCAAATAAGCAAAGGACAAGGATACACACAGGTTTCTGCAAAATCTGTCACTTGTAACAAGGATGTCCTTTCCTGCAATCTCCATAAGTAAAATATTTCCATTTCATTCTAAGACCTCATTAGAACAGCTTCCATTCTCCACATAAGGATACTTTAAAAAGTTGGTGGAACACACAATTAAAAAATAGGTTTATTTTAGTGCAAAAGTTTTGCAATCTCTGCGTAGATTTATTTTTCGTATGACACATTTTTCACAGGATTTTTGAAATGCTCTCATACACATACGAGGATTCTGGTCACCACCACTTAGGTAATTTCTAAGACGATCAATGCTTTTGTAAAGCTCTCCTCTTTTTCTGAGGTCTCACCAGTATCACCCAATATACTCTCTGTTCTTTCAATCTAATTTTCACCTGCAAACTCTTTCATTGTAAAAGAGAAAGAACACTGATCTCACTGTCTGGAGTCAGGAAAGTCCACGATCAATGTGCAGGTAAGTTCAGTACCTGCTGAGGGCCCTGGTCCTATTTCGAAGATGACACTTTGTCTTACATCCTTACTTAGCAGAATTTAGCAGGGGAAATGGGGAAAAACACTGTGTTCTCACTTTGAGGAGTTCTCACCATAGCAGTGAATCATGGTGTACAGTGAAAAACAGACTCTCTCCTTTACCTGTTTTTTTCTTGAATACCCTCTGCTTTCTCCAGACTTATTCCTTTTTCTTACATCCTGATGTATGGCTTTTATTTCTTAATTAAATTCTAAAATGAAATGGACAATTAACACTCTTATTTGGAGAACTGCAGACTCAGGGTCTGAGTGTCCTGGAAACAAAGTTCAGAACAGCTGGAAGATTTCAATTCCGTTAGTATTTTACAATACAAGCCTAGTTCATTTTATTTCACTTTGTTTTATCATACATATATTACTTTTTTTCAATGGAAGGTTTAGAGCAGCTCTGGGTCAAGAAACTTTAGGGTGATGTTTTTCCAATAGCACAATTGCATTTTTCATCAGTAAAGTTTTTCAGCAATTAAGTACACTGTTTTTAGATAGATATAAAACTATTTAATTAAGGTTTGTACTTTTAAAAGTCACAAGATAGAGTACAGTACAGCAGGAAACTTAGTATATGTACACTGAGAAGCTAAAAATTTTGTGTGACTGATTTTAGTTTAATATTTGCTTCATTGTGGTAGTTTGCAACTGAACCCACATGATCTTCAAGACATACAGATACCTGTGTTTTTCCTCTGGTGAGGTAAGATTCAATAAGTATTTACTTAAAGAAGAAGGAGGAGGAGGAGAAAGACAAAGTAGAAGAGAGGGAAATAATTGTGCTCTGTACTTTTCCATTCAAAATGCTATCCTCATTTGAGGGTGAATATGGTGGACCTTGTTTTTATTAATTATCATTTTTCTATTGAATTTATCTCAATGTTGGGATACAAAATAAACACTATGTGAACAAATTGGAAGTATTGCCTTCGATCATTCCCTGGAACACTTAGTATAAGAGAAATCTAAGAAGGAAATTATATAATTTCACCTGAATTTTTGGAAATATATACTCCAATTGATATGTTCAGAGAATTTACCTTGTCATCCTTTGAAATACCAGGAAAGAAATAGAACAATGGTTAAATGTAGTTTTTTTTAAAGATTTATTTTATTTTTTGAAAGACAGAGTTACCGAGAGAGGTAGAGACAGATAGAGAGGTCTTTCATCTGCTGGTTCACTCTCCAGATAGCTGCAATGGCTGGAGCTGTGCTGATCCGAAGCCAGGAGCCAGGAGCTTCTTCCAGGTCTCCCATGTGGGTGCAGGGACCCATGGATGTGGTCCCTCTTCTACTGCTATCTCAGGCCATGGCAGAGAGCTGGATTGGAAGAGGAGCAGCCAGGACTAGAACTGGCACCCATATGGGATACCAGCACTTCAGGCCAGGGCTTTAACCCGCTGCACCATAGCGCCGGCCCCTGAATGTAGTTTTTAAAGTGTGACCACTAGCGCCAGACTTTTGGCATACAAATTACTCCTGTTTCTGAGCTTCAGTATCCTTATTTGCAAGATAGGAATGATAACACTAGAATTAGGTGAACTAATGTAAGTAAGAAAGAATAATTCTTGGCTCGTTACAAAACTTCAAAATTGATAGCAATTATCTTTTCTTTTTTTGAACAAATTATTCTTCAGGTTGTACAAAGTCATCTGAAAAATTAACTTCAGTATAAAATACATGCATACCAAGATTCTGCTGTTATTTTTGCTTAGGGCAGAAGGATTGAAAAATGTTTTGTGAGTATCATGAAATAAGAAACATTCAACATTTTATTGCTGAGGTGGTCTCTCAATAAATAAAATGTGCATCAATTTTAGCAAGTTTTCCTACTTATCCCTTTATTTCTGGAAGTTGCTGCTGGTGGGATTTGTATGAAATGGAAGTATGCGAGAAGTGGAATGCAATATTGTAATGGAGACTCTGAAGCCTCCTCATGATGATTGATACTGTTAAAACACTTCAGCTAGCCACCCTTACAGAAGACAGTAGACACGCTCAAGGCCTGGCCTCTTTCTGGAGACATCTACATTAAAAGATTGACTGACAGGAGTATTTAAATTTCCAATACTCTTGCCCCTGTATGGATAATGTCAAAGGAATTTCCAGTGCCAACCCCTACATGATGTGGGTCATGACTTTACACATCAACTCAAGACGGCTACTCCCATGACTCAATTCTATTGCTTTGTTTCTCTGCCACATGAATTGAATCAGAGTGGTTTCTAGTAAATTCTCTTAGTCTCATCTCTTGCAGAATCTGCTTCTCAGGGATTCTAATCCATGCCATGAGGTGAAGCCATTCCAAGTGGCTAATGACAAGAGAATGAGGCACAGTAAGAGGAAGGTGGAGAACCTAAAATTAAGGGGTATCCAGGTCCCAAAATGTTAGGGCATTAGATATATCATTTGCATGAGATGGAGTGGAAATGAATTTTACTTTCCCGTGTGGTGATGAAAACCCTGAGACTTGTACTTGGCAGTGGCTTTTAAAAACAATCGGCAGGTAATATAAGGAAACAGGATGGGAAAGAACCATGAAACTGCTATCCTGTCTCTTGGAACTCGTCGTGATAATAAAATCACAGTGGTACAAAAAATAAAAATAAGTTACCTGAGAACAGGTGGCTGTCATCAAGGGTGAAGAAATGGGGTGAATACTATTTTTCAAAATTAAAGATTGAAAAATTATCTTTGGAAAAATAATATTTTAAGAAAATGCAGGACTTTGGAAAATACGATACTCAAAGGGAGAGTCATGTAAGCAAGGGGCTCAGAAGGGCTGAGTGACTAGTGAATCCCACCATGCAAAAATCAATGAATGGCTTTTAGTGTGTGGATCTTAAAGGAAGTGAGAAATTCGAATCACACACAAAGGGAATATGAACAGAATAAGCTAACCCAATAAACCAAATTATACAGCAGATGGTTTATATCTAAATGCTTAACAAGCAAGAATTTTAAAGTATTTCTCTGGCTCCAGTAATAGAATACTCCATCAAAATTTTTCGAACAAAAAAGCTACCTTGTTAAGTCATATAATTGGAGCAGTGATTCAATGGTATTAGAACACAGTTTTCTTTTCTACATTTTGGCTTAACTTTTACCTACAGCCTACTTTAGCCAACAAATAACTCTTCTAGGTCATGCTTGTTGACTCATGGACAAGAGAGGCTGTCAGAGCTCTTACAGTCTACTTACTTGTCTCAGACATGGCCTAGTAGGCTTCTCACATTGAGTCCTACTGAAGCAGATCAAAGAAGAAATTTGAAAAATGCATAATCTAGTATCTGGTGGACAATGGAAAATAAGAACTTTAATTATTCAACATCTCTACCTTCATACTACCCAGGGATGTTTTTGAATCATGTCCTATAAAGGCTCAATAGCTGTCACAATAGATGCATTTATTGTCTGGTGGATCACTGGGTGCTTCCAACCCTGCTGGGTATACAGCCTAAATGTAAAGGAAACAAACAACAAACATGCATCTACTCTTTTATTATAATCATCAAGGTGTACATATCTATTATTAAAGCAAAGAGTTATCTTGTGTGTCCCCATGCAATTCAAAAGTTCCGAAATACACATAAAAGTCTAAGCAGGAAACAAGACAGTACTTTCTCTGGTGAAGCGAAAACAGAATTAGGTTTAAATGGAGAACTGTCCTGTCTTCACCATCTAGTTGTAATATTCCAACAATTATCATGCAATCAAACTCATTGTCCCTTGGAAAATGGGGGTGGAAATAATAGCAGTTGACCTGAATGTTTTGTTCCAAGAGTAATTAGATGTTTTCTATAGAAGGCTTTGTGCTGACTGAAGAAAAGACCTATTCCTTTGTTTCTCCTCATGTTTCCACGTTGGAATTTTTCATTTAATGAGGTGTGTGTGGATTTTGTCAGATAAAGTGACGTAAACCTCTCTGAGAGTAAATCCTAAAGTGGCTCCTTCTGGTCACATCATCCCTTAAAATGCACCCTTTGTAGCCACGTCTTGAGAGGACACACATCAAACTACGTATCAGAAGGAGTGGAGAAATGTGGTTCAGATTTTCAAATTCATGAGAATCATTCATTTCTTTTCCAAATCGTCAATCACAACTACTAATGCAAACACATATCCAGTCAAAGTGAATGCTTCATCTAGGCATCTGCTCTCCTGCTAGAAATTCTCTACAAGTTTATTTTAAATATTATCCAAAGGAGAAAAGACAAATAAGCATAGATACAGCATCTTGTCTTAGCGTTTCTTGTCAGAAGTACTGAAATACCTGCATGAGCCATGGAAGTTGAGAAACACTCGTGTCATGTATATCATCACACGGTACATAAATTATCTCCATATGAATACTACAAAGATTACATTGCGAGGGTAGTTTTATGAATACCTACAACATTCAGATGGAAGAAGTGATATTTTCTGCTTCTTTAGTATTTTTTATTTTTTAATAAATTATCATTTTGTAAATTCACTTGAGATGTTAGATAACAGATCTTAAAATTGATGAAAATTGGCCGGCGCCGCGGCTCACTAGGCTAATCCTCCGCCTTGCGGGGCCGGCACACCGGGTTCTAGTCCCGGTCGGGGCGCCGGATTCTGTCCCGGTTGCCCCTCTTCCAGGCCAGCCCTCTGTTGTGGCCAGGGAGTGCAGTGGAGGATGGCCCAGGTGCTTGGGCCCTGCACCCCATGGGAGACCAGGAAAAGCACCTGGCTCCTGGCTCCTGCCATCGGATCAGCGCGGTGCGCCGGCCGCAGCGCGCCGGCCGCGGCGGCCATTGGAGGGTGAACCAACGGCAAAGGAAGACCTTTCTCTCTGTCTCTCTCTCTCACTGTCCACTCTGCCTGTCAAAAAAAAATAAATAAATAAAATTAATGAAAATTATCATCTTACTAAGTTTATCCTCATAATTTACTTTCACTCCATCTTCATTAAGTGATGGGCTTTGGTGGCTGAAGCAGACTCTTTGCCCTCTGGCAAAGACTCTTTACCCCTCCGGGGTAACAGGGGGAGAAATGTTCTCTACCCCCTATCCTGACCTCCTCAGTAACATAGACCATGTCTTATTCACTTATCTTCACTGTATCTACAGCAGTATTTAGCACAATTCAGTATATTCAGTGTTTCTGTATTTAGTAAATATATAATAATTGCTGTGGTCATCCAAAAGAGTTTAGAAACACTGTTTTTATTTTTTGTTCCCAGTTTTGATAAAGAGACACAAATTGCAAGCAATTATGTTGGGTAGATTGTTCTCTAGAATATCTATGAAACATGAGGCAGATTATCCATCTATCTCCCCACAGCTATCATATCTGAAAATGTACCAGATTTTATTTCTGCAAGTCATGATGGAAAAAAAAAACATAGCTGAATGAAAATATAAATAACAAATGTAGTATTTTTGTGTAAAATGAAAATCAGTCACAGAACTAGCTAGTGACATCACTGAAATGTAGGCAGTGCTTGGCTGACATCTTTTAGCTGCTGTGGTATTCCCCACTTTTTGTTGTAAATATCAGCCAATCCAGGGGGAGTGCTTGGTGGGTGATTGAGACATCTGTTAACACACCCATGTCCTATGTCTGACTGCCACGGTCAGGTCCCTGCTCAGTCTCCAGAGCAGGTGTCTGTTGAGGCAGATCTGAGAGGCAGCACTGATAGCTCCAGTGGTTGAGTTGCTGTCACCACTGTGGAAGACCTTAATTGAGTTCCTGCCTTGGGGTTTCTGTCCATCCAGCCCAGCCATACCATTGTAGGCATAGCAGAGGGATCTACAGGCGAGGAGCTCTCTCTTTGTCTCATAAATAAATAATTTAAACATTATCCAATAAAAAAATCACAGCTCTTTTTAATGTAATCCTTCTGCTTTCATTTCATCTGGCAGCACCAGTAAGAACCCATTGTTCAACCCGGTGTTGTGACACAGCAGGTTAAGATCCTGCCTATAATCCTGGCATCTCATATGGACACTAGTTTGAGTCCCATTTGCTCTGCTTCCATCAAAGCTCCCTACTGATGCACCAAGGAGAGTGATGGAAAATGGCTCAAGTGCTTGGGAGAACCAGAAGGAATTCCATGCTCCTGGTTTTGGCCAGACTCCACCTTGGTAGTTGTGGCTGAAAGGAAAGGTCACCACAAAACACACCAAACATTGCAGTAAGGGAAAAGGTTTCTTGTCAAGTAGGGGAAACCGGACAGGCTGCCTCCCCGTGCACAGAGAGAACAATAACCTGTACTGGAAGAACAGGTCTTATTCAGCTTTACAGAGGTGAGGAAGTGGGAGAGGCAAATCCTGTTAGGGTGGGGGTGGAGCTGACACTTGTGATTGGGTTATTGGGTCACCTGACTTCTAGTAAGCCAGTCTGGCGCCGCGGCTCAATAGGCTAATCCTCCATCTAGTGGTGCTGGCACACCAGGTTCTAGTCCTGGTCGGGGCGCCGGATTCTTTCCCGGTTGTCCCTCTTCCAGGCCAGCTCTCTGCTGTGGCCCGGGAAGGCAGTGGAGGATGGCCCAAGTGCTAGGGCCCTGCACCCCATGGGAGACCAGGAGAAGCACCTGGCTCCTGCCTTCAGATCAGCGTGGTGCACTGGCCACAGCGCGCCAGCCGTGGCGGCCATTGGAGGGTGAACCAACAGCAAAAGGAAGACCTTTCTCTCTCTCTCTCTCTCTCTCACTGTCCACTCTGACTGCCAAAAAATAAATAAAAAATAAAATAAAAAAAGAAAAAAATCTTTAAAACAGAAAAAGAATGCGTGGTATATAGCATTTACATATTATATATTCATATCTTGTTTGCACAATAAAGAAGCAAGATCAATAGTAACATTTTTGTGCTTAAGGCAGACTCCTTAGACTTTAGAGAGAATACATGAAATAGAGCAGCCAAGAGTTAATGCCTGTCATGTGGAAAGGGTAAGGCAATAAGGACAATGAATGTTAAATAAGACTAAAATGTATTGAGCACCAACCAGATGCCAGACTCTTTACCATCTTCATCTTTCTTAATTATTTCAAGTGACAGGTTTTAGTATTTACACCTCAAGTTCACAGATGCACAGGAGAAGCAAAAGAGTTCGAGAAAGGTTGAAACAGCGGCTGGGAATCTCTCATGTCTCTGAGATCACCTGCCTCCAAAAGACTATTCTTGTAGTTTCAATAATAATTTTTCAGACATATTCTAACTCAATACTGTGTTTATTTTGGGTAGAAACTATTTAATATCAGTCCTATACAAAGACAGAGCAAACTACTTTTTTCTTTGGATTAAGGTCAATAAATGCCTTGTATGCATTTATATTTAAATTACAAAGAGATGATAATGCATATGCTGGCACCACTGGTTGACAAATAGTTTGAAATTTAATGCATGAGAGCTGTAATTTAAATAATTATACTTTTCTCTGGCACAATTCTTGTTTTGTTTTGTAGTTACTTTGGCAGATGACTCTCTCCCAGGTGATTGCCAGCTGAAGACTACAGGACTCTCACTTTATTGATTTCCTTCACTTATTCCTAAACACAATGTCTGTAATGTAGCAGGTAATCTATCAATGAACAATGATAACATGGGGAAGTTAGAGTTTTCTATAGTTCCCTAACATACTCTGTCTCTGCTCAATCTATTCACTTGGTACTCAAAGAAGTACTTCTTTGAGAAGTACAGACTAAACAGCCTCTTTGTTCCTCATAGAGGGCTATTTCATGGGCACAAAGTGTTGAGGAAAGGAAGAAGATACAGGGGCAAAGGGAACAAAGGTGGGGGCCATCTTTCTAAAAATGTTATTTCCACTAATATTGGGGAATTCAATAATACTTCTGATAGAGAAACAAATTATTCTACCTGACCCTTTATTTTATTTATTTTTTTTCAATTACATTTCATCACCTTCTTTCCTTTTATTTTTTTTTATTTTTTATTTTTTTTTATCTTTTATTTAATGAATATAAATTTCCAAAGTACGACTCATGGGTTACAATGGCTTCCCCCCCCATACCGTCCCTCCCACCCACAACCCTCCCCTTTCCCACTCCCTCTCCCCTTCCATTCACATCAAGATTCATTTTCGATTATCTTAATATACAGAAGATCAGCTTAGTATACCTTAAGTAAGGATTTCAACAGTTTGCTCCCACACAGAAACATAAAGTGAAAAATAATAGATGATTTTTTTAAATGATGATGAAATCAGATCAGACCTATTGTCATGTTTAATCCCAGTGAGAGTCAAGTTGGGAATTGATAATTTCTTTTTTTTTTTTTTTTACAGAAGATCAGTTTAGTGTACATTAAGTAAAGATTTCAATCGTTTGCACCCCCATAGAAACACAAAGTGAAATATACTGTTTGAGTACTCGTTATAGCATTAAGCCTCAGTGTACAGCACATTAAGGACAGAGATCCTACATGAGGAGTAAGTGCACAGTGACTCCTGTTGTTGACTTTACAAATTGACACTCCTGTTTATGGCATCAGTAATCTCCCTATGCACCAGTCATGAGTTTCCAAGGCTATGGAAGCCCCTTGAGTTCTCCGACTCTTATCTTGTTTAGACACGGTCATAGTCAAAGTGGAGGTTCTCTCTCCCTTCAGAGAAAGGCACCTCCCTCTTTGAAGACCTGTTCTTTCCACTGGGATCTCACTCATGGAGATCTTTTTGCCAGAGTGTCTTGGCTTTCCATGCCTGAAATACTCTCATGGGCTTTTCAGCCAGATCCGAGTGCCTTTCGGGCTGATTCTGAGGCCAGAGTGCTATTTAGGACATCCGCCATTCTATGAGTCTGCTGAGTATCTCACTTCCCATGTTGGATCACTCTCCCCTTTATTCTATCGGTTAGTGTTAGCAGATACTAGACTTGTTTATGTGCTCCATTTGACTCTTAGTCCTTTCATTATGATCAATTGTGAACTGAAATTGATCACTTGGAATAGTGAGATGGCATTGGCACATGCCACCTTGATGGGATTGAATTGGAATCCCCTGGTATGTTTCCAACTCTACCAATTGGGGCAAGTCAGCCTGAGCATGCCCCAAATTTGCATCTCTTCCCTCTCTTATTCCCACTCTTATGTTTAACAGGGATGACATTTCAGTTAATTTTCAACACTTAAGAATAACTGTGTGAAAATTACAGAATTAAACCAGTCATATTAAGTACAACAGACAAAAAAAAAATACTAAGAGGGATAATGTATTAAGTTGTCCATTAGCAGTCAGGGCTATGCTGATCAAGTCACCATTTCTCATAGTGTCCATTTAACTTCAGGAGTTTTCCTTTTTGGTGTTCAGTCAGTTGTCACCGATCAGGGAGAACATATGGTATTTGTCCCTTTGGGACTGGCTTACTTCACTCAGCATGATGTGTTCCAGATTCCTCCATTTTGTTGCAAATGACTGGATTTCATTGTTTCTTACTGCAGTATAGTATTCTAAAGAATACATATCCCATAATTTCTTTATCCAGTCTACCATTGATGGGCATTAAGGTTGGTTCCAGGTCTTGGCTATTGTGAATTGTGCTGCAATAAACATTAGGGTGCAGACCACTTTTTTGTTTATCAATTTAAACTCCTTTGGGTAAATTCCAAGTTGTGGGATGGCTGGGTCGAACAGTAGGGTTATATTCAGGTTTCTGAGGAATCTCCAGACTGATTTCCATAGTGGCTTGACCAGTTTGCATTCCCACCAACAGTGGGTTAGTGTCCCTTTTTCCCCACATCCTCGCCAGCATCTGTTGTTGGTAGATTTCTGTATGTGAGCCATTCTAACCGGGGTGAGGTGAAACCTCATTGTGGTTTTGATTTGCATTTCCCTGATTGCTAGTGACCTTGAACATTTTTTCATGTGCCTGTTGGCCATTTGGATTTCCTCTTTTGAAAATGTCTATTGAAGTCCTTGGCCCATCTCTTAAGTGGGTTGTTGGTTTTGTTTTTGTGGAGTTTCTTGATCTCTTTGTAGATTCTGGTTATTAACCCTTTATCTGTAGCATAGTTTGCAAATATTTTTTCCCATTCTGTTAGTTGTCTCTTCACTCTCCTGACTGTTTCTTTTGCAGTACAGAAACTTCTCAATTTGATGCAATCCCAATAGTTGATTTTGGCTTTGACTGTCTGTGCCTCCCGGGTCTTTCCCAGAAATTCTTTGCCTGTGCCAATATCTTGAAGGGTTTCTCCAATGTTCTCTAATAACTTAATGGTGTCAGGACGTAGATTTAGGTCTTTAATCCACGTTGAGTGGATTTTTGTGTAAGGTGTAAGGTAGGGGTCTTGCTTCATGCTTCTGCACGTGGAAATCCAGTTTTCCCAGCACCATTTATTGAATAGACTGTCCTTGCTCCAGGAATTAGTTTTAGATCCTTGATCAAATATAAGTTGGCTGTAGATGTTTGGATTGATTTCTGGTGTTTCAATTCTGTTCCA
Organism: Oryctolagus cuniculus; assembly: GCF_051225735.1. Taxonomy (NCBI): domain Eukaryota; kingdom Metazoa; phylum Chordata; class Mammalia; order Lagomorpha; family Leporidae; genus Oryctolagus; species Oryctolagus cuniculus. Next base: position 135,793,238 of record NC_142874.1, read on the forward strand.
TTGGTCTATCCATCTGTTGCTGTACCAGTACCATGCTGTTTTGATTACAACTGCCCTGTAGTATGTCCTGAAGTCTGGTATTGTGATGCCTCCGGCTTTGTTTTTGTTGTACAAGATTGCTTTAGCTATTCGAGGTCTCTTGTGCCTCCATATGAATTTCAGCATCATTTTTTCTAGATCTGAGAAGAATGTCTTTGGTATCTTGATTGGGATTGCATTGAATCTATAAATTGCTTTTGGGAGAATGGACATTTTGATGATGTTGATTCTTCCAATCCATGAGCATGGAAGATTTTTCCATTTTTTGGTATCCTCTTCTATTTCTTTCTTTAAGGTTTTGTAATTTTCATCGTAGAGATCTTTAACGTCCTTGGTTAAGTTTATTCCAAGGTATTTGATTGTTTTTGTAGCTATTGTGAATGGGATTGATCTTAGCAGTTCTTTCTCAGTCATGGCATTGCTTGTGTATACAAAGGCTGTTGATTTTTGTGCATTGATTTTATATCCTGCCACTTTGCCAAACTCCTCTATGAGTTCCAATAGTCTCTTAGTAGAGTTCTTTGGATCCTCTAAGTACAGAATCATATCGTCTGCAAAGAGGGATAGTTTGACTTCTTCCTTCTTGATTTGTATTCCTTTGATTTCTTTTTCTTGTCTGATGGCTCTGGCTAAAACTTCCAGAACTATGTTAAATAGCAGTGGTGAGAGTGGCATCCCTGCCTGGTGCCAGATTTCAGTGGAAATGCTTCCAACTTTTCCCCATTCAATAGGATGCTGGCTGTGGGTTTTTTATAAATTGCTTTGATTATATTGAGGAATGTTCCTTCTATACCCAATTTGCTTAGAGTTTTCATCATGAAAGGGTGTTGAATTTTATCAAATGCTTTCTCTGCATCAATTGAGATAATCATATGGTTTTTCTTCTGCAGTCTGTTAATGTGGTGAATCACATTGATTGATTTGCGAATGTTGAACCATCCCTGCATACCAGGGATGAATCCCACTTGGTCTGGGTGGATGATTTTCCTGATGTGTTGTTGTATTCTATTGGCCAGAATTTTATTGAGGATTTTTGCGTCTATGTTCATCAGGGATATTGGTCTGTAATTCTCTTTCAGTGCTGCATCTTTCTCTGGCTTAGGGATTAAGGTGATGCTGGCTTCATAGAAAGAATTTGGGAGGATTCCCTCTTTTTCGATTGTTCTGAATAGTTTGAGAAGAAATGGGATTAGTTCTTCTTTAAATGTCTGGTAGAATTCAGCAGTGAATCCATCTGGTCCTGGGCTTTTCTTTGTTGGGAGGGCCTTTATTACTGTTTCAATTTCTGTTTCAGTTATGGGTCTATTTAGGTTTTCTATGTCTTCATGGTTCAATTTTGGTAGATTGCATGTGTCCAGGAAACTATCCATTTCTGATAGGTTTTCCTGTTTGCTGGCATACAGGTCCTTGTAGTAATTTCTGATGATTCTTTTTATTTCTGTGGTGTCTGTTGTTACATTTCCTTTTTCATCTCTGATTTTATTGATTTGGGTCTTTTCTCTTCTTTTTTTAGTTAGTTGGGCCAATGGGGTGTCAATTTTGTTTATTTTTTCAAAAAACCAGCTTCTCGCTTGGCTGATTTTTGGTAATGTTTTTTTGGATTCAATCCTGTTAATTTCTTCTCTGGTTTTAATTATTTCTCTTCTCCTACTAGATTTGGGTTTGGTTTGCTGCAGTTTTTCTAGGTCCTTGAGGTGCGCTGAAAGCTCATTTATTTGGTACCTTTCCAATTTCTTGATATAGGCACCTATTGCTATAAATTTGCCTGTCAATACTGCTTTTGCTGTATCCCATAAGTTTTGATATGTTGTGTTGTTGTCTTCATTTACTTCCAGAAAGTTTTTGATTTCTCTTTTGATTTCTTGAATGACCCAGTGTTCATTCAGGAGCATGTTGTTCAGTCTCCATGTGTTTGCATACTTTCTGGGGTTTCCTGAGTTGCTAATTTCCAGCTTCATCCCGCTGTGGTCTGAGAAGCTGCATGGTATGATTCTAATTCTTTTAAATTTGCTGAGACTTGCTTTATGGCCTAGTATGTGATCAATCCTAGAGAAGGTTCCATGCGCTGCTGAGAAGAATGTGAAGTCTGTAGATGTAGAGTTGAAAGTTCTGTAGATATCTGTGAGATCCATTTGGGCAATGGTGTCAATTAAATCTGCTGTTTCCTTGTTGATCTTCTGTCCGGATGATCTGTCTATTTCTGAGAGTGGAGTATTGAAGTCCCCCAGTACTATTGTATTGGAATCTAAATCTCCCTTTAAGTCCCTTAACATATCTTTTAAATAGACCGGTGCCCTGTAATTAGGTGCATATACATTTATAATAGTTACATCTTCCTGTTGAATTGAACCCTTAATCATTATATAGTGTCCCTCTTTGTCTCTCTTAACAGTTTTGTATTAAAGTTTATTTTGTCTGATATTAATATGGCTACACCTGCTTTTTTTTGGTTTCTGTTGGCATGGAATATCTTTTTCCAACCTTTCACTTTCAGTCTGCATGCCTCTTTGTTAGAGAGATGTGTTTCTTGTAGGCAACAAATAGTTGGGTTGTGTTCTGTGAGCCAGTCAGCCAAACGATGTCTTTTAACTGAAGAATTCAGACCATTAATGTTCAATGTGACTATTGATACGTAGTGACTTTGCCCTGCCATTTTCCCGGAAATATTTTCTAGTATATGCTTTGAGCTTCCCATGCTCTTTTACTGGTAGGTGTTCTTCCTTTCCCTTCTTTCATATTGATGGCCGTGTTTCTGTGTTTCTGAGTGTAGCACATCTTTAAGTATCTTTTGCAGGGCCGGACGAGTGGCCACAAAGTCTTTCAATTTCTGTTTGCTATGAAAGGTCTTTATTTCACCTTCATTCACAAATGAGAGCTTGGCAGGATATAATATTCTGGGCTGGCAATTTTTCTCTCTTAGCACCTGTGCTATGTCTCGCCATTCCCTCCTAGCTTGTAGGGTTTCTGATGAGAAGTCAGCTGTGAGTCTGATTGGAGATCCTCTGAGAGTAATCTGACGTTTCTCTCTTGCACATTTTAGGATCTTTTCTTTATGTTTCACTGTGGTAAGTTTAATTACCACGTGTCGTGGTGAGGATCTCTTTTGGTCATGTTTATTGGGGGTTCTATGAGCTTCCTGTACTAGGATATCTCTGTCCTTCTCCAAACCTGGAAAGTTCTCTGCTAGTATCTCACTATAAAGGCCTTCCAATCCTTTCTCTCTCTCCATGCCTTCAGGAACTCCTAGAACTCGAATGTTGGTTTTTTTAATAGTATCCTGTAGATTCCCAACAATATTTTTTAGATTTCTAATTTCCTCTTCTTTTCTTTGGTTTGACTGTATGTTTTCCTGTGCTCTATCTTCTAAGTCCGATATTCTCTCTTCTGCTTCACCCATTCTGTTTTTAAGGTTTTCTAATGTGTTTGTCATTTGATCTATTGAGCTCTTATTTCATTTTGATTTCTCTTCACTATAACACTTTCCTGTTCTACTAGTTTCTGAGTTTCATTTTGACTCTTCCTTAAAATTTCATTTTCACGAGAGAGATTTTCAATCTTGTTCATTAAGGATTTCTGTAGTTCAAGGATTTGCTTTTGAAAACTTCTAAATGTTCTTATCATAAATTTTTTGAAATCCGTATCTTGCATTTCTTCTATCTCATCATCTTCATACTCTTGGCTTGGGGTGTTTTGCTTATTTGGAGGCATCATAGTGTCATCGTTGATCTTGCTCCCTCTATTTCTGTGTTTGTTACTCGGCATAGTTAATTCTTCTTGCGTCACTGTGCGTTTTTTTTCTTTTTCTTTTTTTTTTTTTTTTTTTTATACTGTGTCCGTGTTAAGTGGACTGCCTGCTGTTGGAGGAGCCTTGGAGGCTTGAGATGGGTGCGGCCTGAGAGCTCTGCCTGGTTCTTCCTGGTTAAGGGTGTGCAAAGGTGACACCCTCAGGTTATGCGTGGTAAATCTCTCTCTTTTTATTTATTTATTTATTTTATTTATTCAGGGGGTAAGTAACACCGCAGGGCACGGCTGTGCAGAATTGATGGTATTTAGCTTCCAGTCTTTGGCTCCTCTGGACTCCCACTGGGTTGCCTAGGCTACTGAATTGTAGTGACTCAGTTCCTTAGCTCTCCCCCATTGATATGTAAATCCAGAGAGGAGGCCTGCTCTTTGTCTCTTGGGAATTCTTCAAGCCTTGCAGCCTTGTAACCTTTGCAAGGTTAGGGGGAAGAGAAACCCCGAAGCTTTTTTTTTTTTCCTTCTTTCTGGTAGTGAGTTTGCTGCACTTTCCAGCCCCCCTCTAGATTCTGACCCCCGTTTCCCCACCAATGTCTCGGGTTATTGAGCTCACCTCCCCTTCCAGCGCCGATGTGTGGACTCGGAGCCCTGAGCGTCCCAAGTCTCCCCGCTGTTGTCTGTGTGGCATGCACTCCCCTTGGAGCACTGGTGCGCAGACCCTGGGGCTTCTGCGGCTCGGTCCCGCGACTTGGCTTCCGCGCGGTGGGCGACCTTGTTCTCCCAGTAGGTCCTCCGATTCATGGCTGCTCCATCCAGAAGGGTTTCCCCTGCAATTTTTTCCTGGTTCTTTTTTCTGCGGCTACCGTAACTCCCCTTTTATTAAACTAAATTTTCCCGGACTATCGGTGCGCGCCCTCACTATTCCACTATCTTGGCTCCACCCCCCCCGACCCTTTATTTTAGAAGATGAATAAATCAGAAATATTTCTCTTTCAAAATCTTTTGACAAGTAAATTAATATTTCTCACTTATTTATTTTAGCATCTTAAATTCAAGATAAAGGATTATATTTACTAATAATAAATACAGAAGGGCACTGCTCCCTCATGTTACAAAAGAGTAATATCGTACAAGGCTGGCACCTATAAGGTCAAAGATTAAACTTTTACCTTCTACAGACCAAAGCAGATGTGATGATACTTCACAACCAGATGAGTCTGTATTCCCTTAAAATAATACAAATAATTTTACAATAATACAAATAATACAAATAAAATAAAAACTGGATTTCAACATCTCCTCAGCTACCTCAGTTCCCATGAAAGGCATTCCTTGCCTGTGTTCTTACTGAGATTCTTTGATGTTGGCTGAGTGCCCACTTACTAACCTGTGCCAAATGATTTCATGTTAAAGCCAATTCAAACAAACTCCACTATAATCTGAAAAATCTGTCAAATAGAATTTGCTGAAATGAGACAGGAACAACCACACTTTCCAGATGGAGCATTACAGTCCAGTAAATATTTTGGAGCCATCTTTTATATTCCTTGAACCTGGATCCAGGTTCATATTTTATCCCTGAAGGTTAGCCATTGAATCTACAACCAGAGCATCAGGGTGAAGCTAGCGATAATGAGTGATCTGAAATACATCAGTTATGCCGAATTTATTTCTGTTTCCATATCTTCTGAAAGTCTTCATAATTTCAACTATGGTTTAGAGTAGAATAGTTAGTGGGATCACTTCAGGAAACTGGGCAATAGGTGAGACTTCCTAGCCAAGGGAATCCTAAGGCATTTGAAAACTTTAAAGAAAAGGGCCTCAAATATCATCATGCATCAGAATCTGCTAGAGTGCTTGTCAAAAAAGCAGTAGCTAGATTCCAGCCCCAGAGTGTCTGCAGTTCTGGCATTGCCTTAAGATGTAGGATTTATAGCAAGGTTTCAAGTAATGATTATGATGTTTCTGGTCTGCAGGCAACACTTGAAGAACCGCTTGTGTAAGACATGTCTAAACAGGAGATGTTTGGCCCAACACTTAATATACCAGTTAGGATGCATACATCACACATTGGGGTACCAGGGTTTGTTACTTTTTCCAGCTCCTCTGTGAAGACTTTAGAAAGCAATAGTTGTGACTAAAATAGTTGTGTTCATCTGCTGCCCATAAGAAGGACAAGGATTGAATTCCAGGCTCCTGGCTGCAGCTTGGCTCAGCCCTGGAAACTGCAAACAAATGGGAGTGAACCAGCAGACAGACACTCTCTCTATATATCTCTGTCTCTTTCTCTTTCGCTCTGCCTTTAAAAATAAGTAAATTAAAAACAAATATGGACAGAAGTAGACATGTCTTAAAATGGATTCTACCCCTGACTTCATCAAAGCAATTAGACATGTTTATTAAGACGCAGATTTTCAGACACCTCTGCATACTTACGGATCAGGGTATGCAGGATGGAGTGGGAGCAGGCCACTTGTGTAGTGGTTGAGACACCGGTTCAGATGCTCACACTCGTATCAGACCGCTGGAGTTTGAGTCCTGGCTCTGCTCAGGATTCCAGGTTTCTGTTCATGTGCACCATGGGAGGCAGCACATGATGGCTCTAGAGACTGAATCCTTTCCACCCAGGTAGGAAACCTTAATGGAGCTCCTGTTACATGGCTTTAGCCTGGCCCGTCCTGAATGTTGTGGGCGTTTGGGAAGTGAACCAACAGAGAGGAGCTCTTTCTCAGTCTAACTGAATGTTTCTCTCCGCCTCCCAAATAAATAAAATAAATTTAAAAATACATACAAAGAATATGCAGGAGTGGCCCCAGGTAGCAGCAATTTTAGTGAACATTCCAAAGGATGCTGACTTTCACAGCTGTTGGCATCTGTGGTTCTTCTCTCGAGTTCTGACACCGTGCTTCTTTTCTCAAAGAAGCCATCTTTCACGTCTGCTTGTGTTCAGGGCCTCCTATGGTAAAATCACTTATTTTTTTCCTTTGCTTGGCATTTTATTTTTTCATTCTTAAAGACTCGGTCCTAACACCCTTTCCTTATGAGACTTCCCTTGCTTGTCAGGGAGATTAATTTCTCCACCCGTTCTAGAGGCAGTCACCAAATTACATGTTCACATGGGTCTTTTCACGGACAAAAGATGAGGTTCTAGACAAAAGAAGAAAGCAAGGCATTTTTTACTAAGTTGCATCATGAGGTATGGGACACATTAAGTCATAGGGAAACTGTTCTTGAATCTGAGAAAAATAAAAGGGATACAAACTTGAAAACTTAATAAAACTAACGTACTCTTGCAGTGTAGAATGGTTTGCTTTCTGTAATTATAATCACTGGGCTCTTTCAACTGAACACTTGAGGATTATAGTGTCAATGACACTTGCTTTCTGAAAGCATTTTTTTAAGATTTATTGATTTATTTGAAAGGCAGAGTTACAGAGAGGCAGAGGCAGAGAGAGAGATGAGAGAGTGAAAGAGAGAATCTTCCATCTGCTGGTTCACTACCCAGATGACCACAATGGCTAGAGCTGCACCCATCTGAAGCCAGGAAAGCCAGGTCGCCCACACAGGCGCAGGGGCCCAGGGACTTGGGTCATCTTCTACTGCTTTCCCAGGACATAGCAGAAGTGGAACAGCCAGGACTTGAACCAACACCCATATGAGATGCCAGCATTGCAGACAGCATCTTTACCCACTCTGCCACAGCTCCAGTCCCTTGAAAGCATTTTTAACGAATGTATGTGTGCAAACACACATGCCTCTGTGGCTTTTTTGACCTTTTCTGAACTTCTCAATGATTTGTGAGGAATTGAATGGTCTATTTAAAGAGTTTCTGTGCTTTTCATTTGCCAGTTTTCCCCATTTGTCTAATTGTAACAGCTGCTGCCTTAGGTAACATCTGTTCCCTATTAACTCTTCAGAAAGATGTTTTGAAGGGTTACAGAGATCTGAGCTGTGTCATACCTAGAGACTTGGTCTACAGGGCTTACTTGATATATTTATACATGATAGCCTATCCTAAAATTCTTTAGGTATTAAGACATCTATAGCTCAAAAGAAGATTATGATGACTTTAAATATGATATACTAATTAACAACAGAGTAAAACTGTGACTAATGCCAAGGCCTCACTATACTAATTTCTGTTATTTGATAATGTTTTTTTTCACTCAGTTTCTTTTTGGGGGAGTCTTGTTTTCTTCCTTTCCCCTTGACACGGGGAGCAAGAGTGAACCAAGTCAAGTTGAAGGCATTAGAACAAGACGCAGAGGAGCTACTCTCTGATCCTGAAAAGGGACACTGACAAATCTGGTCTATTTCATGTCCTCACAGATCTGAAATATACACCTCTATGTATCCTATGTCATATTAATGATTTTCTCTCCTCTGTATAGTTTATGTTGGTTATTTACATAGTTTAGTAAGTAAATATGGGCTAAAGAAAATATTATAAATACATGAGATAAATGTGCTATCCAGCATTAAAGCAGACTGAACTAAAATATACATCAATATAAGATCAGTTTATTATTTGTTGAAAACCCTCACAATATTTATAATATGCTAATAGTAATAATTCAGCTTTCTAATAAATTGGTAACACTGGCACGTCACATATTTAGTGGCATTATTTTAGTGCATCTCTACCAACCAAGCTTTTGGGGAGAAATATCCTAAGTGTTCCATAAAATGAATTTGTAAAGGAAACATCCTTTAGACTTTAAGACTTGAATCCCAAGTGGAAAACAAGAATTATTCTTACCGCCAAGTCTTGTTAACTTTGGAATAGATACATACAGTGAGATATCTCAGCTCTCCCTAGAACTCCCTGAGGCATCATGATACACAAACCCAGCAGGGATATAGGTGAATCAGAGAAACAGTAAAAATTAGGAACTCATGAAGAGACAGTTCATCCATATAGCATTTCACTTCCCAATTCAGACAGGGCTGAGCTGGTTTATTAGACATAAGATGTAACTGGGTTATGAATATCTAAGCTTATATCAAATCAGATTTTCACCATAAGTAGAGAAACACTGGGGGATAATTGAAAGAGAAGGCAAATTTCAACCTGGAAAAGACACATTTAAATCAGGGCTTAATCATTTACTGCCTTTATGCCATGAGGGCAGGCATGATTTTCTTACCATAGGTGGATAGAGTACCACAATATTGTCCAAAACTAAACTGAAATCATATAAACTAATGACTAGTGTAGAAGAGATTTGGTCAATAATGAAACCCATAAAGGTTTTGGTCCCAAGCAAATTATACAGTCTAATGACATATTCATAACCTTCTTCGATATTGACACAGACAAAAATCTCAAAATGATGCATTTCTCAGAATATATATCTGTCTTTAAGTGACACATGAGTATTTAAGATGAGTATTTAACAGAATATATTAGAGTGGACAAACTATGAAGCAATCTTAAGTTATTTGAAACATTTAAAAATTTGCTACTCAGTGCAAAAGTGCAGACACCAAAGAAACCATAATTCATCATTCCTGTATATGAAATTTAAAGTTTATCTATGGTGTGAGCAGAGGAACATTTTATTTTTACCTGGGTCACTCAGCATCCATTTTTGTGCCCTTCAAGCCTCTCCTGGCACCACAGCAATGTTGGTGCAAGTCTAAAGGGAGCCCCAACAATGCACCTGCTTCTAGCCAATACTGATACCCTCAGCACTGTCCTCTCCCTCTCACCCTCAGTGTGGGTCTCCTCATTCTCACCATGGCAATTAGAATTGGTAACCACATGTGTTGTTCTCCCAACCTACTGTTCTCTAGTACTCAAATCCTGACATTCTGAGCAGCACAATTTCTGATCTCTTTTAGTTGGATATCTCATTATCTATCCTTCCTCCTGATTTTTTTTTCATGAGACCTGCTTACAGCCATTTGTTAGGAAAATTCTCTTTCCAAATCGTTCCCCATTCTCTCCCTGGAAGAAACCAGGCTCTCCCCAAGTGACACCTTGCCCCTTGGTTCTCATAAATGCTATTGTGTAGTAACAATGTTTTTCAGGCACTGTCCTCATTTTTCGTGTGACTGAGCTTCTAAACCTTTAGTATTTTGCAAACTGATAGTTATAATTTTCATTGAGGGCCCCTGTGACCATGCCTACATTTATCCTGGCAAGCTGACATGCTCAGTCCTTAGAAAATCTTGTGATGGAACCAGTCAAACCAAAGAGACAACCACATGATTAGAGGATTGAGCATAACTGTTAAAGGAAATTTGAGGTTGAGTTCAATTGTGTGGTCAATGGTTAAACCAATCACACCCAATCCATGAAATCTCTTGAAACTCTGGAGAGCAGAGCTCAGCTGGGGGTGATGCATGTTGATTTCCAGGACTCCATTGGTGAGGACAATGAATCTCTTTGTATTTGACATCCTCCAAGACTTCATCCCATGGGTGTCTTCTTTATATGGTTTCTTAGATTTGTGTCCTTAGAATAAAACTGTAATTGTAATCCTGAGCTTCATGAATTGTTCTAGTAAATCATAAAACCTGAGAAGTAAGAGCAACTCTCAAAGGCATAGCCATTTGACACAAACTTGGGTGATATATCTGAAGTGCATGGGACGCTGAAGGGGAACAGTGCCCCTCCCCCTGAAGTTTGCCCTAACTCTGATAAGCAGCACCACAATGGTTTCACAAATGATGACAGCTTCTTCCAACCCTGCAGGGGTAAGACAGGGGTCTTCTGTCTTCTTCTTTTTTCCATCTCAGACCATCTAACGTTCATCCTTGATCAAAATGCATCTTGGTTATCAACATGTAAGTATCAATAACAGCCCAAATACCAGGATCCCTTACAGGTACCATGATCTATAAATTCTGACGTTACACTATGTCATTTCTTAGAGATATTCAGCTCATGGTTAACTACCTCTCTCTCCACAGTTAACTTTATTATTTAAATACATGAATTATTGATCTTCATAATGGTCTGGTTGTGGAAGTTTCTCTCCCAGTAACAAGATTACATATATATGTATATATACATATATATAAAATATATATATATGTGTGTGTGTGTGTGTGTGTGTGTGTATATATATATATATATTAGTATGGTCATTTTCTTAGAACTTGTCATTGTGGGTGGCTTAAAACATTCCAAAATCTCAGACCTACACCTCATATTTTCCTAGTTTGCTTTGCTCAAACTTCAATAACCCACCTCTGAAATATGCAATGTCATGCAAAATGTCTTTCTGTGTTTCCTATTACATTCACCTTCTCATTCTCTCACTTGAACCTCTCTTCTCTCACCCACATTCTTAGTTGATGAACTTGTTATATTACTGTGATAAATCCAAGCATCTACCTCCATTTTATGATTGTGAAAGTGAGGCATGGAATAGTGAAATAAGTGCCCCACAGTAAATAGATATTGAATTCACATTCAGTATCACGGCTGCTAGGTTGACTCAGTTTGGCTCAACTTATAAACATATGTTCTAGGGCCTGGGTTGTCTTCTGGAGTCAGTTAACATGAATTTTCTTTATAGGTGGGATGGTGACCATTTTTCAGAAGGTAAATCTCAGGGATAAAGAACTTTCTTAAATTTTCTAAAGTCTCAAGAAGAAATACATTTCCAAGTGGGGACTGGATTCTCTGTAAAATTTCTGATGCTTCACTTAGCAGGCATCTCTGGATGTAGTTAAGTTACTAGTCTTGCACTTTACATTATTGTTGTTTGACTTTAGCACCGTCAGCTCATTGTCAAGAGAAAAAAAAAAAGACATTTTGCAACACATTCAGAATTGCACTTTTTCAACTATGATTTCCCAAAAGTTTCTCAAGAGACCAAAAAAGGTGACTTGTAAAATCATGAGTTACATACCCTTTGTGTCAGGCAGAAAGTTAGTCACAAGTGGTGGTAAGATAAACTGATTACCCATTTTTTATGGTGGTATATGAGTTAATTTTTTATGATACAACTTGAATTCTTCATCTTGAAAAGCCGTCAAGTAATATAACCCTATGAGTGTCCAGGCTACATATCACATAAAAATCAAACCCACAAATCCTTTCGAAATCTACTCCTTCCTTTCTCTTGGCCTCTGTTTTGGGATTAGTGGATAATGAGTACTGCAAAGTAGGTCACACAGGCTTGACCTTGTGAGATACAGCTCATAATACTGAAATGTCATAGCTGGGGAAAAATGGGGATCATCATTTTCTCATCCTGACATTTTTCCACATCATAACTCACAGGTACTTCATTAAAGATCAAAAATGAAATAGAGTAATAAGACTGTATTGACAGCCACAGTAAATAAAATTAAAATCTATGTAATATATTTGAGTTTGGGTGCTGACATTAAAGTTTGGGGTTTGACATTTGATTATATAATATTCATCATAAATTTAAAATTTACACTAACCACATTCAGAGGAATGAAATGAAAAATAACATGCTTACAATATGAAATATTTCTAAGTTGGTATTGCAAAGAGGAGTGCCTACTTTTCCTAACTTAGGTCTAATTCTAGGTGTCAAATATAGACGTCAACATAAAAAAAATGAGACTCAAAGAAGGGTAGGCTAACAATTGTTAAGAAGAGCTGGGACATCAGTAGTCAGAACAAAACATGGCATAATTTTGTGCTTTTCCTTTAGAAGACAGTATTAGCAAATTATTTTTAATAAAATATTTACCATACTATCATACTATATGCATATTTTCTGTACTCTTTATCTGACTGAATCTTATGCATTCTATAACTGGACATTGGAGCAGTGCTCAATAGTCTACAGAAGTTCATTGGATGGGTAACTTTTCTACTTCTATCATCAAATCTGTGATCCACTATCTAATATCTCAGTGCTATCAGAGTAATACAAGGGACATGAGACAAAGTCTACTCATATTTTATCATTACAACTCCTCAAATTTTTTTTTTTCGTAGAGCTTCTTGATGGATGTGACTTGAAATAAGCATGACATGTAGGGGATCGGGGAATTTTGCTAAAGAAGTTGTTGACTTACAAAGAATTTGGAGTTGTATCTATGTTGACATAAATAAAGGTTATGTGATGATAACTGTTCTGAAGCTGCCAAGGTAGCTTTTTCTTAGCAGAAGTTTACTATTTTCATTTGCAAAATTGCATCAGTTTTTACTGAGGCACATGTCAGAATATTCTGAACACTTGAAAAATTGTGCAATTTTACAAACCAGAATGGACTGTTTATTTCACTACATAAATTTCTAGTTCAAAAACAAAAATTTATGTTCATTTTATTAAATAATGCTATTACTAGAATTTTTGTAACTTAATCCTACTAACACTTAATGTTAATAAAAAGCAACTAAGTAGCTTGCCTATGAATTTTCTAAATAATTAACTTTCTTTTTCCAATTAGTTCAAAGATTGCTAGAATCTCATATACAACTCAATAATGAATGATTTGCCCTTGTTAAAATAACCCAACAAAATTACTCAGGAAGAGTATTCAGAGAAACTAATAAAAAATTCATTATGATTACTTCGCTCAGGTGAAGCCATATAACCAGCTATCCTGAAGAGCAAATTGCAAAAGGATAATGAACTAAATTTGTCCCTGACATCCGCCTGACATAATTGAAGGCAAAGTGGAGTTCTGGCATCTCAAGACACAAGCTTCTGGGAACACGTTCATACCTTTCTCCAGTCTTCACTCTTTGTCTCTCTTTACCTCTTTATTTATTTATTTTTTCTATTTTTTGACAGGCAGAGTGGACAGTGAGAGAGAGAGACAGAGAGAAAGGTCTTCCTTTGCCGTTGGTTCACCCTCCAATGGCCACCGTGGCCAGCACGCTGCGGCCGGCGCACTGCGCTGATCCGATGCCAGGAGCCAGGTACTTCTCCTGGTCTCCCATGGGGTGCAGGCCCCAAGGACTTGGGCCATCCTCCACTGCACTCCCTGGCCACAGCAGAGAGCTGGCCTGGAAGAGGGGCAACCGGGACAGAATCCGGCACCCCGACCGGGACTAGAACCTGGTGTGCCGGCGCCGCAAGGCAGAGGATTAGCCTAGTGAGCTGCAGCACCGGCCTCTCTTTACCTCTTTAACCATCCTTTTCCACCCTCTGTCCCTATTTACAGAAATCTCCCTATTAACTGAGCAAGTGAAACAACCTATATTTGCACTACTGTGTTACTTTCATTTTTCATTCAGGAAAGACAGTAATATTGGTAATGAATTGCAAAACTCTTTATTAACTTATGTTAATATACAAATTATATCTGCAAAGTATAGTGATATATGACATTAATAACAGTATAGCACTAATATCTAATTTCAAGATCATAAACTATGCTTGGAATTGGAAAAACTACAGATAATAGAAATATTATATGATTGCAGTGAGGAATTTGCTAATGGTATAAGCATATTATATATTTTTATAAACTAATGTTACTCACTGAGATAACCAGGATTCTTTTTGTTGTCATTACATAGGAGAATAGGAGGTGATATCTTTATAATGGGCTTATTATCTCTTCTCTCTCTCTCATCTGGTATCTCCAGATCTGGTACTTCTTCCTCCTCCTTTTCTTCCTGTGTCTTTTTTCTTCTTAAAAAATTGACTATTTTTGTTTCTTTACAATATTATGTAGTCAAATTACATGAAAAGAAGAAATCTTGGTGTTTTGAATAGAATTACAATTATAGATTAATTTCAAGATAATTTTATTCTATAGTAGCAATTTGATTTTACAGAGATGTCTTTGAAATTATTCATGTTTATGCTCTAGGTCTTAATAATTTTGTGTAATTTTAATTATAAAATTTCCACTTTATAGATTTTTGGTACCGGAGCCGGTGCTGTGGCATAGCGGGAAAAGCCAGAGCAGTACTTGACAATTTTGTTGTGTTTAGAGTTTTTGACATACTTCATGTGACATATGATAGATTTCAGTTTTAGACCTTATTTATCTCAGTTCTGATTTTCTTTTACATCTCACATTTGTTTTTTTTTTTTTTTTTTTTTTTTTTTTTTTTTTTTTTTTTTTTGACAGGCAGAGTGGACAGTGAGAGAGAGAGACAGAGAGAAAGGTCTTCCTTTTGCCGTTGGTTCACCCTCCAATGGCCGCCGCGGCCGGCGCGCTGCGGCCGGCGCACCGCGCTGATCCGATGGCAGGAGCCAGGAGCCAGGTGCTTTTCCTGGTCTCCCATGGGGTGCAGGGCCCAAGCACCTGGGCCATCCTCCACTGCACTCCCTGGCCACAGCAGAGGGCTGGCCTGGAAGAGGGGCAACCGGGACAGAATCCGGCGCCCCGACCGGGACTAGAACCCGGTGTGCCGGCGCCGCTAGGCGGAGGATTAGCCTAGTGAGCCGCGGCGCCGGCCCTACATCTCACATTTGTAAGAATAGATTTTGGTAAGCATATTATTTGTAAATAAAATATGTTCTTTCTACACTTTATAATCCTCTAAACAAAGATGACAAAGAGTGTTGAAGACAAGCTCCTAACATTGTCTCTGATCTTAAAGGGAATGTTTCCTTGTCTTTTTATTTTGCTAAACTTCTTTATGGATCTGGAATGGGTCCTCACAATGGATTGTGGGAGGCCCCAAAGTGATAGATCCACATCCAAATACCTAGAAACAGCAATGTGACCTCATGGAAAAAGAAACTTTGCTAACATAATTAAGTTACAGACCCTAATGTTACATCATCCTGAATTGCTAGTGGCCTCTATGTCCCATGACAAACGTTATTAAAAGAGAAGAGAAAGGCGCCCTGGCTCACTTGGCTAATCCTCTGCCTGCGGCGCCGGCACCCCAGGTTCTAGTCCCAGTTGGGGCGCCAGATTCTGTCCGGGTTGCTCCTCTTCCAGACCAGCTCTCTGCTGTGGCCCTGGAAGGCAGTGGAGGATGGCCCAAGTGCTTAAGCCCTGCACCCCATGGGAGACCAGGAGAAGCATCTGTTTCCTGGCTTCCGATCAGTGCAGCATGCCGGCCATAGCAGCCATTTGGGGGGTGAACCAAAGGAATGAAGACCTTTCTCTCTGTCTCTCTCACTGTCTAACTATGCCTGTCAAAACAAAATAAATAAATAAATAAAGAGAGAGAGAGAAGAGAAAGGTAGAGGATATGAAGACAGAGGCAAGGATTGAATCTTTGTGGTCACAAGTGAAGGATGCCACTGAACATCAAAGGACCCAAAGCAGAAACAGTGAAAGAAGGATCCCTGAGAGGGAGGAGGCTCTGCTGATATCTTGCTTACTGCCTGCCTCACTGAGTTTGTTATGTTTTTTGGTGCAGGTGTAGGAAAGCACTATAGTTCCTCAGCTGTTACAGCTTTTCCATTCATAAAAATAGTTATTGCTGCCGGCTCCGCAGCTCACTAGGCTAATCCTCCGCCTTGCGGCGCCGGCACACCGGGTTCTAGTCCCGGTCGGGGTGCCGGATTCTGTCCCGGTTGCCCCTCTTCCAGGCCAGCTCTCTGCTATGGCCTGGGAGTGCAGTGGAGGATGGCCCAAGTGCTTGGGCCCTGCACCCGCATGGGATACCAGGAGAAGCACCTGGCTCCTGCCTTTGGATCAGTGTGGTGCGCAGGACGCAGCGCACCAGCCGTGGCGGCCATTGGAGGGTAAACCAACAGCAAAGGAAGACCTTTCTCTCTGTCTCTCTCTCTCTCACTGTCCACTGTGCCTGTAAAAAAAAAAAAAAATAGTTAATGCTAACTACAACCTTAGGGCTGGTTTGAAGAACAAATGAATGAAATAATAAATAGTATTTACTTCTGTATCTACCATATGAGGAGTCTCAAAAAGTTCCTGGAAAATGTATATTGTGACAAAACTGCATCATCCTTTATCAGGGCTCTAGTCTCACAGCTTCATCTGAATCTAAGTACCTCAGAAGGCCCCACTTCTAATACCATTTTTTGGAGGGTAATTTTCAATATATGAATTTGGTGCAAACACAAATATTTAGTCTATAATTTCAGGCAACTGAATGAGTGAAATAGGGAGACATACAAAAACAGAAGAGAAAAAAATAATTGGGGATTTAGCAATATTTTCTAGTTTTATAATGAAAATATTTCAACCAACATTCCCCATAAGCCATCCACACAGTAGATTTGGATGTAGTTCCTAGCTCCTGGCATTGGCCTGGTCATGTGCAATTGTTGCAGCCATTTAGGAGTGAACCAGAAAGGGCTCTCTGTCTCTCTCTCATTCTGCCATTCAGATAAAATAAAATGTAAGCTTTAAAAAATAATGTTCATTTGTGCTAAAATTTTGAAATCAATGCAGTTTTGTTGCAATATACATTTTCCAGGAACTTTTTGAGGGTCCTCATATGGTAGATACAGAAGTAAATACTAGTCATTATTTCATTCAGTTGTTCCTCAAACCAGCCCTAAGGTTGTAGTTAGCATCAATACTTTTATGAATGGAAAAGCTGTAACAGCTGAGGAACGATAGAGCATCCTGGTTCCACTACGTGAGTGTACAGCAAAGAGAGCCATGTACACATTATAGCAAGGCTGTGATGTCATACCTCCCAGTCTGCAGAACAGTGAGAAGTAAATGGTTGTTGTTTAACCCACCTAGTATTTTTAGAGCAGCCAGAGGTGAGCAAGACACCTGGTTTCAAATAAAGCCTTTGTCTTGACCCTTAAATTTATATTTCCCTTCCTGAATAGCCAGGCTCCAGACTCATGTCAAATAGCCTACTTAATATTTGTATATATTTTTCCTAATCATTTCATATTTAACACAGGTTAAGAGCGAACTTTTGATTTTTTTCCTTGAACTCTGCCTTCCAATTGCCCTTCCACAACATGATGTGTAATACCATCAGCCATTGAAATACGCAAATGAAATATCTAAGTGTCTTGAAAGATTCTTTCATTTACTTCACCAATAACCAATGTCTCAGCAAGCTCTTGATGATCCTGCTCCAAACTAAATCCTAAACTTGTCCATCTTGTTAAAATATTAACTGAAGACATCATCATCTATCAATTTTCTTAACTGGTCTCCTTTCCACCATTCTTCCAAAATATGTC
This sequence comes from Oryctolagus cuniculus, assembly GCF_051225735.1. NCBI lineage: Eukaryota > Metazoa > Chordata > Mammalia > Lagomorpha > Leporidae > Oryctolagus > Oryctolagus cuniculus. The sequence continues at coordinate 135,811,048 of NC_142874.1, forward strand.
CTGCAACTAGTAGCTACAATAGAATCTTATAATAATAACACTGATGGTAGCTCTCAGCCAATGGTTTCCTATATACTGGAAATACATTCTAACTGCCTCACCATGGCATAACAACTCCAAATAATCTGGACCCTGAATGTCCATCATACCTCCTCGTGTCTTCTCTAGCTAATGTAAAATGATTCAAACACATAACTCTTTGCTTTTGCTGCTGCTCCTCCTTTGTTTTCTTCTTTTGCCTTTTTTCTTTTCATAGACTGTATCACGCTGATTGCTTTTTCATGGTCTTTATCTAGCGGAAACTGTTCCTTGGCTCTCCCATGACTCAGTGCAGAAGTGCAGAAGTCATCTTCTAAGGGAAGCCTTTCTCAGCCATGCAATGTAGTTAGATTGACAGATGTGAGCGGGGTTATCTTGGACTCTTTGGAAGAGCCCGTCAGTTGGGTAAATATCATGAGTGGTCTCTGTGAACGCTGTGTAGGAAAGAAGAATTACCAAGGCAAATCCTGTCCAAACTATGATGGTGATAAAAAAGATACTTGCATGAATCAGTACTATTTGGAGGTGTAGAGTCAAATGGTACATATTTTTTTTTAAATTGGTATTTAGTCATAACTACTTCACCCAGTATTCAAGTTTGGATTTTCTGATTCCTGACCAACGATGTGCATTGAACTCTTTGATAAGGGACATGGTGCTGCTAGATACTGAAGTCACCAAGATTAGAAACAATGCGAGTGGTTACAGACTCATGTCAGTGCATTTTCATGGGTTCAAATGTTTATTCATGGGATTCTACTGGACTTTTGATCTCTCTCTCTCTCTCTCTCTACCCTCCCCCACACACCCCTACCAATTCATCCTTCGATCTTATTTGTTCTGCTTCTCTGGTTGATATATATGCTACTAGAAGATAAATAAAAACAGTAATAAATAAATAAATAAAAATACAGACATTTAAATTTGGAAGATCCACAGATAAAATGTATGCTGTGATAAATCAGTGTATCTGTTTTACAAATGTATGATACGGCTTCAATAAAGGGAGTGCAGAAAGCAGGAACTGACCAAATTTAGTTTAGAACCCAGTGATACGACTGGTTACTATAAACTAAAAGCAATAAAAAGACTGCATTTAAGCTTCCTATGTAATCTATTTGTAGATTACAATCTATTTATAATCTATTTGACACAAAGGCAAAAGTTAACTATTTTGAAGATACTTTATATGCATACTAGAGTGGATCAAATGAATAAATGAATAGCAGAAAATAGTAGCCAAATTTCTTAATGTCAGAGAAGAAATTTCAACACCAGCAAAGGAGGTATTAAGATGTGCTCTGCGGGCCAGCGCTGTGGCACAGTGGGTTAAAGCCCTGGCCTGAAGCACCAGCATCCTATATGGTTGCTTGTTCTAGTCCCAGCTGCTCCTCTTCTGCTATGGCCTGGGAAAGCAGTGGAATGTGGGCCAACTCCTTGGGGCCCTGCACCCGTGTGGGAGACCTGGAGGAAGCTCCTGGCTCCTGGATTCAGATCAGCACAGCTCCGACTGTTGTGTTCATCTCGGGAGTGAACCAGTAGATGGAAGACCTCTCTCTCTGTCTCTAACTCTCTCTGTTACCCTGTCTTTCAAATAAATAAAAATAAATCTTAAAAAAAAAGATGTACTCTGTTTCATTAGGCTAGAAAATATTATGAACTCAAGTATATTTTAACATATGGGTAGATAAACTAATAATCATAGATATGTGTGCATATATATTGGAATAACTGTATACATAGTTTTGTATAAATATGTTCAATTGATTGAAGAGTCAGGATAATGCATGTTTTCTAATGTCATGATTATAATCCATGTGAATGATGCAGTCAGAAACCCTACAACATCAGCATTTATCCTTGAGGACAAGTGAGCTAAATCAAAAGCAACAAACACTGTTCACCTACTGTTTATGGAGGGCTTTTCTAGCTGTAGAGATTAAGAAAACATGTCTATTTTTGAGGAAATCGTAATCTCATTGGTAAATAAGACTTGCATATACCAAAGTAAATAAAAAATGTAGTAATATTTGAAAAGTATACCATGAAGTAGACCAGTGTTGAGCAAATAGAATTTACAGAGAATTATGATCAAATGGTCGTGAACTTTCCTTCATATTTGAAAACTACTATATTGACCTGTACTTTGGATATGGTTTGTCCTTTAAATAATTTTTCCAGTCCTGGCAACAAGTTGACATTGATTCAATTAAACTTACTTTTCCAGGTTTTTATTTTCCTCATAGTGTCTTTCCTTTATTAAAATCTGTGTAAGATACATGACATAGAAAAAATAACATCAAGTTATACATATGGACTTGTATTTGTTATACTATGAGACCACAAACATATTATTGACTACTTCGATTATCTATGGATATAAATGAACCAAACATTCCTTTAGTCATATATCCTAGCCATCTAGAAATTACTGATGTGTAATTTCAGCCTTAAACATATTTTTACTAGGGATTCAATTTTTTTTTTTAATTTTATTTAAGGGATACAAATTTTTGTATTTAATATACACAGATCGAGGAACTTCATGATACTTTCCATCCATCCTCCCTCTGCCCAGGCTCCCACTCTTTTGTAATTTTCTGAAATTTTGTCTGATTCTCCAGCCCCTAAAGCAATGAGGTAAAAAGAAACAAAATCCATATGTCATTATTGCAGTGTAAACATTGAAAGATTTTGTTCACTTTGACAAAGAAGACTTATAATAACTCAAATATCTTAATTTTCCTAATAAGGAGCTTCAATAAAATTATATGACCATCCCTCCACGTTTAGTTAAAGTCCGTGTAGTTATGGAAGAATTCAACATATTCTCTTTTTAGTAGATTGATGGATACCTGCCAATGTATTCTTGATACAATTGCAGCCTCAATCATCTCCATACACATATAATCTGGCACTTGAATCTCCAATTCTCTTCACCCTTATCACAAGGGCTTTTCAAATAAACACATGTGGGATGCCTGAGAGAATCAGGAAAATTGGAAGTCAGATATTTGTTCACCCTAGGAAACTCTTCATCTCAGAACCAAAAATACAAATATCCTGGTTCCTGCTTCAAGGCAACCAGAAATAATCTGATGACAAACTCTCCAAATTTTACTGACTACTAACAAAGATAAGCAATCTTGCCACAGAATGTGGAAATGACTTTACTTTTAAATTTTCCATATACCTGCTTGAAAATTATTTCTTCCAATGTATCAAGAGATAAGAGCCAGTGGGAAAGTACTCACCTCTTTCCTCCTTCAGGTAGACAAATCTGAGGTTATTTCTGTGCGGCAATCCTGAGCATTTCAGGGGGACCCAGTGCAAAACACTCATGGTGGAGAACACATTGATTGCACAACCTTGTATTACCTTGACCTCCTGGCCTCCTCTGCTACTTGAGAGCCATTTTCCTTGGAACGATGTCTCACAAAATACTACCCACAGACCAGCCCCAGTCTCCAATCCTGCTTTCTAACTGTAACACAAACCAAGACATGGGCCTTGAAGTTTCGTTTTAACAGATCATGGTTACATATTTTATGAAGCAATTTAATAAGCCAAATATGCACAAGTCATTTTAATTCTGCCTGCAGTCATGTATCCATTCTATTCTTTGAGGAGTTAATTATTTTCAGACTGATGAGGCACTAAAGTGATCATTACTACACATGAAGCATGATCAGTAATGCTAGCCTGCAGATAAATTGAGGTTTCAGCTTTGTTTTTTCCCCTGTCAGGAGAATAAAAATATGAAAAACAGCTAACATCATGATAAATAAAGACTGAGGATCTGAAAACAAACTGTTTTGCTTGACAGAGGCAGATATAGAACAGGAATCAAAGAAAGCACAACTATAGACTTTCAGTTTCCTTAGCTTAGAGATAATACCATACTCACCTGCTTAATTTTATATGGTTTGATTACAGATTTTAGGTGCTCTGCATTTTTCTGGATCTCAATATTCAAACTAGTTTTTACTTAATATTTTACTTTTACATTTTATACACATCTCTTGTGCCACCAACACAAAATTTTATAATGCTCAGTGTTTTCTAGTTTAAATAAAAAGAGCCCTAAACTATTTATAATAAAAGTCATAAACATATCACTCAAATGTAAGATTTCTTGATGTTATATAGTTAGATGTTGAGATTCTGTCATTTAAAGTTAATAGTGTTGTGTTTTTTGAAATAAAATTGTTCACATAAATAGTGCAAAATTGAATAAAATAAGGAAAAAATATAAATAAAAGAATTACCAGAAAACAGGACAGAAGAAATGCATGATGTTAGAGCATTATTTACAGTATGCTAGTCAGTTGGTGAAACTTAAAGATTTGGGGTATTAGATTCCTTCCTGAAAAATTCTGTGATCATTAAAAATTATTTAAATTTATGAACCAAGATATTTTTGATAAATCCGAAGTCAGCAGTAATATCGAGGGCCCTCTGTGTAATCCTGAATCTAGTGAGCTCTAAAGAAGCACTAAGTCAGTTTCATGCTGCGCTGCTCTGCCCACACATAAGACGGAACTGAATAAAAGCCTGGCTGTATAATGAACACATTATGTTCACACAACAGGGCATACCTAACCAGTCAAAGCTAATCATTCTCTGTGTTTCTAAATCGTGGGCCTTTAAAATTGTGGCAGATTAACATTTGTTCAAGAACACATTTTTTCATAAAGTACCTTCATTCCACTCATTATAGCTCCCAGCACCTAGTAGAAAACAGGAGATATTTGAGATATTAGTTGATTAATGAGTGAATCTGTTAAAGTTGAATTGTGGAATATTGTTGAATTTTATTTATTTTTTCTCTTCAGGTATGTCTGTGAGTTGAATAATTTATTTAAACATAGCTGTTTTGTTGTTATTTTCCTACTTCCAATTTCTTTTTTTAAAGATTTATTTATGTGTTTGAAAGGCAGAGTTCCAGAGAGGCAAAGGCAGAGAGAGAGACACACACACATACACACAGAGAGAGAGAGAGGTTTTCTACCTGCTGGTTCACTCCCCAAATGGCCACAAAGGCTGGAGCTGTGGAAACTCAAATCCAGAAGCCAGGAGCATATTCCTGGTCTCCCACATGGTTTTAGGGGCCCAAGGACTTGGACCATCTTCCATGACTTTCTTAAGCCACAGCAGAAAGCTGGGTGAGAAATGGAGCAGCCAAGACTTGAACCAGCACCCATATGGGATGCCAGCACTGCAGGTGGCAGCTTTACTGGCTGCCACAGTGCCAGCCCCCCTACTGCCAATCTCTTCAGCACTAATCTTATGTATAGATATGTTAGAAATTACCTATTATTAAAATACAGATTATTAAAATATTAAAAATTATTAAAATACAAATTATTGAAATTACAGAGAAAGATTCTCACTGTATTTCAAAGGGACCAATATCCAAAATATTTGGAGCAGTCTAGTTCTAATGGATAGATTTGTCAATGGGTAGTTACCTGGTAGACAACATAGTGTCATCCATTACTTTCATTTCAAGAATGATGCTAAAGTGGATGAAAATAGGTTTGCCTTTTAGATACAGGTGCAATTTTAGGTACAGACTCAACTTTCCCCAAATGAGATAAACTTAGTGCATCCTGAGTTGGCTGTGACAACTGTGATCCAATCTACTTGAAGCAATTAATTCAGAAGCACCAAAAAAATATTCTCATTCCTGGTCCAAGGCAGTCAGAAATGATCTTACGACCAACTTTCCACACTTTACAGACTGCTAACAAAAACAAGCGATATTGCCGCAGAATATGGAAATGACATTAGTTGTGGATTTTCCCTGTGCCAGCTTGAAAATTATTTCTTCCAAAGAAATTTCCTGCCCTGCATTTCTCCTTTACCGAAATCATTCCCAGATTGCTCTTCCATGAAGGCCTCTTTTTAAGTCATTCTAAGTTTCACACATATAACGTTGCTTATTTCTGATTAAAATGTAAAAAAATCAAGAAAAGTACACAACAATGGAGCAATACTCTTAAATTAGCATTTCATAGTTTCTCAAATCCTAATATATTAATTTTCCTTTTTTAATGCCTGTTATGTGTTTTAATTTCTGTAATAAAATTCAGGAAGTTATTCAAGGTAACAGTTTTTGTCTATTTTTCATAAAATAAATACCTTTATTATTTTTTAATTTAAAAGAAAATTATGCATATGCTATGAATAAAACCTGAACTACATCTTGGGAAAGTGTTACATTTGTGAAGATGATTCTATTAGCATTTTTATTGGTTGGTTTGTATTTTGTTCTACGTATTTTGAATAAACTTGTAATTCATCATATTTATATGTGCATGTTAGAAATGCATCAATTAAAAGCAGAAGAAAATGCATAAAGATCACCTGTAATCCTGACACATAGAATCAGGATTTACTTTAGAAATATTTCTTTCAATTTTATTTTTATTTCAATATTATTTTAAATAAAAATAGGTGTTTCAGTTCACAGATAACATATTTTTAGAGAAACTAAATATAGAAGAGTAAATGTCAAGTATAACAAATATTTAAGTAATATACATTTGTATGATGGCATGATTTCACATTTACAAAGGAATTATAAGAATATTGCAAATCAATGTTGTTTATCCTGTATGCAGATTCACATTGTTATAATTTTGTCTGTTCATTTTTATCATTGCCCTACTCTCTTGCATTCACTCTCTTGCCTTTCTCTACATCAATCATAGATGACAGATGATTTATTGATAGATGAAAGAGAGAGGGGGGATAAAAACATAAATATGTAGCTTTGATCAATTCTCTTGTTTAACTATAAGACTATATCATACCCATGGGTCTTAAATGCATTGCATGTGGGCAAGCCAATAAGAGGAGGTGGGTTGGAGGAACCGTAGTGAGCTGAGTCCATGACTGATGGCTCCTTTCAGGGGAGTCAGGGATGGTAGACGGAGGCTGGTCCATGCTCAGTGTTCTCCACTTCTGTGGAGTGGTGGCCAGCAACACTACAAATGAAATTTATTTTGCAAACCTGGGTATATCCTTCTTTTGTAAGCCTAAATATATAATAAATTTGGACTATCTATGTGATATGAAATAATGCTCAACTTAAAATTGACAATTAAAATTCCAGAGTTATGGGAACCACAGGAGATGAAGAATAAAAGTAAAGCATACTATCGACTTCCCACATCCCTTTTCAGCTGACATCCCAAATTGCATAATCCATTGGTGCTTAAGTCTGATCTTTGTTTGATTGCTTAATGGAGATAATTCCTGTCAAGTGATGAAAGGTTTTATCTTTAATTTTTAAATTTTAATACACTGTTAATCATGTATATATTAATCAACAGGCATTGTCATTTAGTTAATTCAAATGTAATTTAGCTAATTATTCACATCATATAAACACATAAATATGGTGTTTTGTTGAAGAAATATGCATTTGGTTTGTGTTTTCCCAAGTTCTTTGTCTTTCTTGAAAACCATGTAGATTTGACTCTAATCAAGTAAATTATGTAACTCGACTTTTATTTCCCCTGTCCTAAAAAAGTTCTAGGAATCTTTATTTGTTTGTATTCGTTTTTTCACATCAGCCATGGTAAAAATAAATTTGGAGATCTGGGTCATTCATTGAGTAGACTGCTATCTGTGATTTATCAGGTTACTTGTTCCTGTCTGCCATCAAGATAGATGTCTGCGAAGATAGCACCATAAAGGAAATTGTTATTGAGAAGATAAATGGCCTCTGAGAGAACTACCAGTCTCTGGAGTGCGTGATGAAAGGCATAGAATTACCTGGACCCAGGAATGGTGTTCATTAACTCACAGATTCTTCCACTCTCCAACTTCATTCTCATTATCCCAATCCGAACTCCACAAAGAGTGCTGCTAGGCCCACCACAGAGGATTGTTCTTTGCATAATGGAAAAAATAGGATATGTTTTGAATAAAAAATAAACAGTATTCATTGAGTATATTTTTATTGGTCTAAGAGCCAACCAAATGCCTTACAGGGTTTCTGATTTGATAGCAAAACTTGTTGTATAACATGTGAATATGCCACACAAGGAAGCCTGATGATTTCTCATATAGGCTAATATTTCAATCATCAATCCAGAAATAAATGACAAAACTAAAAGGAAGAAAGGAAGAATGAAGGAATAAAATAAGAAAAAAAAAAGGAAAAGGATGGAAGAAAAGCAGAATCTAATTCTGTATGAAGTGAGAGAAATTCTTTGTAAGTGAGTTAATGCGTAAGAAAAAAAATTCTGAAAATCGCACTTTATCTGCACAATACTTCCCAGTAAGATTCAATAGAACATTGCCTTTGTAAAATAAGAGAAAAAGTAATAATGTAGAGCATAACAGTAACGGTCCTGACAAGTATTAGAGAATAGTAAGAAAATTAATTAACTACATATGTACAAGCAACATACATCAGGAATGAATGCAACCTTAAAGAAACAAAACCAGGAATGCTTCTGAAGAAAGTGCACTGTTAGAAAACATTGTTGAGAAAATGTCCTAAGTTGGAGAATATATAAATATATATATATATATAAATACATATAAATAGCTAGTATAGTAAGGTATATATTGGAGAATTATCTATAATGTAAAGTTATTCTTATAGGAAGAAATAATACAGTGAATCTGAAGAAAGTTTGCTGTATGAATGTAAGTAAAATTTTCTGCCCTAAGATAAAAAGTAACTGAGATAGAGGGCATGAGTTCTTATTTTTTTGAGGCAAGGTTAATCAGATGAAACCACATACAACCTGATGAATGGAGTCTAACCTTAGCACATTCAAGACTTTCAATGATTATGAAAATCTATATGCAAATAGGAATGATAAATAAACAAAACCCAAAGGATCCCCTATTCTGCCACCATTGACCAGGCACCTGCAGCAAGTCTGGCTGTGGAGATACTGTGGTGAGAAAATAGCGAGGAAAGCTCTCCTTGCAGGCTTTCAAGACTCCTGGAGAGGGGGCACAGAAGGCGAGGAGAGCCCCACAGTCACAGCAGCTCTTCTGACACTTCTGGTGTTTCCTCCTCAGGATGTGCTGTAGAAATGAGCAGGCTGATTTGCAGACAGTTGGAGAGATTTGCTAAAGTCAGCTTTATCAAGTTAGAGCAGCTGGGATTTTAACCCAGATGCTCCAGTTCTTCCCTCCTGATTTTTTCCTACTCAACTGAAGGAAGAAGAGATTTTAAATTAACACCAGGGTAGGCATTCTGTGCATCAGGGAAGTCTGCTTGAGATGCCCACACCCCATTTTAGAGTTGCTGGTTTGAGGACCAAACCTCTTCTCCCAATCCAACTTCTTGCTAAAGCACACTCTGGAGGCAGCAAGTGATGGCTGAAATACTTGGATCCCTGCCATCCAAGTGGAAGCGCTGGATGGTGTTCCAAGCCCCTGAATTCAGCCTGGCCCAGCTCTGAATATTGCTTCTATTTGGGGAGTAGTTGGGAGATCTCTTTCATTCTCTCTGTCTTTCTCACTTTCTGTCTCTCAAATGAAAACGAGGGGCCAGTACTGTGGCATAGTGGGCTAAGCCTCCGCCTGTGGTGCTGGCATCCCATATGGGCACTGGTTCTAGTCCCAGCTGCTCCTCTTCTAATCCATTGTTTGCTATGCCCTGGGAAAGAAGTGGAAAATGGCCCAAGTGCTTTGCCCCTGCATTGGCATTAAAAACCAGAAAGAAGTTCCTCCTGGCTTCAGACTGGCCCAACTCCTGGCTGTTGGCGGCCATCTGGGGAATGAACCAGTGGATGGAAGACCGTTCTCTTTTTCTCTCCTTCTCTCTGTAGCTCTACCTCTCCAATAAATAAAAATAAAGTCTTCAAAAAATGAAAATGATTAGATTTTAAAATCAAGGTAAAGCCGGATGTAGATAAGATATCTAGGTAGATGAACAGCGGATGTCGTAAACATTTCCAAAGGAGAGGAAACAGCTTACTGCACAGGCCCTAAAGTAGAAAGAGCTCCAGTCTGTGGGAATTTGAAAGCAGACCCATCTTCTGAGACTTAAAACCTCAAATGCCTGCAATTAATGGAGTTAATGGGTATCTTTTCCCCCTGCTACCATTTCTTAGTGTGCTTCACCCACTGTGCTTTCTAGGTCAATGCTTTGAATATTGATGTGCTCAGAATTTCTCCGCATTTTTCTTTTCATTTATAGGCTTTCCTTGAAGGTTTTAAACACTGCTGTGGTTTAATTACCACATATATTGAGATTACTTTACAAAATATCCCTGATTGTACTAAAATAGCTAACCTCTCTCTCCTTCCATTTCTTTAAACTTCATTTCTCTCTCTCTTTCTCTCTCTCATACATCAGACCCATTAGTCCAGGTCATTCCTGGTCATACCCACTTGGATAATACAAAAATGCCTTATCATACCCCAAACTAAATTTATCTCCATGCAAGCCTGATTTATTTCTGGTATCACTGATATGTGAGTGAAGAATTCATGCTGTCCAATCACTCAGGACATAAATCTAAACCTCAATTACAGTGCCTTTTCATGACTTATCATGCCTTCATCTCATCAGTGGTCAAATATTATATGATATATCTCCTTGAAGCTGCTAAATTCATCTGACATCCATATAATCCATGACAAAGCGTAAGAATTAACATTCATCTTTATTCACAGGATTGTTTTCAGGTAGGACTCTACACCACCTGGGTATATATTGATCCATTGTGAATTAGATGAAGATCTCCAGACATAACTGATAGAAGACAGATGATAGAAGATAGATGATAGAGGGATGTACAAGAGATTTTTTAAGAGAATTATTTTATCCAATTATGAAGCTGAGAAACCCCATAGTAAGCTGTCCACAAGCTGTAAACCCAAGTAAGTCCCCAGCAAGGCTCTTGATTCAAGTCAAAAGGCCACAGAATCAAGGAAACTGGTAGCATTACACCATCCAGTGCTGAATGGCTGAGAACCTATCAGGATCCTGGAGTAAGAATCAGGGTCCAAAGTCCAGAGAATCTGGCGTTCTATTGTCCAAGAATAGGTGAAGTCTCTCTCAGCTCCAGAAGACAGAGCAAGCAACTTCTACTGCCCTCTGCCTTGTTGGGCTCTGTCAGCCCACAGGTGACTTGCTGATGCACACTCATACCAGGTGACAGTTGATCTTCCTCACTAATTTCACTAATTATCAGGTGAGTCTCTTCCCTAAACACCCTTATAGGCATACTCAGAAAACTGAATATGCTTTAATTCAGTCAAGTTGACACCTTCAATTATCCATCACAAGTTTTTTTCTTTTTACTGGGGACTTGGCTTAACTGGAGAGAATTTAACTGCTGAATGTTAGGTAGACAGTCAAAACAAGAAAAATTTAAGTAATAGACACACTTTTAGTTCCTGTGATAGTAAAGGCAAAAGACTAAACAAGCTACTCTATTGTTTCATTTTCCCTTGGGGATGATACCAGTGGAGAGTCAGCTAGAATTTCAAAGACGAGGAACCTTACCTCCCTGCAGGTGCAGTCTCAAAGCAAAACTCCTACAGTTTTATGGATTAAGAAGCTGGAATGGGCGAGCACCGTGGCGCAGCAGGTTATTCCTCTGTCTGCAGCACCGGCATCCCATATTGTCGCCGGTTCTACTTCCAGCTGCTCCTCTTCGCATCTAGCTCTCTGCTGTGGCCTGGGAAAGCAGTAGAAGATGGCCCAGAGACCAGGAAGAAGCACCTGGCTCCTGGCTTTGGATTGGCACAGTTCCAGCCATTGCGGCCATTTGGGGAGTGAACCAACGGAAGGAAGACCTTTCTCTCTGTCTCTCCCTCTCACTGTCTGTAAATCTACCTCTCAAATAAAAAAATAAAATCTTTAAAAAAAAAAAAAAAGAAGCAGATAGAAGAACAGAGAAAGGGAACTGTTCGAAGTCTAAAGTCTTAGCACATTAGATTCTCAGAATTCAAGGATTTTTCTACTAACTACATTATTATTAGAATTTCTGTAAACAAAGGATGGGCTACTGTAATATAGAGGTATTTTCTATCAGTTAAACAGAACTGTGATACAAAGATTAATTTCTGGAATAATTGTAGTCAATAGAAAACTGTCTCTTATGCTAACATACCTCCTATACTTTCAACTGTTAGTATCTGCTCAATTATTTTATTGTCTTACCTTCTATTTTGTTTATTTTACATAATAAGAGCATTCAGTTATTTGAAGATAGGTTCCAGTGCTTCTAAAAATTGCTGTCCTTGTTTAGCTATTCTCAAAATTTGAATTATTCCCAGCATATTTCCTCTCAGAACATTATCATTTTGATGGACTGCTACTCAAAATATTCCTATAAAACGTAATCTTGTGAATGAACAAAATAAAACCGATGTAATCTTAGTTTAACACACAGGTGCTATATTAACTCCTTTGATCTTGTGGACTATAATTCTTATCTAGATTTACTCTACAGCCCTATAAATTACATTTCAAATATCTCAAAAATCCACATAGGTGTTAATAGCTGCTTTCCCTTTAACACTAGAGATAAGGAAGCTATTAAAACTTATGTGCATATTTGAAGATAGTGGATAAGCTAAAGTTTTCCATTTATCATTTTCAGCAGAATAGTTGGACACTAAACCCTTTTATCTGCCCTACTTACATTTCCTTACTAATATTTACCCTTTATCACAGACATAACTTTGTGATATTATCAGTAAAACCTATCCTGTGTGGAGGACTCATGGTATCTGTTGGCTCCTGGCTCCACTGAATTGAACAAGAGCTAGAAGGAAAAAAGGAACATATTCCAGTAGCTCAGATTCTCCATCATCTAAGTCTCATAGAGGACAATATGTTTGCAGTGGGCATGGTTTTGTTATGAACTATGTCTAACAAAGTGATTTTTTAAAAATTTTTTATTTATTTGAAGACAGATTTACAGGGAGGCAGAAGCAGAGAGAGAGAGAAAGAGAGGTCTTCCATTCGCTGGTTCACTCCCCAGATAGCCTCAATGGCCAGAGCTAGGCTGATCTGAAGCCAGGAGCCAGGAGCTTTTTCCAGGTCTCCCACATGGGTGCAGGGTCCCAAGGACTTGGGCCATCTTCTACTGCTTTCCCAGGCCAGGGTAGAGAGCTGGATCAGAAATGGAGCAGCCAGGACTCAAACTGGTGCCCATATGGGATGCCAGCACAGCAGGCAGCAATTTACCCTCTATACCACAGTGCTGGCCCTAAAAGTATTTTTTGAAATAAATATTTTTACCTTGATTCTTTGAAAAATTTATCCTTAAAGACTATGTCTTTAATGTTATGATAGTTTTAATTTAGAAATTGAATTTGCTTCATAAAAATTCTTATCAAATATATTTTGATGGAATCCAATAAAAAGAAATTGATACTATGTCTGTGTGTGTGTATATATATATATATATACTTTTTCAATATCATTCAGTATATGTGTTGTCTAGGAAATAGAAATCATGTGAAAATCAATTTAGTCATTTCCAACTAAAATTTAATAATCCAACCTGTCAATGTCAAAAATATTTTATTAAACATATCTACAGTAGATTTCTGACAAAATTATACATGAAGATTGAGATATCTTCACTTGTAGAAGAGTTTTCTGTAAAATAATTTGCAGTGATTGAAGAAGAAACATTGAACCTCTTTTGATAGTGATGTTTAAGAGATATATATATTTACTCTTCAGCAAGGATATGAAAGTAATTTCATGAATAATTTGTTATTTTTTTTGAAAAACGAGGTGTTTGAATACATCTTGTTAATTATATTTTTTCTTTTCAATTAACACATAAATACTGCATATTTACATTGTACATAATGGCATTCAATATATGCATACAATGTGAATTGATCAAAGCATGGTAATTGACATTTTCACCTCCTTATAATTTTTTCGTGCTTTGCAGCCTTTAATCTTATCTCTTCTATGGTTTCGTAAAAAATGCAAAAATCGTCCTGAGCTATAGTCATCTTGATGTATTTTTAGAACACTAGAATTTATTCCTCCTTCTTAACTCTGTTGTGGTACTCATTATGTCAACTCTTTCTATGACCCCTTACCATTTTTACCCTCTAATAATTGTTATTCTACTATCTGCTGTTTTGAGATAAACTTTATTAACTTCCATTATGAAAGAGACCATGGGATACTGTCTTTCTATGTCTGCTTTATGTCTTATGCAAATATTAATTAGAGAAGTCAGAAAGAATGTGTGACCTATCACAAAGGTCAGGCTTTCCAGTGCAGTAGTTGAGGGCTTGACTGAAGGATGCAGAGGCAGAATGCCAAGAGGCAAAGCCTGGGTTCATCACTTAATGAGATTTGAGACTCTTCCTTACATTTGCAATGGGAGAAATAATTACTTTTAATACCAATCAATTCAATGTGTTAAAATAGTAAATCTAAAATACCTAGTTTGGGGCTGGTGTTATGGCACAGTGGGTTAAGCCGCCCGCTTGCAATGCTGGCTTCCCGTGTTAGAGTGGTAGTTCACATCCTGGATGCTTCACTTCTGATCCATCTTCCTATTACTGTGTGTCAGGAAAGGCAGTATATGATGGCCCAAGTCCTTGGGCCCCTGCTACCCACATGGAAGAACAGAATGGAGTTCCTGGCTCCTTATTTCTCTATGGTCCAGTCCTGACTCTTGTGGCCATTTTAAGAGTGAAGCAGTGCCGGCGCCATGGCTCAACAGGCTAATCCTCCGCCTAGCGGCGCCGGCACACTGGGTTATAGTCCCGGTCAGGGCGCCGGATTCTGTCCCGGTTGCCCCTCCTCCAGGCCAGCTCTCTGCTATGGCCCTGGAGTGCAGTGGAGGATGGCCCAAGTGCTTGGGCCCTGCACCCCATGGGAGACCAGGAGAAGCACCTGGCTCCTGCCTTTGGATCAGTGTGCTGCACTGACCGCAGCGCGCCTGCCGCGGTGGCCATGGAGGGTGAAGCAATGGCAAAGGAAGACCTTTCTCTCTGTCTCTCTCTCACTGTCCACTCTGCCTGTAAAAAAAAAAAAAAAAAAAAAAAAAAAAAAAAAAAAAAAAAGAGAGAGAGAGAGAGAGAGAGAGTGAAGCAGTGCATGAAAGAACTCTTTCTCTGTCTTCACTTCTCTTGGAAGCTGTGTCTTTCAAATAAATAAGTAAATAAATAAATAAATAAATAACCCAACTTGGCTGGTTACAAATAGCGAAACAAATTCTATCATTATTTTCTTAGAGAGGTTGTATATCACAGAAAGATTTGCAGTTATTTATTCACTTGAAATATTAACATTTTATGCTATCATAATTGTTTTTCAAACATTTTTAAACAGTGTGGTTGCTTAGAACTACAGCTCTCAAGCTGACTTACCTCAAACGGTAGAGTTAGAAACATACCAGGGGATTCCAATTCAATCCCATCAAGGTGGCATGTACCAATGCCATCTCACTAGTCCCAGTGATCAATTTCTGTTCACATTTGATCATAATGATAGGACTAAGAACAAAAGGGATCACATAAACAAGACTAGTGTCTGCAAATACTAGCTGATAGAATAAAAAAGGGAGAGAGTGATCCAACATGGGAAGTGAGATACACAGCAGACCCATAGAATGGCAAATGTCCTAAACAGCACTCTGGCCTCAGAATCAGCCCTTAAGGCATGCGGATCCGGCTGAAAAGCCCATAAGAGTATTTCAGGCATGGAAAGCCAAGACATTCTGGGGGAAAAAAAAAAAAAAAACACCCTAAATGAAAGATCTCCATGAGTGAGATCCCAGTGGAAAGAACGGGTCATCAAAGAAGGAGGTACCTTTCTCTGAAGGGAGGAGAGAACTTCCACTTTGACCATGGCCTTGTCTAAAAATGATCAGAGTCAGTGAACTCAGAGGGCTTCCATAGCCTTGGCAGCTCATGACAAGAGCCTAGGGTGATTACTGATGCCATAAACAAGAGTGTCAAATTGTTAAGTCAACAACAGGAGTCACTGTGCACTTACTCCTCATGTAGGATCTCTGTCCTTAGTGTGCGGTACATTGAGATTTAATGCTATAACTAGAACTCAAACAGTATTTTTCACTTTATGTTTTTGTGTGGATGCAAACTGTTGAAATCTTTACTTAATGTATGCTAAACTGATCTTTTGTATATAAAGAGAATCGAAAATGAATCTTGATGTGAATGGAAGAGGGAGGGAGTGGGAAAGGGGAGGGTTGCGGGTGGGAGGGACGTTATGGAGGGGGGGAAGCCATTGTAATCCATAAGCTGTACTTTGGAAATTTATATTCATTAAATAAAAGTTTAAAAAATAGAATAAGTATAAAGCCTAAAAGAAAAAAGAACTACAGCTCTTCTATTTTTTAAAGATTTATGTATTAATTTATGTGAAAGGCAGAGTTACAAAGTAGAGTGAGTGACAGAGAGAGATCTTCTACCTGCTGGTTCACTCCCCAAATGGTGGCAAACTTGAACCGGTGCCCATAAGGAAAGCCAGTGACACAAGCAGTGCCTTTACTTGCTATGCCACCGGGCCCAAGAATACAATCTTTTTTTTTTTTTTTTTTTTTTTTTTTTTTTTTTTTTTTTTTGACAGGTAGATTTATAATCAGTGAGAGAGAGACAGAGAGAAAGATCTTCCTTCCGTTGGTTCACTCTCTTAATGGCCGGGACGGCTGCTGCCGTGCCAATCTGAAGCCAGGAGCCGAGTGCTTCTTCCAGGTCTCCCATGCAGGTACAGGGACCCAAGCACTTGGGCCAGCCTCTGCTGCCCTCCTGGGCCATAGCAGAGAGCTGGACTGGAAGAGGAGCAACTGGGACTAGTACCTGGCTCCCCAACCGGGATTAGAACCTGGGGTGCTGGCGCAGCAGGCGGAGGATTAGCCAAGTGAGCCATGGCGCCGACCCCAATAGTACAATCTTGAAAAGGAGCTTTCTGGACTAACTTTTGGCATATAGAAGGTACTAAATTAATTTCTAATGAATGATGGAAACTATGCATTCTGAAGTTCCAAGCTCAGAGCCTCTTGAGAACCAAGCCTGCATTTACCCAAAACCACTCTCAAATATTCATGCTCTGATGTCCTGTGAGGACTTCATCAGATAGTCCATAAAGTCTCATTTTAACATAGGAGCCATGGTAGTAGGAAGAGCAAAAGTTCTAGATTACAGAACCCAAGGACCATGGGGACACATTGCCATTGCAAGTGGTGGGAGACACCCCAGAAGTAGTTTTACTCAAATCTCAGCATGACTTAGCCATGAACACAAGAAACAGTGTCAAGTCCATTGCCAACCTGTAGCACAACCCCAGCGATGCTAGGAATTGAATATTAAGAATATGGGATCAGGCATGGTCTACTTATTTGTAGCAAGCCAGTTTGTAAGCCTGTTACCATTACACATTAGGGATGTGTTGTCAGGGAAAAAGAACAGAAACTCTGACTAATTGCACAACATGAAGAAGGCTGATGTTCAGTCAAGTGTCATATGATACATGGTGTTAGCAAGTTAGGTTGCAGTTTTGAAAATTCCTCTAAGTATAAAATCTATCTTGAGAAGCAGGTAGAGCTGGATCTATATGTGGGATTTAGCATCACTCTAGAGAAAGAAAATAAGATGCTAAGTTTCAAGTTCAGGCACAACCTTAAAGTTTTCCAACCATATTTATAATTGGACCTTAAAATACAATTCCTTCTTATAAGGACAGCATGGAATTTGAAATCTGTTGAAACAGAGTTTTTTTGCACTGATGTTGCAGCACTGACCTTGTTAAGATAATCTCTCCTTTTTGAAAATGTTTATCATGTAATATTTAAAATTATTTTAATTGACAAATAATAATTGTGTATATTTATGTGGCACAAAGCAATACTTTCATATATGCATCCATTATAGGAAGATTCAAACAAGTTAATTAATATATCAAATTTTCCCCCAATTTAGCATGTTTCGTATGGTGAAGATGGCAAAAATTCATTCTTGCAGCAATTTTAAATGCATAATGAATTATTATTTTTAATTGATGGTTTATTTATTTATTTATTTGAAAGAGTTACAGAAAGGGTGAGACAGAGAATGAGAGAGAGAACTTCTAACTGATGGTTCATTCCCCAGATGCCCACAAATGGCCAGGGCTGAGCCAGGCCAAAGCTAGGAGCCAGGAGCTTCATCCAAGTCATCCACATGTGTGGCCCCTATATGGGATGCCAAATCACAGGCAGCAGCATTACTCGCTACACCACAGCATGTGCACCAGTAATTTTCCTTAACTGGGGTCACCATGTAGCATAATAGATCACTAAAACGTACTCCTGCAGTGTAACTAAAACTTCTTACCCTTAGATCTTTACTTTCCCATCTCTTTCCTTTCTCAGCCTGTGGAAAGTATAGCACTTTACCATTTTATGAAAGGGACTTTTTAAAAATTCCATGTATGTGTCTTTCTGTGCCTGGCTTATTTCATATTGCATGATACCCTTCTGTTTCATCTATATTACCATATTGAATTCCTGTCATTTTAAAGGCTATATAGTGATCCATAAGTATATAAAACACATTTTCTTTATCCATTCATCTCGATAGACACTTATGTTGCTTCCATATCATGGCTATGGGGAACGGGGCTGAAATGAACATACAGGTGCAGATACCTAGTCTATATACAGATTTTAATTCTTTTGGAATATATATAGGATCAAAAGTAGAATTCTGTTATATATTCTAATTCTATTTTTAATTTTTTGAGTAAATTCCATACTGTTTCTCAACATAGAAGTACTAATTTGTTTTCTCATCAGAAATGTTATAGGGCCCCTTATCTTCTGCATCTTTCTTATTTTTATTTTATATATCTTTCTTATCATAGTCATTCTAATAAGTGCAAGATGATATTTCGGTTTTAACTTAAATTTGTGTCTATTGGTCATTCATATTTATTCTTTTCTGAAATGTTCATTAAGATCCTCTGCTTATTTTAAAAATAAGCAGTTAATTCATTTTATGCTGTTAACTGCATCTTTTTTATATTTTGAATTTTAGCCTCTTACATCTTCATCCCTGTCTTCATTCTACATAGCTTTTTTCTTTATTGCTCAGAAGTTTTGTAATTTGATGTGATCCCATTTACATGGTATTTTCTTTTGGTTTTTGTTGCCTGTACTTTTGTGTTCTACTCAAAAATCATTGCCAGACCAAAGGTGTGAGCTCTCCCCGTATGTTTTACTCTGGTAGCTTTGCAGTTTTAGGCCCTGGGATGAAATCCTGTATTTTTAGTTAATTTTTGGATGCTGTGTGAGTAAGGGTTCAACTTCCTTCTGCATGTGGGTACTCAGGTTTCTCAACACCGTTTATGAAGAAACTGAGCTTTCCCATTGTTCTGAGCAGCTTTCTAGAAAGTCACTTCACTGCAAATATTTGGGATTGTTCTTGAACTGTGTATGTTATTCCATGTTTTGATGTGTCTAATTTTATGCCAGTACGGTGCTGCTTTGATTGAAATAGCTTTATAACATACTTTGAACTCAGGGAGTATGATCCATACAGCTTTGAACTTTTTCTTCAATATACCATTGTATAGTGGGGAAATTTTTTCATTTCATATGCAGTTTAAGATTATTTTTCCATTTATGTAAAAAATGTAATTGGTATTATTCTATAGTTTGTGTTGATTCAATAGATGAATTTGGGTAGCTGGAACATTTCATTAATATTAGTGCTCTAAATTCATTAATATTGAATATTGTTTCATACTACAGCACTTCAAAAAGCTCTTGGAAAAATTGATTTTTTTTTGACAGGAAAGAGTTACGCAGTGAGAGAGAAAGAGAGAAAGGTTCAACCCCCAAATGGCCGCTATGGCCGGCGCACTGTGCCGATCTGAAGCCAGGAGCCAGGTGCTTCCTCCTGGTCTCCCATACGGGTGCAGGTCCCAAGGACTTGGGCCATCTTCCACTGCCCTACTGGGCCACAGTAGAGAGCTAGACTGGAAGAGGAGCAAACTGGACAGAATCCAGCGCCCCAACTGGGACTAGAACCCGGGTGCCGGCGCTGCAGGCGGAGGATTCGCCAACTGAGCCGCGGCACCGGCCTGGAAAAATTGAATTTTAAGACAAGCTTATTTCAGTGCAGAAAATTGAAATTCATGTATGTTTTCAGAATGTGCATTTCTATGAAATTTTTGAATGCCTTGGATGTATTTGTGCTTTGTTCATTTTAATCAGTTTTTTCTAGCTTCCAGTGTATATATTTTCCATTTCCTTGCTATATTTTTTTTTTATTTTTATGGTATTGTAAGTGAAACTATATTATTAATTGATAATAAGGATCATTTTCTGTCAGCATATAGAAATGTTCCTAAATTTTATCTGTTAATTTTGTAACCTGCCATGTTATGGAATTAACTTATCAACAAATTCATTATTTTGATAGAAACTTCAAGATTTTCTATGTTTAGGTTAATGTAATTGCCAGCCAGAGATACAGTCACTTTTTTTTTTTTTTTTTTTTGACAGGCAGAGTGGACAGTGAGAGAGAGAAACAGAGAGAAAGGTCTTCAGGTCTTCTTTTGCTGTTGGTTCACCCTCCAATGGCTGCCACGGCTGGTGCGCTGCGGCCGGTGCACCACGCCTATCTGAAGGCAGGAGCCAGGTGCTTCTCCTGGTCTCCCATGGGGTGCAGGGCCCAAGCACTTGGGCCATCCTCCACTGCACTCCCGGGCCACAGCAGAGAGCTGGCCTGGAAGAGGGGCAACCGGGGCGGAATCCGGCACCCCGACCGGGACTAGAACCTGGTCTGCTGGTGCCGCTAGGTGGAAGATTAGCCTACTGAGCCGTGGCGCCAGCCAGTCCCTTCTTTTCTGAGATGACTGTTTATTCCTCTTTATTGCCTAATTATCCTGGCTATGACTGTTGGTCATGTGTTGAATAGAAGTTGTGTGTCTGTCTTGTCCCATGCTATAGAAGAAATGCTTTCAGCTTTTCACCACAGGCTTTTATTCTGTTGACGTACATTCCCTCCATATCTATTTTTAAGACTTTTTATCATGATCACATATTGCATTTCGTCAAATGCTTTTCTGCATCTACTGAGTTGATCATGTGATTTTTTCTTTATTTATAATTATATCACATATATTGATTTGTGTATCTTGAACTATCCTTGCATTCCACTTGACCTTGGTGAATGACCTTTTAATGTGCTGATGAAGATTTCTTCATCTCTATGTATTAAAGATATTGACATCTAGCTTTTGTTTTTTCCTGGTATTGCCCTTATCTGGCTTTGGTATTAGAGGGATTCTGGTTTTGTAAAATTAGTTTGAACATATTCCTTTTTCTCTTCAATTTCTTGGAATAATTTGAAAAGCATTGCTAGACATTATTTTCTAAATATTTGATAGATTTCCAAGGATATTCAATAAACTCATAGATAAAATTAATTTTTATTTTATTTATTTGAAAGGCAGAGCTACAGAGAAGAAGAGACAGAGATAGACACACACACACATACACACACACTCTCACACAGACAGAGAGATCTTCCATCTTCTATTTCACTAACAAATTAGTTGCAACAGCCAAGACTGTGTCAAACAAAGTCAGGAGCCATGATCTTCATCTGGATCTCCCAGGTGGGTGCAGAGGCCCAAGCACTTGGGTCATCTTCTGCTGCTTTCCCAGGCACATTACCAGGGAGCTGGATTGGAAGTGGAGCAGGAAGGACTCAAACCAGTACCCATATGGGATGCCAGCATTACCAGTGGCAGCTTAACTCATCATGCCAAAATGCTGGCCTGAACACCGATATTAAAAATAATTTTATTTTTGAGCAACCATTTTTGAAATACATGATTAGTTTTTCATAATATGCACATTCCATGAACAAGTTTGAGACCTCTGATAGGCATAGGCTTCAAACATTCTTTCACAAACAAATTAAAACTTGAATCTCATGTTCCATGAACTTTTTGAAGTCCCTTAGAAATCTGAACTGAAGATATCAAGTCCTAGACTTTTCTCTGTTGAGAGATTTTGGTTTTGTTTTGTTTTTCTTTAGAAACAATAATTTAAACATCTTACTTATTTGTTCAGATTTTCTGTTTCCACCTCATTTGGTCTTGATAGGTTGCATGTTTCTAGGAATTTACTGATTTCCTCTATGTTATTATTCATAGCAGTATCATATCATCCCATGTGGTACTTTAGTATCTGTTGTCTCCTCTAAGCTTTCTGATTTTATTTATTTGAATCACCACTTTTTTATTTGTTAGTCTAGCTAACACTTTGTCATTTTTAAGATCTGTTAAAAGATAAATTCTTAATTTTGTTGATCTTTTCCATTGCTTTCAATTTCTGTTTCTTGTTTTTGCTGTTATTTCTGCTCTGATCTTTTCTATTTCCTTCCTTCTGCTAAGTTTGGGCTTACTTTGTTCTTTTCCTAATTTCCTAAAAGTACAATGTTGTTGTTGTTGTTGTTGTTGTTGTTGTTATTATTATTGTGATCTTTCTTCTTTTACGATGTAGGCATTAAAACCTGTAAACTTACCTCTTTGGACTACTTTGTGTATATCCAACAATTTTGGTTTGTTGCACTTTCAGTTTTGTTTGTCTCAAATATTTTCAACTTCTGTTTTAATTTCTTCTTTGACATATTGGCACATGAGCATTTGGTTTATGAATTTTCTTAGGCTCTTCTAAATTTTTATTTTATGTGATCATTTTCAGAAAATATACTATACATTATTTCAATCCCAAAATTTAAAGACCTGTTTTGTAGCCTAAATTATGATCTATCTTGGTGAGTGTTCCAAAGTGTACTTGATAAAATTTACATCCTGTGGCTCTTTTATATAATTTTCAATAACTGTGATGTCTATTTCATATAAAATGTAGGTCAAGTTCAATGTTTTTTATTGATTTTCCATCTAGATTATCTAATCAGAGTTTAAAGTGATATATTAAAGTCTGATACTATTTATTGTACTGCAGTCTATCTTTCCCTTCAATTTATTAATCTATTAATAATTTCTTAATATCTTTAGGTGTTCAATATTTTGTACATATATACTTGCAATTACAATATTTGATGTCTTAACCATTTTATTATTAAATAATGACCATATTTATCTCTTTTATAGCTTTATGGTTAAAGTTTATTTTTTTGATATATATATTTCCATTCTCTTGGTTTTGATTTGCACAGAAAATATTTTCCTATCCCTTCATTTGCAATCTCTGGATGTTTTTAGAGGTGAAAAGAGACTCTGATAGGCAACATAAAAATGGGTCTTGTTTTTCTTTTTTTAAAATTCATGCAGCTTCTCAATGTCTTTTTGATTTGAGGATTTAACCAGTTTACAGCTAAAGGAATTATTGATAAGTAAAGTTACTGTTATCATTTTTTAATTATTTTCTGGTTAATTTTAAGACCCTTTGCTTCTTTTTTCTTTGGTTGCTGTCTTCTTTTGTGATTTCTGGGTTGGCATGCATCGAATTTGTATATTTGTTCATCAGATCTTGTATCTACTAGAGGTTTTGTCTTTGTGGTTACTAGAATGCTTATAATAACACATCTTCGGCTAATAACACACTATTTTATGCTGATAATGTCTTAACTTTATTCACTTGCACAAACCCGATGATTTTATTCCTGTTTTAATTAAATTCTGTGATGTATTCTGTTCTTTTATAATTTGTTTCTCTTAAGAATTATTGTAACTGTAGGCATTCTTAACAATTTTTTCTTTTACCTTTATACTAGAGCTATAGCTGATTTTCACATTGCCATTCCAATATAAATGTGTTATTTCTGGAAACCCAAAACTGACAATTCTGGTCTGAAATAGCTCTTAGAGTTACTTTTGAATGTTATATAACATAATGAAAGCCAACAATTGAAGTAATTTAAAGGGATTAAAAGTAATGTCACCTACCAGTGCACTAAAAAACCTTCTGAAAGAAATGACAGAAAATATAGATCTTATGAACCTTTGCTGGGAATATGGATCAGATATTACATTTCATATTTCACAAGTCTTCCGACCAGTGCCTGGCAAGCTGTCTCTGGCCACCTCTCATCTGCTTTTGCTCATCTTCATTGCCCACTGCCAACATTACCTCTCTGGTCATTCTTGTTACTTTATTATTTACAGCAATGTGATTTTGCTTTAGTTTCCTGATTCAAATTTCCAGCTACCCACCATTCCCCATCTGATTTAAAAAAAAAAAAAAAGTCTCTACTTTTTCTTAAATCTCTTGCATAATTGTTAGGAAGTTAAATATTGGTATCATGATATATTTTATTTGTATAGTTATGCCATAGGAAGGTCTTAATCAGATTCTTACAATTAGGTGATGGATAAAAGATATTTTTTCTTAAAATACAGTTTATGGTATCATCTCCTGGGTTATAAATTGAGGAAAATCTTTGACAAATTTATGTTCCAAATGCGTTCACCTTTTTCCATCACTGAGCTGAAATCTTTGAAGGGGTAGTAGCACAAAGTACTAATACGTCTTTGCTGTCTCTCAGTCTAGCTGTTTTTTTTGATAAGCCCTTGATGAGCAGCTAACAAAAAGTTTTATTTTCTCCCTTACAATTTCTATGCTAAACAAAGAATTTAAAAAGCATTTTAAATGTATTGGGGGGAGCAATGTAACTTGCTTCTCAGAATATTATCAGATTTTATCTTTTGACATCTTTGGAAAACACCTGCTTCATGACTGAAATACTTTTGATGTGAGAAAGCTTATATAGATAATCTTATGTTCATGAGCTGAAAACTGCACCTCCCTTGCTCTGTGTTGCTGTGTTCACCTACCTATCAACCAGTGGACTCCAACCCCAGATACCTCCTCTTACCCAGGATGTGGGGTCGGTACCACATAAAAAAATCCAGCTAAAACAGAAGCAGACTCTCCTCCTCGTGGAGTCAGGACAAGCAGAGTAGGAAAGTTCGTTCTCCTTTGCCTTCACTGACCCACT
Organism: Oryctolagus cuniculus; assembly: GCF_051225735.1. Classification (NCBI taxonomy): domain Eukaryota; kingdom Metazoa; phylum Chordata; class Mammalia; order Lagomorpha; family Leporidae; genus Oryctolagus; species Oryctolagus cuniculus. The sequence continues at coordinate 135,836,041 of NC_142874.1, forward strand.
CTCCTTAAGTAAAGCCCTCATGTGCCTGTGTATTTTTCTCATTTGTAAATAAAGCTTATTACATTGTACCTCTGATTTTTGCCTATACTTAGAATTCTTCTATAAGTAAAAAGGAAGAGTCTGGGAGAATTAACATAGGTCCAACATAGACCATAAAACTTTCAAGGAAAAATAACGTATTATTGGACTGCATATATTAAACTTCTTTCCAAGTACTTTGCTACCTCAACACTTCTGTTTTCTGTCTCTGTCTTTACATTCTACTTTCTACTATTAAACATGCATTAATATATGCATAATTATTTACATAATTTGAAATTTCATTATTGCCTATTAGCATTGAATTTAGAATTTGGCAAACATACTTGACAACATATATTAGGAGAGATGCATATAATTTTCTGTTCTTTTTTTTTTTTTTTTTTTTGACAGGCAGAGTGGACAGTGAGAGAGAGAGAGACAGAGAGAAAGGTCTTCCTTTGCCATTGGTTCACCCTCTAATGGCCGCCGCGGCCAGCGCGCTGCAGCCGGCGCACCACACTGATCCGATGGCAGGGGCCAGGTGCTTCTCTTCTCCTGGTCTCCCATGGGGTGCAGGGCCCAAGTACTTGGGCCATCCTCCATTGCACCCCCGGGCCTGGAAGAGGGGCAACTGGGACAGAATCCGGCGCCCCGACCGGGACTAGAACCCGGTGTGCCGGCGCCACAAGGCAGAGGATTAGCCTAGTGAGCCGCGGCGCCGGCTAATTTTCTGTTCTTAATATCAAAATATGAACACATCATCTAAAAACAAGCACTGGATATTAGTATGATTGTTAAGGTCATACTTTTTTTTCTTTTTGTGACTATTCCTACTATTTAAACAATTAGATGATTAAAATCAGATAAATTAATGTTTGTAGCTAAGGTGCCTTATTTGTTACTTTTTCATGTCATATTTTCAGTTATAAGTCATAAAATAATTCCAAATAAACAACTGATTTAAATTTATGGACAGTATTTTTTTTGTAAAAACAACCTTATCATGCTTATAGAATTTGATTTGAAAGTAGGTCTGTATATGCATAAAATCTTCAAAAATATTTATGTATTATATCGATCCATATTTGAATCAAAATGTAATGCTACAATCCTCTTAAGTTTTGAATGAATGGTTGGGAACAAAATAGCAAAGTATCCAAATCAACCTATTTCTGTGGTAAAAGGAGGCTCATTCATGTAATCCTGAATGTAGACTTTAAACTTAGCCCTGGACTTGATTAAATAGAAGGTAATGACCAACCCCTCATCTGTGTTATAAAGTGATTACACTACCTGCTGTGTATGTTCCCTTAAACACCTTAATTCTGAGTCTACTTAGCATATTACAGAAATTGGCAGATTGCAAAGTGGTGTTGATAATTAAATACACCGTGCTGGTATTTTTAATTCTTTGTTATTAACTCAAGTAAAATAGAGTTTAAAGGTGATGATTCCATGTTCATTATACTGAGGTCATTTTAACCTATTTCCAAGTAGGATACGTTTATCTGAATTTATAATTTGAATAAACTTCTATTGAGTTCATTTAACTGGATTAATGAAAATTATGGCTTTCCTACAAGTACTTAAATGTCTAAAAATTACCCAAATCCATTTCTTTTCTTTTAAAAATATTACTATAAAGAGAACAAATTTCTTATATTTCATAGGTGCAATTCTTAGAAGATAACCATATTTCTCTTCCCTCCTTTTCTCCCTCCCTCAATCCCCTTATTTCTTTTTTTAAATTTCTGCAAAAATAAAATTTCAATCCACTCTGTCATCACAGGTTTAATGCATCAGTAATCATAATAATCAACAAGTAAAAAAGTAAAAGACCACAGTTGCAGGAGTTCATAGACCAGGGATAAAAAAAATCAAATCACAAGATGCCCATTTCATTCCTATACTTTTTTTGTATTCTATATTAACTTCTACATATTAGAGAAAACATATATTTGTCTTTTTCTTCTTAACACAGTAGCATCATCCTAAACTTTAAACTGCAGGTTCATAATCAGCGAACCTCCTTAGTCCAATGTTGCCCTTGTCTCACTGGTTTATGGTTAAGAGTTTTAAAAAGAATTATAAAGATTCCTAAAAAGTATTCTATCATTTTTAACTTTCTCGTATAGAAATGGAATGATTACCTCATCTTAACTGATGACCAAAAATAAGGACTCATTCTAAAACTTAAGAGAAATCAGGACATATCAAAAATAGGTAACACAAGAAGTTACTTATTTGGTTCTAAACTTGTCATTTAAAATATGAATAAATATATTTTGAATTGTAATTCCGTAAATAAAGGTGATATAACTCCCTTGTGGTTATTTAAATAAATTTGTGTCAATTCAGAACATGTGGAAATTCTTTGA